>NC_052152.1:112789948-113089948 GCF_902713615.1 Scyliorhinus canicula
CCCCCCCCCCCCCCCCCCCCCCCCCCCCCCCCCCCCCACCCCCCCCCCCCCCCCCCCCCCCCCCCCCCCCCCCCCCCCCCCCCCCCCCCCCCCCCCCCCCCCCCCCCCCCCCCCCCCCCCCCCCCCCCCCCCCCCCCCCCCCCCCCCCCCCCCCCCCCCCCCCCCCCCCCCCCCCCCCCCCCCCCCCCCCCCCCAAAGCCATGGTGCCCCGGGTAAACACTTGCACCAACTCACGCCCACGTGACACGTGATTCATGCCCGCGTGACTCCCACCTGAAAGGACGGAATATCTGGTGTCGAACCCATTAATTACTGTCAATTTCATGCAAATGGTGGGGCATAAACCTCACCGTTACTGCCAGTGTGGGACCAGAGCACTGTGTCTGATTCAGCGCGGGCGCAAATCTTAATTTGGCTCCACACGACATTGTCCACCGGATCGTGATTCCCGCTGTCGGCATTGGGTTGCAGAGAATCCAGCCGACTGCCATTTGAGGATAAGCGTATTATGGGCCATACTCCCTTCAATGACATACGTCTGATGGTGCCAAAAAAGGAGGCAAACTCTGTTCCAGAATCTGAGCACCACGAAAACAGCTTTAGGATAAGCAGCCTAGTTGTTGGGACATCAGAACAGTTTCAAGAACAGCATGGCCCACCTTGTACCGTTTCAAGACCAGTAATGGAAGCTCCCGAACAAGTCAAACATTGACATCCAATCCGGTGTTATCGCTGGAGAGCAGATTCATTGAGTTATCACGATACACTCTCTAGGAAGCAGGAGGAAGAGCAGATTTTCTAGCTGGAACACGCAAGTTTAGTATCCGTGAGAACAGACCAGAATGGCCTTGCAATAATCAGGGTGTGCAGATAGTCTGGAAATGTGAGCTCATGAAATCCAAAATAAATTAACTATAATAAAGTGAGAACTTGTTGGGACATGAAATACCCACCTAGAATAAAGGCAATGCATAAGCCAAGGTACTGCTGGTACATATCTGTCCATCACAGCTCTGGCATCATCCTGTATGTTTGCTAATTTGTTTTTTATTTATAAATTTAGAGTATCCAATTATTTTTTTCCAGTTAAGGGACAATTTAGTGTGGCAAATCCACCTCCCCTACACATCTTTTTGGGTTGTGGGGGTGAGGCCCACGCAGACGCGGGGAGAATAACTAATTTCATAGATCATAGAATTTACAGTGCAGAAGGAGGCCATTCGGCCCATCGAGTCTGCACCGGCCCTTGGAAAGAGCACCCCACTCAAGCCCAAGCCTCCTCCCTAGTCCTGCAACCCAGTAACCCCACCTAACTTTTTGGACACGAAGGGCAATTTAGCGTGGCCAGTCCACCTAATCTGACCTCTTTGGACTGTGGGAGGAAACTGGAGCACCCGGAGGAAACCTACGCACACACGGGGAGAACGTGCAGACGCCGCAACGAGTGTCCCAAGCCGGGAATCAAACCTGGGACCCTGGAGCTGTGAAGCAGCTGTGCTAACCACTGTGCTACCGTACCGCCCAAATTTGTTTTTTGTATCACATTTAAAAGGTTCAACAATGCCACAAGAGGTCTAATCGGAAAGCAGAATTCTGAGGATGCTGGAAATCTGAAATATAAACAGAAAATGCTGGACTATCTTGGCAGGGTGGCCAAAAACTGTGGAGAGAGAAACCGAGTTCAGGTGATAGGGCACAGAGCTGAAACATTAGGCTCTCTCTCCACAGAGGCTGCCTGGACCTGTTGAGTATTTTCAGCATTTTGTTTCGTGCTACCTGAGATCTGCTGGTAATATAACATGGTGCTGGTCATTGTTCATTCTGCCTAGCACATCAAATTGCTTTGCCATGTTATATTCTCGGCATGTTTATTCTCAGCAAATTTTTAGTCATTGGTTGGCTCAAATGTAAGTTTTTCCTAACCATCTTCCTGGAAATTAAAACATGCAATCAAAGTTCCCCACTGACAAAAGAACTCCCACTGACACAGCAGTCAGCACCTGTAAATTATGCCTTCAAATGTGCAGAGCGCATTGAAAAAGGAAAGGCAACTGTTTCATCTTGGTGTTGGTCTGAATACTTGGTTCTGATTGGTGGTTACAGCTCTCTCACCAATGTCTGATTGATGCGAGGTGGGGTTTGCGATTTTTCAACCTTAAGGAAACATGGCCCCACTTTCAGTGCAGTAGAATCATTCACTGGGCAGTTCAATGTCAAGCAAATCAGGGCGTCATCGGACTTGCGTAAGCAATGCCATGTCAGATCAGCTAGTTCATTGATGGCTTTGCTAAGTTGAAATGTTCAGTGAAACACTGCAGTGATAGGTTTCTGAGCTGTGTTGCTGGGAGAGAAACTGGGAAATCAAAGGGTCACTTTACAAGATTTTATGTCCTTATTTTTTATCCACCTATATTAGGAAACAACGGCATCTGTACCTCTATCCTATAAATGATATCGCTGGATATCATTTCTTCCATTGTCTGAAGGATTCTTACCATGGATCACCAAGATGATGTAGACTTCTTCTGTCTGCAATTGTGTACCTGGCCAATAGAATTAATTATATTACTCATGCCCAACATTCCCATGTAATCCCTACAGTGCAGAAGGAGGCCATTTGGTCTATTGAATCTGCACTGACCCTCCGAAAGAGCACCCTACCTAGGCCCGATCCCCCACCACATCCCTGTAACCCCACGTAACCTTTTGGGGACTAAGGGGCAATTTAGCATAGCCAATCCATCTAACCTGCACATCTTTGGACTGTGGGAGGAAACCAGAGCAGACACTGGGAGAGCGTGCAAACACCGCACAACCAAGGTCGGAATTGAATCCGGATCTCTGACACTGAGACAGCTTCTAGCCACTGTATGCTGCTTTCATTAAAACCAATTATTTGACCTTCATAGAATAGAATTTACAGTGCAGAAGGAGGCCATTTGGCCCATCAAGTCTGCACCGGCTCTTGGAAAGAGCACCCTACCCAAGCCCATACCTTCACCATATCCCCATAACCCAGTAACCCCACCTAACACTAAGGGCAATTTGGACCCTGAGGGCAATTTAGTCTGGCCAATTCACCTAACCTGCACATCTTTGGACTGTGGGAGGAAAACGGAGCACCCGGAGGAAACCCACGCACACACTGGGAGAACGTGCAGACTCCGCACAGACAGTGACCCAAGTCGGGAATCGAACCTGGGACCCTGGAGCTGTGAAGCATTTGTGCTAACCATTATGCTACCGTGCTGCCCATTTAATCCCAACACATACACACACCTCAATTCTGTCACATCTACAAGCAGTCTTTTGAATTACCCTTTAAGCAACACAGTGGGTACATCCCCCCCCCCCCTCCCCTCCAACCAGGCCATGCCTCAGTACCACCTGTGGGTGGAAGTACCACAGTTTGTGAGCAGTTGTCTGCTGCAGTTTGTGGTTGCTTGGTTGGTTTTGCATTTGGTGTGCTGCACTGTTAATGGCAGAACTACAGATGGTCCAGGATCACCACAGAAACAGTAAGTTCCGCTCAATTCCTTTGTTCATCTGAGGAAGGAGCAGTGCTCCAAAAGCTAGTGTTTGAAACAAACATGTTGGACTTTAACCTGGTATTGTAAGACTTCTTACTTTCTTTATAAGGTAATGTTGTATGAAATAGGAATCAACACCTGTCATCTTGCACAGTGATGTGTTGGATTAAAACATTACTTGCATTGCTCAGTACCAACACACATTGTACAGTAAGTCTGAATATGCCCTCTACAATCATGTACCAGCATCTTGAGGCTCTCTCAACATTTCCAGCATCTTCGCTTGTCACTCTCTCTGTTCATGGTCGGTGGTTGCGTGCAATCTTCAGTGTTTGTTTTACATCATTAAAGCCACTGTGCAGGCATCAGCAGGTGTCTTTCCTTGTGCCATCCCATTCCGGGTCCCCCTCCAGCTCCGTGGCTTGGGAGGATTTAAACTGGCAATAAAAATCGGCAAGCCCTGTGCCAATGCATCTTGCCGCCCTGCTTGGGTTGGTGAAGCCTGGTGATTTCTGGTGTTTCTTTTTCCAATCAACTTTGATTACTCCCTGGCCACAGGAGTCAAGGGTCACTATTGGTGTTGTGGCCTTTACCTATGATTATTGCAGTCAGGCGGTAATAACATGTGAAATCGGATGGACCCAAAGTTAAGATGCTGTGGATTGGAACATGTAACATGAATAACCAGGTACCCATTGCACTGACATCTTGCAAAATGCCTTTTCGCCTATCACTACATAGATAGATCCTCCAGTAAGTTTGCGGATGACACAAAGGTTGGCCGGGCGGTTAACAGTGAGGTTGAGTGTCTTGGGAAGATATAGACGGGATGGTCAAATGGGCAGATAAGTGGTAAATGCAATTTAGCTATGAAAAGTGTGAGGTGATACACTTTGGAAGGAGAAATTTGACAAGGAAATATTCAATGAATCTCATAACACCAGAAAATTCTGAGGAACAAAGGGACCTTGACTTGCTTGTCCATAGATCTCTGAAGGCAGAAGGACAAATTAATAGGATGATGAAAAAAGCATATGGAACACTTACCTTTATCAATCGAAGCATAGGTTACAAAAGCAGAGAGGTCATGTTAGAGCTGTATAGAACATTGAGGAGGCCACAGCTGGCGTACCGCATGCAATTCTGGTCACCACATTATAGGAAGGATATGATTGCACTGGAGAGGTGCAGAGGTAATTCACCAGGATGTTGCCTGGGGTGGAACATTTAAGTTATGAAGAGAGGTTGGATAGGCTTAGGTTGTTTTCATTGGAGCAGAGAAGACTGAGGGGTGACCTGATTGAGGTGTACAAGATTAGGAGGGGCATGGACAGGGTGGATAGTGAGCAGCTGCTCCCCTCAGTTGAAGGATCAGTCACGAGGGGACACAAATTCAAGGTGATGGACAGGAGGTTTAGAGGGGATGTGAGGAAAAACTACTTTACCCAAAGGGTAGAATGCATTGCCTGGGAAGGTGGTAGAGGTGGGTTGCCTCGCATCCTTTAAAAAAGTACCTGGATGAGCAATTGGCATGTCAGAACATTCAAGGCTATGGGTCAAGTGCTGGTCAATGGGATTAGGCAGGTAGGTCAGGTGATATTCATCTGTTGGTGCAGATCCAATGGGCGGAAGGGCCTCTTCTGCACTGTGTGATTCTGTGCTGAAAATTATGAAGCATCAGTCACAAGAAGTGTATGTCAGAAACTTAAACAATGACTATATTCCACCAGTGAGTGCATTGGGTCTTGATTTACTGTTGAAATAACGGCAAAGCTAATATCACTTCCCAATTTTTATGTGAAAATGGCACAGTAACTTCAGGCAAGAGGCTGGTGTGCAGTTAAATACCAATATCCTAAAGTAGCTGTCTGAGTCAGCCCAATCCACCAATTGTTTAGGCCATTGAAATGTATTGAAAAATATGACATTACTACAATTGTGGACTATGCACAACGAAAGTAGCCACAGAAATTAAATATCGCCATTGCAAGCATAATAATGTGATGATTATGAATTAGTACCAATTGACCTTTCTCACACAAGTGCTCACCCTTCAGATAAAAACCATTGAAGTTTTTAAGATTTTAAATTGAAAGAAAAATGTAATTATTTTTAACATTTCTCTTTTCTCTTGTTCTCTCTCTGATATGTCTTTCCCTCCCACTGTTTCCCTTTTGGTGCCTGATTTGATGCTCAATTCACCAACTCTAATTCACCATCCTTCTCAGTCACTTCATAGTTACTTCTCACTCCTTCAATTTGATTGGTTAAAGAGGTGAGACCAGGTTGCTTGCCCTGTTTTCACTTTGCTTCAGGCTGTCAGGCTGAGGCCTCTCTCTACATACAGGTTGTATTTTTACTATAACTGTGTCATCAACTCAAAACAAAACTATGGATGCAAATATGAACGCAACAGTGTTAAGACTCAGTGATGCACGATCGATTGCACAAAGACGAGAGTTGAATACAACTGAGGCTTTATTACACTGCGATGTGTGGCCTCCCACAGCAGCTGGCGAAATGGCTGCCTTATGGGGATCACAGATATTTATAGGTGGAGAGCTTGATCCTCCACCTCAAGATTTTATCATTTTTGATCTTGCCGACATGAAGGCTGCCGACCGTTGGTCAGTGAGGAGAGTGAATCTCCTGCCGGCCAGGTAATGCCTCCAATGCCGTACAGCCTCAACGATGGCCTGGGCTTCTTTTTCGATGGAGGAGTGCCGGATTTCGGAGGCATGAAGGGTTCATGAAAAGAATGCCACGGGCCTGCCTGCTTGGTTGAGGGTGGCGGCCAGAGCGACGTCTGATGCGTCGCTCTCCACTTGAAAAGGTAACATCTCGTCGACTGGGTGCATCGCGGCCTTGGCGATGTCAGCCTTAATACGGGTGAAGGCCTGGTGAACCTCGGCCATCAGGGGGAAAAGGGTGGACTGGATGAGTGGGTGGGCCTTGTCCGCATAGTTTGGAACCCACTGGGCATAGTAAGAAAGAACCCCAGGTAGCGTTTGAGGGCCTTGGGGCAGTGGGGAAGGGGGAGCTCCATGAGGGGGCGCATGCGGTCGGGGTCGGGCCCCAGAACTCCGTTCTGGACCACATAGCCGAGGGTGGCTAAGCGGTTCGTGCTGAATACGCAATTCTCCTTGTTATAAGTGAGGTTTAGGAGAGTGGCGGTGCGGAGAAATTTGACAAGGTTGGCATCATGGTCCTGCTGATCGTGGCCGCAAATGGTGACATTGTCCAGGTACGGGAAAGTGGTCCGCAGCCCGTACCGGTCGACCATTCGGTCCATCTCCCTTTGGAAAACCGAGGCCCCGTTGGTGACGCCGAAGGGAACCCTAAGAAAATGGTAGAGGCGGCCATCTGCCTCGAAGGCAGTGTATGGGCGGTCCGCCTTTCGGATGGGGAGCTGGTGCTAGGTGGATTTTAGGTCTACAGTTGAGAAGACCCGGTACTGTGCAATCTGGTTGACCATATCAGATATGCATGGCAGGGGGTACGCGTCAAGCTGCGTGTACCGATTGATGGTCTGGCTGTAGTCCACGACCATTCTCCCCTGTTTTCACCATTACCTACTTGGGCTGTCCAGGGGCTGTTGCTAGCCTCGATGATGCCTTCCCGAAGCAGCCGCTGGACCTCGGACCTGTTGAAGGTCCTGTCCTGGGTGCTGTACCGTCTGCTCCTGGTGGCGACAGGTTTGCAATCCGGGGTTAGGTTTGCGAATAGGGAAGGTGGGTCGACCTTTAGGGTCGCGGGGCCGCACAGTAATGGGTGGTAGGGGCCCGCATATTTCAATGTTAGGCTCTGGAGGTTGCACTGGAAGTCCAGGCCAAGCAGTAAGGCAGCGCAGAGGTTGGGGCGGACATAGTGGCGGATGCCGCTGAACTCTACGCCCTGGATAGTGAACGTGGCTATGCAGTATCCCCGGATCGCCACGGAGTGAGACCCGGAGGCCAGGGAGATTCTCTGATTGGCGGGGTGTACCGCGAGGGAGCAGCGCCTTACCATATCGGGATGTATGAAGCTTTCGGTGCTCTCGGAGTCCAGCAGACAGGAGATCTCGTGCCCATCGATCTTCACACTTGTGGAGGCGGTTGCTAAATTGTGCGGGCGAGACTGGTCGATCGTGACTGAGGCGAGCCGTGGCTGGTCGTCGCTGGTGTCAGACAATGCAGGGCGTGGGGGGCATGGGTCCTAGAACGATGGTGGCACCCACGTGCTGTGGGGGCGACAAGATAGCGGCGCCTGACGATCCTGAAGAGGACAAGATGGCGGCGCTCATGGGCCGCACGTGGCGGGGGTTGAACAAGGTGGCGGAGCCCATGGGCCGCACGTGGCCTGGGGAGGGGAAGATGGTGGCACCCACTGGCCGTGCGTGGTCCACAGGGGGGAAGATGTCAGCCCCCACAGTCCGTACGTGGGGGGGGGGGGGGTCGAAGCGATAGCGGCAACTGAGTGAGCCTGGCACACCACAGCCAAGTGCCCCTTTTTGCCACAGGCCTTGCAAAGGGTGTTCCGGGCCGGGCAACGTTGGCGGAGGTGTTTTGGCTGCCCACAGAAGTAATATCCGGGCCCCCCGGGGTTGGCTGGTTGGCGCGTGGCACAGGCGTATGGTTGGCTGAGTGGGGTCCTCGATGCTTGGCGCCATGGACGGGGGCTACCAGGCTAGCTGGGCGGGCTAGCTCATGGAAGCGCAGTGGGGGTCGAGTAGGTGATCAGTTTGATGTGGGGGGTTGGGATTGTTGTTTTGGTAGTGGGGGGGAGGGGGGAATTGTTCTGCTAACAGGGGAAGGACTGGCGTCGGGAGACAAATTGGAGGGCGAGGACGGCGGGCGCCCGAGGAGCCGCGGGACACAAGCTGGAGGCTGGTCTAAGAAGGATGGTGATTGATTGGCAGGTGGGGTGGGGGGGGGGGGGCAGAGCAGGGTACCCCCTCCTTCCCCCCCCCCCCCCCCCCGGACCAGGCTGATCACATGGAACGTGAGAGGGCTGAATGGGCCGGACTAGAGGGCTCGCGTGTTCGCCCATTTGAGGAGGTTGAAGGTGGACATGGCAAAGCTACAGGAGGCACACCTGAGGGTAGTGGATCAGACTAGACTTAGGAAAGGGTGGGCCGGGCAGGTATTTCCCTCGGGGCTAGACTCTAACACTAGGGGGGTTGTGATCCTGATCAATAAGCGGGTGTCATTTGAGGTAGCGAATATAGTGGCGGACTGAGGGGGTAGGTTTATCATGGTGAATGGGAAGCTGGAGGGGATGCCGGTGGTATTAGTGAATATCTACGCCCCAAATTGGGGTGACGCGGAGTTTATGAGCCAGGTGTTAGGGAAGATCCTGGTCCTGGAGTTGCATAAGCTGATCATGGGGGGCGGGGAACTTCAATATGGTAATTGGTTGGATCGGTCAAGTTCAAGGACGAGGAGGGTGCCAGCTGCGGCGAAAGAACTAAAGGGGTTTATGGCACAGATTGCCGGGGGGGGGGGGGGTAGATCCGTGGAGGTTCGGATGGCCAAGAGCGAAGGAGTTTTCTTTTTTTCCCATGTGCATAAAGTGTACTCCCGGATTGATTTTTAAATTTTAAACACGGCTTTCCTGACCGGGGTGGTAGATACCGAGTATTTGCCGACTGTTGTGTCAGATCATGCCCCACACTGGGTGGATCTATGGGTGAGCAAGGAGCGGAGTCAGCACCCTCAATGGAGATGGAGATGGTAGGACTGTTAGTGGATGAGGGCGTGTGCGGGCGGGTGAGGGAGGCCATCCAGAATTATTTGGAGATGAATGATACGGGGGAAGTTTTGGCAGCAACGGTATGGGAAGTGCTGAAGGCAGTGATTAGGGGGGAGCTAATTTTGATACGGGCTCACAGGGAGAAGAAGGTGGAGCGGGTAGAGATGGATAAATACTCCAGGTGGACAGAAGGTATTCTGAAGCCCCGGAGGCGGGGTTGTTGAAGGAGCAGCAGAAGCTGCAGATGGAGTTTGGTCTGATATCCACAGGAAAGGCTGGAGGGGTGGTTTATTAGTATGGTGAGAAGAGCAGGAGGATGCTAGCCCACCAGCTAAGGAAGATGGAGGCGGCCAGGGAGATGGGAAGGGTGAAGAACAGAGAGGGGAACATGGTCTTGGACCCAGCAGGGGTGAATGGGGTGTTTAAGGAGTTTTACAGTCGGCTGTATGAGTTGGAACCCCCGGGATGGAGGGGACTGTCATGATATGCACTCATGCACATAATGAGATGCAGACAGGCAGTGACAGACACCCAGTACAGCCAATCAACACACAGGAAGAACACGAGAGGGTGGTCTCCCACTATAAAACACACGAGGCATCAACGCTCTGCCTCTTTCCACTGATGACAACTGTAGTGACAGTCAGGGTGTATATATCAGTTAGCACCTTCTACACGTGGCTCAGAGCTAGTCTGGTCTAGTTAGTTATAGTAAGCACGCTTAGGTTAGTAGAGTGTCAACCTCAACCCCACAGTGAACTGTGTGCGCTGCTTAACCAGTTCAATAAAGCGTATTGAACGAACATCAAAGTTTGGAGTCTACTTTCAAATACAACTGCATCCAGTTGCAGCCCATGTTACTCCAGGATGATTAACACGACAGGGCCGAGGCAGTTTTTAGAAGGGTTGGAGTTTCCGAAGGTGGAGGAAGGGTTAGTGGAGGGGTTGGGAGCCCTGACTGGGATTGTAGAAGTAGTGGAGGAATTGGAGGCCATGCAGTCGGGCAAGGCCCTGGGACCGGACGGCTACCCTGTGGAATTTTACAAGAAGTTCTCTGGGATGCTGGGCACACTGCTGGTGAGGGCATTTAATGAGGCTAAGGAGTGAGGTCCTTCCCCCAACAATGTCACAGGTGTCGATATCATTGATCCTGAAGTGGGAGAAGGACCCAGAGCAATGTGGATCATACAGACCAATCTCCCTACTGATTGTCGATGCCAAATTGCTGGCCAAAATTCAAGGATAGAAGACTGTGTTCTGGAGGTGATAGGGGAAGACCAGACGGGGTTTGTGAAAAGCAGGCAGCTAACGGGCAACGTTAAAAGGCTCCTAAATGTGATCATGATGCCCTCCGAGGGGAGGGAGGCGGAGGTAGTGGTCACTATGGACGCGGATAAGGCCTTCGACCGGGTGGAGTGGAATTATCTGTGGGAAGTCCTGGGACGGTTTGGGTTTGGGCAGGGCTTTATTGACTGGGTGCAGTTGCTGTACCAGGCACCGGTGTAGAGTGTGCAGACGAACTGGGTGAGTTCGGAGCTACTTTAAATTGCACCGAGGGACAAGGCAAGGATGTCCTCTCTTCCCACTGTTGTTTGCCTTGGCCACAGAGCCATTGGCGATGGTGCTGAGAGCATCAAAGCACTGGCGGGGGAGGGGAGGGGGGGGGGGGGGGGGGACAGGGTCTTGTTATATGCAGACGACCTGCTCCTGTATATATCTGACCTGTTATGAGGATGGGGGAGATTATGTGGATCTTCGGGGAATTTGGCCGAAATTCTTGGGGTAAAATTCTTGGTTTTACAATAAGAAGGCACCCACCTTCCAGCATGAGCATCTACACAACAGGCCCGGTCATTTAAGGCTCCTGTTCCCCAGAACAGCAGTGGGTGACCCACGCTCATTAAACCTGCAGCACGTCAGTGATAACTTGCATATATTCATTCAGACTCCTTGAACCAAAAGCTCAAATTCTGGGCAGCACGGTGGCACAGTGGTTAGCATTGCTGCCTACGGCGCTGAGGACCTGGGTTTGAATCCCGGCCCTGGGTCACTGTCCGTGTGGAATTTGCACATTCTCCCCGTGTCCGCGTGGGTTTCACCCCCACAACCCAGTTCTTGGGGTAAAAATTGAATATGGGTAAGAGTGAGGTTTTTGTGATCCAGGCGAGGGGGAAGGAGAGGAGACTGGGGGAGCTGCCGTTTAAAGTGGTGGGAGGGAGCTTCCGTTATTTGGGAATTCAGGTGGCACGGGGATGGGAGCAGTTACATAAATTAAATCTGGTCCGGTTAGTTGAGCAAATGAAGAAGGACTTTCGAAGGTGGGACATGCTCCCGTTGTCACTGGCAGGGAGGGTACAAACCGTAAAAATGATGGTCCTCCCGAGGTTTCTGTTTGCTTTCCAGTGCCTCCCTATTTTCATACCAAAGGCCTTTTTTATGCGGGTGAATAAGGTGATATCTGGGTTTGTGTGTGGGGGGGGGGGTAAAACACCGCCAGTAAAGAAAGTGTTGCTGGAGCGGAGCCGAGTGGGGGGAGGGCTGGCACTGCCGAACTTTAGGAACGACTACTGGACGGCAAATATAGCCATGATTAGGAAGTGGGTAGTGGGGGAGGGGTCTGTGTGGGAGCGAGTAGAGGCGGCATCATGTCAGGGCACAGGTTTGGGGGCATTGGTAATTGACCCACTGCCGTTCTCGCTGGCCTGGAACTCCACAAGCCCAGTGGTACAGGCGGACCTGAGAGTCTGGGGCAGTGGTGGAACATATGGGAGTGGAGGGAGCATCGGTGTGGGCTCCAATTTGTGGTAATCACCGGTTTGTCCCGGGGAGGCTAGATGGGGGGAGTTTTGGGCATGGCAGAGAGCAGGGATCGAGAGGCTGGGGGATCTATTTATTGATGGGAGCTTTCCATGTTTAGAGAATCTGGTGGAGGAGTTTGAGTTGCTGGGAGGGAATGGGTTTTGATATCTGCAGATAAGGGATTTTGTGCGAAGGCAGGTTGTGACCTTTCCACTTATAATGCCGCAGGGGAGGTTGAGGTGGGTCTGTGGGAGGACGCTCTGAACAGAGTCAACACGTCCTCATCATGTGCCAGGCTCAGCCTGATAGAATTTAAGGTGGCACACATGACGGTGGCCTGGATGAACAAGTTTTTTCCGATAGAGGACAAGTGTGTGAGGTGTGCGGGAGGGCCAGCAAACCATGTCCATATGTTTTGGGCATGCCTGAAGCTTAGGGGTTACTGGCCGGGATTTGCTGATGTCATGTCCATGACCATGTACTAAAAACAGGGGTGGCGTTGAATCCAGAGGTGCCGCTATTTGGAGTGTCGGAAGACCCGGGAGACCAGGGGGCGCGAGTGGCTGATGTTTTGGCCTTTGCCTCCTTGGTAGCCTGGAGATGGATATTATTAGCCATACCCCGAAATCAGGAGTTTGGGTAAGAGACATGGCTGGGTTTCTCAGACTTGAGAAAATTAAGTTCACCCTGAGAGGATCAACGTTGGGGTTCGTTCGGAGGTGGCAGTCGTTTATTGACTTCTCGACTTCTTCCGAGAAAACTAAACTGTCAGCAGATTCAATAAGTTGGGGGGGAGGGTTAGGGGGTAGAGGGGAGTTAGGTTATTTTGTGTTTAGAGTAGGTGGGAACAATGGGAGATGGAGGGATGTGTTATGCACTGAACTATGTGTACATTTGCATTGTTTATTGCTATAAAATCATAAGTGCCTTCATGAAATTGTTTTTTAAAATAAATAAATATTGTTTGCAGTTATTGTCAATGCTTACGGGAACATCTCCGAGGGACTCTGATAGGAGACTGAAAATGTTCACTGCGACATACTAGGAATGAGAGGTTAAGATTTTGAAGAAAGGTTGGAGACAGGGCAGGCAAAGGAGGAATGTAACAGGATTTTCAAATTATTTTAAAAATTATTTCATGGGATGTGGGTGTCGCTGGCTAGGTCACCATTTGTTGCCCATCCCTAACAGCCCTTGAGAAGGTGGTGGTGAGCTGCCTTCTTGAACCACTGCATGTGGTGTAGATTCCCCACAGAGCTGTTAGGGAGGGAGTTCCAGGATTTTGGCCCAATAATAAAAAGTGTTGAGATGGTTAAAGTTTGCAGTTGATGAAAATTCAGTATACAGAGGACAATTGCTGAAAAGGGAAATTAGAAGAAATGGTTTGCACACAGGATGTTATTATAACAAGGAATGCTTTACCACAAGAGGCCATTGAGGCAAAGACTAGAACTAACAGAATTTAAAAGGGAATTGGATAAGTATTTGATAAGGAAGATTGAAAAGGAAATCTGATAAGAGTGGACTTGGTGTTGAACAGCCAGCCCATGCACAATTGACCTGTAGTTCAATGATTTTACGGAGCCAATTGTGCAAATTCACAAACTGTGCCTGGCAATTTCCATTCACTCATTCTATTAATAGGAAATCATGCTCCTGAACCTGGTGGTTTTACAATAAGAAGGCACCCACCTTCCAGCATGAGCATCTACACAACAGGCCCGGTCATTTAAGGCTCCTGTTCCCCAGAACAGCAGTGGGTGACCCACGCTCATTAAACCTGCAGCACGTCAGTGATAACTTGCATATATTCATTCAGACTCCTTGAACCAAAAGCTCAAATTCTGGGCAGCACGGTGGCACAGTGGTTAGCATTGCTGCCTACGGCGCTGAGGACCTGGGTTTGAATCCCGGCCCTGGGTCACTGTCCGTGTGGAATTTGCACATTCTCCCCGTGTCCGCGTGGGTTTCACCCCCACAACTCAAAGATGTGCAGGATAGGTGGATTGGCCATGCTAAATTGCCCCTTAATTGGAAAAAAATAATTGGGTACTCTAAATTTTTAAAAAAAGAAAAAAAAAAGCTCAAATTCTTTAAAACCCATTCTGTTGCTGAAGTCATCAACGCTCTCTGTTAAATGAAAAAAGATTCATGTCAAAAAGAGCAGAAACGATGTGAAAAGTTTATTATACTTTGGCACTCACTTTAAAGGATGCCACTAATCAATATTTTAAAAGACTATAATAAGGATTTTCACATATTAAAACTTTGCCAAGAAGAAAGTAATTCTTTCTATTGGGATGAAAGTTAGTCAAAAAGATATACTGGAAAGACTGCTTAAGCTTAAAGTGGATATGTTGTCTGGTCCGAATGGTTTGCACCCAAAGTTGCTAAAGGAAGTGAGAATAGAGCCAGCAGAAGTCACAATCTTCCAATCTTCAGCGGGGGTAAGTGCCAAAGTGTTGAAAAGTAGCAAATGTGATATCGTTGTTCAAGAAAGGGACTATGGGTAAACAGGCCAGTCAGTTTAACATCAGGGATAAAATTAATAGACACTTGGGGAGATTTGAATTAATTAAGGAAAGCCAGCAAGGATCTGTGAAAGGCTGATTTTGTTTGACCGGGAGTTATTGGGTTTTTTGATGAAGTAACAAAGCGGGTTGATGAAGCGAATGTAATAGATGTTGTCTATATGAATTCTTAAAACTCATTTTGCCATGTGAAAAGCTGTTTAACAAGATCAAGGTTCATGGGACAAGAAGGGTTAGTAATGTCAGCTTGGAAAATAATTGGCTTAAGGGTAGGAAATAGTGAGCCATAGCAAGTGGTTGTTTTTCAAACTGCATGATGGTAGAATGTCATGTTCCTCATGGGTCAGCATTAAGAGATGTGGCAAACATTAAGAATTATTCCGATCGACTGTAACAGGAAATATTAATGGGCTGGCAGACTTAATGACACAGTTCTAAAGCATGTGCAGGGAACAGAGGGGCCTTTGGGTGCATATGTGTATAGATATTTGAAGGTGTCAGGACATAGTGAGAGAGTGATTAGCAAAGCCCATGAGACCTTGGGATTCATAAATAGAGAAATGGGATGGCACTGTGGCTAACACTGCTGCCTCACAGTGCCAGGGACCCGGGTTTAATTCCGGCTTCGGGTGACTGTATGTGTGGAGTTTGTACTTTTCCCCATGTCTGCATGGGTTTCCTCTAGGTGCTCCAGTTTCCTCCCACAGTCCAAAGATGTGCAGGTTAGGTGGCATACTGGCTTATGGTGTTATGTAGTGTGCTCTTTAGGAGAATTGGCGTAGATCCGATGGGCTGAATGGCCTCCTTCTGCACTGGAGGGATTCTATGGTTCTAAAAGAAAGAAAGTTATGCTGAACTTCTACTCTGCTATAAAATCATAAGTGCCTTCATGGGCCACAACTAGAATACTGTGTTCTGTTCTGATCTCCACAGTTTAGGGAAGATGTGAGAGCCCTTGAGAGGGTGCAGGGGAAATTTACCAGAACAATTCTGGGGATCAAGGGTTTTAGTTACAAGGTTAGGCTGGAGAATCTGCAGTTCTCCTTGGAGCAAAGGAGGTTGAGAGGAGATTTGACAGAGGTGTGACAAGATTACGTACAAGATAAGCAAGACAAACAAAAGTCATCAGCCAATCGTAGAAGAACTAGGGCACTCAGATTTAAGGTTTGACAAGAGATACATGGGAGATATGGGGGAGACTTTTTTTAATATACTGAGTGGTAATGACCTGCAACTCGCTGTCTGTGAGGGTGGTGAAAGAAGAGATGATCAATGATTTCAAAAGGAAATTGGATGGGCACTTGAGGGAGATAAACTTTTTTAAAAATAAATTTAGAGTACCCAATTAATTTTTTCCAATTAAGGGGCAAATTAGCGTGACTAATCCACCTACCCTGCGCATCTTTTTGGGTTGTGGGGGCGAAACCCAAGCAGACACGGGGAGAACGTGCAAAGTCAACACAGACAGTGATCCAGAGCCGGGATCGGCGCCGTGAGGCAGCAGGGCTAACCACTGCACTATCATGCTGAGGGAGATAAATGGGCAGAGTTATGGAGTGAGATGAGAGAATCTGGACTGACTGACTTGCTTTACAGAGAGTCAGCAAGGACTCAATGGGCTAAATGGCCTCAGTCTGTCCCATTATGACCCTGTGAGAACCCGGTGGAATGATAGAGAAAATAAAACGTTATCAGCAACACAGCCAACGCCTAAATATAGAAGAACTGGAAAACTTTAAAATGTTGCAGAGGTCATGTACTAGTGCTTCACGTATCTGTAATGCATCCCTTTGACAGGTTAACGCTGGTGTAGTAACAGCGTACACTGGAATATGTTACAACGGTGTTAAACCTTCATGCATAAGTTGCGGAATGGTGATCCCATTTATTACAGATTATTCAGCTATCTCAGCCCAAATACATCAATAGAACCATCAAATATTTATTGATGCCCCCACAAGTCTCAACATGTAAAGGAGAGTTCAGCTCATGTTAAAAGACACTCATTCATTTATACATTGCAAGAGGTTCTGAAGAGTTTCTTAAGAGATTATTTATACTTTTCAGTAAATAATCAGCAGTCATACTGACATGCCAAATGTTTCTCCATTCTATTCCTTTTACCATTATACAGCAGTGTTGAGCCCAACTCTGAGAAAGGGAAATCCAAAATGTGAATTGCTGATGAGACAGAAGGGTGGGTCGAAGTGACTAGTTATCACTCTGAGTATATAGTCATTCTGGATGTGCTGCTCGGCTGTCAGCCTTTGTCTCCATGGGTTAATGATGTAACAGGGTCTCACTAATATGTTCCAAGAATACTGTTAGGCCATGTCTGAAGAAAGAAAATGGACCACTGTTAACATCTCCTTCCAAGTGTACACTATGTATCGACGGAAATATATACCAGGTAAACTTGAAAAGAATAAATTGGAACTTCACTGTTAAAATTGTGGCTGGTAAATTGAAGCTCATTATTTCAGGAAAATTAGAATCCACTGTTCAGTGTGGTGAGGGGAGTGGGGCAATTTTACTGTGTCTGAACGATTTGAAAGTTTGCCTCAAATGGAAGAAACAAGAACAAGAAAAACGGCAACTAAATGTTGTATGTATTGTTCAACAGCAACTCGAGCAGACCTGGAGTTCACAGACCTGGTTGCAGCAATGCTCCATTTTGGAATTTACACAGATTTCCCACGTGCCTCAATCAAGCAAGCAGAAAACTTGAAATATCCAAATCAATTTATTTCTAAAAGGGTTAATGACTAATGGGCAGAGGAAAATATTAAACAGCACGAGCAGTAATTTACAATTCGTACCTAGAATGACTATAAAAATAAGTAGTTTTATCTCAGCAACTTGTGGCAAACTTTTGAAATGACATTTCAAATGCAAGTGTTTTTGGAGTTGGATATTTCCAAATATACATCAGCCAAGAAGCCAGAGTGGTCAGGACCTCAATGATGCACTAATTATATATTTTTGATCCTTTTGAAGTTCTACCAACCAAGCAATTGTGATTAAAGGCCCATTAGTACAGATTCCAGCAACATTCACACAAAATGGGAATGTGTGTGCACGCAGACCTCAGCAGCTGCACATTGGGGAACTCCTCGCACATCCCTCTGGACAAACCAAAGCTACTTTTTACAGTCAGTCCCAAAGATGTTGGCCTCATAGGTCAGCACGGTGGCGCAGTGGTTAGCACTGCTGCCTCACGGCGCCGCGGTCCCAGGTTCGATCCCGGCTCTGGATCACTGTCCGTGTGGAGTTTGCACATTCTCCCCATGTTTGTATGGGTTTCGCCCCCACGACCCAAAGATGTGGGGAATTGCTGTTTCTGCCTGGAAGTTCTTGAATGATGGGTGTGTGTGGGGTGGGAGGGGGCGGGGTGTGAAGGGGAGGTGACTGGGAGCAGCTCAAGCAAGTCAGGGAAGGGGTGGGAATACTGAGGGATATGGGCGAGGGTTGGGGGTGGGGGGATGGGGAGGGAGGTAGACCAAACGGGATACCTTTCCACAACAATTAACGAAGAATTAATGTAAGGGCGTAGATAATTGGACATCCAGGTTGATTTATTTGCCTTATTCCCAATCTTTTTACCAGACTGTCTACCTGAAATCTATATTGCTCCTCGGATGTCAGTCTGATTGGCTACTCTATCCACAGGGAACTGGACAACGGTTGTTGGCATGTTATCTAATCATGAGGAATCCCTACCAACCTGACCCGATCAGTATTTTCCAGCAGGGATCATTGGGATTCGATTTGAAAGGAAAATTTTGGCTAATTTTCTAGCTTGCCTAGCTCATCGCACTCCAGCACCTCACTACTGCCCTGGTCAGAATCAACCAGCTTAGCTTGGATCGGGGATCCAACAGTGATCCAAATCAACTAGATCACAGGCCTATGTGCTGCGGCCATCAGACTTTATTGACAATTGCTCAATTAACCTCAGTTATCGCTTTGGTGTTTCTCTGTTGTGAGAAACATATATTTTAAGCCACGGATTGTATAATGTGGACTCCTACTGCGGTGTAAATCTTATTACAACAATGGGTGGGGGAGGCACGGTGGCACAGTGGTTAGCACTGCTGCATTACAGCGCCGAGGACCCAGATTTGATCTCGGTTCTGGGTCACTGTCCGTGTGGAGTTTGTACATTCTCTCCGTCTCTGCGTGGGTCTTACCCCCCACAACCCAAAGATGTGCAGGGAAGGTGAATTGGGCAAACTACATTGCCTCTTAATTGGGGGGAAAAAAAGAATTGGGTGCTTTAAATTTTTTTAAATTGCTACAAGCTACAAAATTACACATTACAAGTGGTATCAGAATGAACCTTTAATGTAATAAATGATCTGCAATTATAATTAAAGCTCTATATTGTGCAGTGCAGCAAACTAACACTAGTGTGAACGATTAAGTGAATACTGTAAAGTTACCAACTTGGTAGAAACTCTTGGTGGAAACTTGATAGTGTACAGAGGAGGGAAGGGTCAATTTAAGCCAAATTACTGTCTGAGTGACTTCTGACTAAAAATATATCCAGGCTTTCCTTTGCTTTTAGTCAGAAAATAAGGATGTCAATGGAACTGAGTTTGCCTCGAGGCCTGGCCTTGGAACTGAAAAACATCCACCAACAACTGGAAAATGTAAGAAGACAGCACAATGCCCTTCCACTCTCCTCATCCCATCAGTCTAGGATTAATACTCACGTGAAATTAGCTTCTGGGGTTTTGGAATAAAATTAAACCAATTCAGCATAAATGGACAGAATTAGTGAGACAAACTAGAGATGGTCTGGGAACTGGCCGGTCATCGCTGCTGCAGTAACTAAGTTCATGGTTTACTGGGTCGCAGGAATCCCTGTGCCCCTGTATGCTTCCACACTTGGACAACCTACAGGAGGCACCTCAAAGGACTAGAGAAATCCCTGATGTGGAGATGCCGGCGTTGGACTGGGGTGAGCACAGTAAGAAATTTTACAACACCAGGTTAAAGTCCAACAGGCTTGTTTCAAATCACTAGCTGTCGGAGCGCAGCTCCTTCCTCAGGGGAATGAAGACGTAGGTTCCAGAAACATATATATATATAGACAAAGTCAAAGATGTCAGACAATGCTTTGAATGCGAGCGTTTGCAGGTAATTAAGTCTTTACAGAGATAGAGGTGACCCCAGGTTAAAGAGATGTGAATTGTCTCAAGCCAGGACAGTTGGTAGGATTTCACAAACCCAGGCCAGCTGGTGGGGGGTGAATGTAATGCGACATGAATCTCAGGTGCCGGTTGAGGCCGTACTCATGTGTGCGGAACTTGGCTATACGTTTCGGCTCGGCGATTCTGCGTTGTCGCACGTCCCGAAGGCCGCTTTGGAGAACGCTTACCCGGAGATCAGAGGCTGAATGCCCTTGACTGCTGAAGTGTTCCCCGACTGGAAGGGAAACATTCCTGCCTGGCGATTGTCACGCGATGTCCGTTCATCCAAGAAATCCCAGCAGCTGTGCCTTTGCAAGATCCTCCAAAACCCGTGGCAAGAAAGAGGGTCCAACAGCAGCATCCTCTCCCAAATCATTGCTCAGCATTGAGGCACTAATCATCCACAAACAGCTCTGCTGGGCTGTACATAGAGTCAGAATTATAGAGGTCTGCAGCACAGAAAAGGCTCTTCAGCCCATTGTGTCTCTGCCGGTCAAAAACAAAATCCTAACTGTTCTAATCCCATTTTGCAGAACTTGGACCATAGCCTTGTGTGCCTTGGCATCGTAAGTGCTCATCTAAATACTTCTTAAATGTTAAGAGGTTCTCTGCGTCCACCACCCTTTCAGGCAGTGGGTTCTGGACTCCCACCACCCTTTCAGGCAGTGGGTTCTGGACTCCCACCACCCTTTCAGGCAGTGGGTTCTGGACTCCCATCACCCTTTCAGACTGAGTTCTGGACTCCCACCACCCTTTCAGACAGTGAGTTCTGGACGTCCACCACCCTTTCAGGCAGTGGGTTCTGGACTCCCACCACCCTTTCAGACTGAGTTCTGGACTCCCACCACCCTTTCAGGCAGTGGGTTCTGGACTCCCACCACCCTTTCAGGCAGTGGGTTCTGGACTCCCACCACCCTTTCAGGCAGTGGGTTCTGGACTCCCACCACCCTTTCAGGCAGTGAGTTCTGGGCTCCCACCACCCTTTCAGGCAGTGGGTTCTGGACTCCCACCACCCTTTCAGACTGAGTTCTGGACTCCCACCACCCTTTCAGGCAGTGAGTTCTGGACTCCCATCACCCTTTCAGGCAGTGAGTTCTGGACTCCCATCACCCTTTCAGGCAGTGAGTTCTGGACTCCCATCACCCTTTCAGACAGTGAGTTCTGGACTCCCACCACCCTTTCAGGCAGTGAGTTCTGGACTCCCATCACCCTTTCAGACTGAGTTCTGGACTCCCATCACCCTTTCAGACTGAGTTCTGGACTCCCACCACCCTTTCAGGCAGTGGGTTCTGTACTCCCACCACCCTTTCAGACTGAGTTCTGGACTCCCACCACCCTTTCAGGCAGTGGGTTCTGGACTCCCACCACCCTTTCAGACAGTGGGTTCTGGACTCCCACCACCCTTTCAGGCAGTGGGTTCTGGACTCCCACCACCCTTTCAGACTGAGTTCTGGACTCCCACCACCCTTTCAGGCAGTGAGTTCTGGACTCCCACCACCCTTTCAGGCAGTGGGTTCTGGACTCCCACCACCCTTTCAGGCAGTGGGTTCTGGACGTCCACCACCCTTTCAGGCAGTGAGTTCTGGACTCCCACCACCCTTTCAGGCAGTGAGTTCTGGACTCCCACCACCCTTTCAGACTGAGTTCTGGACTCCCACCACCCTTTCAGGCAGTGAGTTCTGGACTCCCACCACCCTTTCAGGCAGTGGGTTCTGGACTCCCACCACCCTTTCAGGCAGTGGGTTCTGGACGTCCACCACCCTTTCAGGCAGTGAGTTCTGGACTCCCACCACCCTCTGGATGAAAAAGCGTTTCCTTACATTCCCTCTAAATCTCCTGCCTCTTACCTTGAATCTATGCGCCCCCCCCCCCCCCCCCCCCCCCCCCCCCCCGCTCATTTATCTCTTCACCAAGGGGAAACGTTTCTTCCTGCCTACTCTATCATTTCAATCATGCCCCCCCCCCCCCCCCCCCAAGTCACCTCTGCTCCAAGGAAAACAACCCCAGGCAAAATCCTGGAAAATCCCCTCTGTGCCCTTTCCAGTGCTATCACATCCCTCCTGTAATGTGGATTCCAGAACTGCACACAATACTCTTGTTGTGGCCTAACCAACGTTTTGTACGTTTCCAGCATAACCTCCCTGCTCTTAAACTCTGCCTCAGCTAATAAAGGCAAGTATACCATAAGCCTTTTTAACACTTTATCCATCTGCACTGCTACCGTAAGGGACCGGTGTAAGTGCACACCACGGTCCCTCTGATCCTCGGTGCTTCCCAGGGTCCGGTCATTTATCATGTATTCCCTTGCCTTGTTTGTCCTGCCAAAGTGCATCAGCTCACACTTATCCGGATGGAATTCCATTTAATAATAATCTATATTAATGTCACAAGTAGGCTTACATTAACACTGCAATGAAGTCACTGTGAAAACCCCCTAGTCGCCACACACCTGCATGTGTTCGGGTCCACAGAGGAAGAATTCAGAATGTCCAAATTAACTAACAGCATGTCTTTCGGGACTTGTGGGTGGAAACCGGAGCGCCCGGAGGAAACCCACGCAGACACAGGAAGAACGTGCAGACTCCACACAGACAGTGACCCAATCCGGGAATCAAACTGGGACCCTGGCGCTTTGAAGCAACAGTGCTAACCACTGTGCTACCATGCCGCCCACTGATCAGCCCACCTGACCAGCCTGTCTACATCCTCCTGTAATTTAAGGCCATGCTCCTCACTATTTCATACATCACCAACTTTTTTATCATCTGCGATGATACACTCGTATCACGAGGCACTCGTATGCCTGACATCGGAGAACCAAAGCAACTGCTCCACTCGGAACTCGTCTGGCAGGAGATTCCCGGGGGTGCAGTGGAAATTCCTTAGGAATATCCTCAAAAGATTCCCGAAGTGATCAAACTTACCCATTGGACATGATCCAATGGCCATGATGCACTGGAAAAGCAGCTCACTGCGGTATAGCATGGCTGATGAAAGCTGGGAGACTCCGCTCCCGGGATCTACCCGGCTCGCCACGTCTCACGGGATTCAATGGCGGGATCACATTTGGCACATCTGGATATCAGAGCGAGGCAGCCTGACGGGATTGTGCAGATTCCCGAGGTAGCTGAGGCTTTGGGATTCAATCCCTTTGCCACGGGGACCTCGGGCGAGCGCCATTCGCTGCTGGTCCCCACAAACGGAACAGCACTCATGGGGGTCTCCCAGGGGACTGGAGGCCCCCAACTGCATGCCCTTTGGGCAGGGTGGTGCCCTGGCATTGTTGGTGCCACCTGGATACACTGGCAGTGCCAAGGTGCAGCTGGCATGGGCACTGTCAAAGTGGCAGGTAGGTACTGCCAAGCTGGCATACTTTGCAGGCATTGGCTCGGTCTGTGGGTGCCTGGTGTGGGTGTTGAGGGGGCTGGGGATCCTCCCATAGTGTGTTTGGGCTGGTGGGGGGAGGTTTAGGATTGTTTTGGGGGTCTCAGTTTGGGATATGCTACACTGGGGGGTTCTGGTGAGTGGAGCTCTGCAGAGTACAAAACGGGGCCATATGCGGCCTCGGCTGTGAGTTCCCTATCCTGGCCCCTTATTAAATGCGCATCACGTTGAATAACCATGTATTTCTCGGCAGTGCGAGCACCGGGAAACATGTGGCTGAACACGTTTGCTTGGGGACTTTGTTCCCTTTTGGGAAAATCGTGCCCAATGATTCATGGGAGGCCATGATTTGTGACTGATCAAAATGGAGAGGACTCATTCAGGAAGGCACTGAGCACATTGAGTTAATTCATCGGGAACAGGGAGAGGCAAAGTCGAGGCATCGCAGGGAGCATTCAAACCTCTAAACAACCCATCCACCCAACCCTTCAGCCACAACCTGCCCCAACATCCCATCCACCCAACCCTTCAGGCACAACCTGCCCCAACATCCCATCCACCCAACCCTTCAGCCACAACCTGCCCCAACATCCCATCCACCCAACCCTTCAGCCACAACCTGCCCCAACATCCCATCCACCCAACCCTTCAGCCACAACCTGCCCCAACATCCCATCCACCCAACCCTTCAGCCACAACCTGCCCCAACATCCCATCCACCCAACCCTTTAGCCACAACCTGCCCCAACATCCCATACACCCAACCCTTCAGCCGCAACCTGCACCAACATCCCATCCACTCAACCCTTCAGCCACAACCTGCCCCAACATCCCATCCACCCAACCCTTCAGCCACAACCTGCCCCAACATCCCATCCACCCAATCCTTCAGCCACAACCTGCCCCAACATCCCATCCACCCAACCCTTCAGCCACAACCTGCCCCAACATCCCATCCACCCAACCCTTCAGCCACAACCTGCCCCAACATCCCATCCACCCAACCCTTCAGCCACAACCTGCCCCAACATCCCATCCACCCAACCCTTCAGCCACAACCTGCCCCAACATCCCATCCACCCAACCCTTCAGCCACAACCTGCCCCAACATCCCATCCACCCAACCCTTCAGCCACAACCTGCCCCAACATCCCATCCACCCAACCCTTCAGCCACAACCTGCCCCAACATCCCATCCACCCAATCCTTCAGCCACAACCTGCCCCAACATCCCATCCACCCAACCCTTCAGCCACAACCTGCCCCAACATCCCATCCACCCAACCCTTCAGGCACAACCTGCCCCAACATCCCATCCACCCAACCCTTCAGCCACAACCTGCCCCAACATCCCATCCACCCAACCCTTCAGCCACAACCTTCCCCAACATCCCATCCACCCAACCCTTCAGGCACAACCTGCCCCAACATCCTATCCACCCAACCCTTCAGCCACAACCTGCCCCAACATCCCATCCACCCAACCCTTCAGGCACAACCTGCCCCAACATCCCATCCACCCAACCCTTCAGGCACAACCTGCCCCAATGTGGCAGAGTCTGCGGATCACACACTGGTCTAATCGGAGTGGAAGTTCGATCCCAAGGGACTGACTAAGAGGAAAGGCTCTTCTTGTTGGGGTTAATGAATGATTGGGTCTGTGCAGAGGGGGTTTTTAAAGCAGAATTAACCCTGAGATGCAAGAGCACAATATTGGCTCAGTGCAAAATGTGGAATTTACAATTCCAAGGCAGTGACACCTGCCACTTTCTTGAGTACAAGATGAATCCAGTGCTGCCACAGTAAATAGAAGTTTCACTGAATAATCTCGGAACAAAGAGTATTCAACAACCATGATATTCACTGAGATTCCATTTAGTTTATTCAGTGAACTGTTGAATTAAAATATAGGAATCACGACTTATCAACTTCTTGATCAAAGGTTGTGTTCAATACTCACTGTAAGTGACACACCCAGTCATACCCAACCCTGAACACCAAATTCTGTGCTAGTGAGTCAGCTAATGTTTGAACCATGTTCAATGAGCGTGAGTGCTAACATTGGCAGGGTGCCTTTTCAATGTAGGTGAAACTGCTGGCCTGAAACAATGCCTTCCTCCAATACATAATTTTACCCTGTTAATTTAACACTGGAATTCAATCACAAAGAAGAAAGAAATGCATTTACGGGAAGTCTTTGCATGACCTGGCATGGATAGAGGATTGGCTGACTGGCAGAAGGCAGAGAATGGGGATAAAGGAGTCTTTTTCAGGATGGCAGCCGGTGACTAGTGGTGTGCCTCAGGGGTCTGTGCTGGGACCACAACTTTTCACAATATACATTAATGATCTGGAGGCAGGAACTGAAGGCACTGTTGCTAAGTTTGCAGATGATACAAAGATCTGTAGAGGGGCAGGTAATATTGAGGAAGCAGGCAGGCTGCAGAAGGACTTGGACAGGCTAGGAGAGTTGGCAAAGAAGTGGCAGATGGAATACAATGTGGAAAAGTGTGAGGTTAAGCACTTTGGAAGGAGAAATGGGGAGATGCTTAGGAAATTAGAAGCACAAAGGGACTTGGGAGTCCTTGTTCATGATTCTCTTAAGATGCAGGTTCAGTCGGCAGTTAGGAAGGCATATGCAATGTTAGCATTCATGCTGAGAGGGCTAGAATACAAGACCAGGGATGTATTTCTGAGGCTATATAAGGCCCCCATTTGGAGTATTGTAAGCAGTTTTGGGCCCCGTATCTAAGGAAGGATGTGCTGGCCTTGGAAAAGGTCCAGAGGAGGTTCACAAGAATGAGCCCTGGAATGAAGAGCTTGTTGTATGAGGAACAGTTGAGGATTCTGGGTCTGTACTCGTTGGAGTTTAGAAGGATGAGGGGGGATTTTAGTGAAACTTACAGGATATTGCGTGGCCTGGATAGAGTGGACGTGGAGAGGATGTTTCCACTTGTAGGAAAAACTAGAAGCAGAAGACACAATCTCAGACTAAAGGGATGATCCTTTTAAACAGAGATGAAGAGGAATTTCTTCAGCCAGAGGGTGGTGAATCTGTGGAACACTTTGCTGCAGACCGCTGTGGAGGCCAAATCACTAAGTGTCTTTAAAACAGAGGTAGATAGGTTTTTGATCAATAAAGGGATCGGGGGTTATGGGGAAAAGGCAGGAGAATGGGGATGAGAAAGACATCAGCCATGATTGAATGGCGGAGTGGGCTCGGTGGGCCGAGTGGCCTAATTCTGCTCCTATTTCTTATGGTCTTATGGACCTCAGGACATCCCAAAGAACTTCACAGCCCGTGAAATATATTGGAAGTTGTAAAATAGGATTTTAAAATATATATATATTTTATTAAAGATTTTGTAATTAACAAGCACGATCTAAACTACAACACAACTCTGAAAATTGTTCAAACATGGTACAATTGACATGCTAACAACACAAGGAATCAGAGATGTAGAAAAACATACAAGGAAGGCTACATCCAAACCACCCCTGCCGTATCCCCTCTAATCCCACAAATAAACCTGACCCCCTCCCACCCCAATTGATGTATGAGATAAATGGCTGCCACCTCAGGTAGAATCGTTCCACAGATCCCCTGATAATGAACTTCACCGTTTCCAGGTATAAAAAGTCCATGAGGTCACCCAACCAGGCCGAGGTACTAGACGGAGCTTGCGCTTCCTATGCCAACAGAATTCGTCTTGGGGCTATCAGCCAGGCAAGGGTGAGCATGGATGTCCACAGCCCTCGCAAGTCCGATACCCCCAAAATGGCCAACAATGGCTAAGGCTCCAGATCAATGCTGTAAAGTAGGGTTTCAGTAAAGATGCTGACGCAGTAGGGAACAGGAAGGATTCTTTCAGACAAGCAGGGAAAAACATTTGGATTTTTAACTGCTTTTAAAACTCTCTACTTTGTTCTTACTATACCGTGATAGGTTTGCAGTCTATATCAAGTTCTGCTGTGCATGGTATTCTCATTTAACAGGTCATCAGAACAAATTGCCAAATCATTTATCTATGGATTCTTTGTAGGAGCTGAACAGTCTATTAAAAAAAACTGTGCCTGAGTTCTGAAATGGAAAAGGTTTACATTTGTCGGAGTTGGGGGAGGGAATGGGCGGAGATGGAGGCAAGGTTTTCTCCAATTTACAGTGAAAGCTATTTTGAATACAGATATTTTTGCCAAAACAAGGAATTTGACCTTCTGATTTCAACCAATAAACCAGGGGTGTTGTGCAATAATAACATGAATTCAAGCCAGATGATGTATCTGTGTTTTCACAAGGGCATGGTTCGATGCATTCTGCTTAGAGTCCTGCTGACGCAAAACAGAGTGCAATCTGTACAACAGCAGCAAAATGGGTGGAATTGATTCTCTGGTCTTATGACTAATGAAACAGGGAGTGGGGTGGAGATTATGAGGGGTGGGGCGGGAAGAGAGGAGAAACTATTTTTACTTAAGGAATTTTTAAAATTAAAGGAAAGTAACTGAATTTATACCACTGTTTCTCATAAGCATAAAATGCTTTATAAAATTTTAAATGATGGCTATTTTGTGTAAGTCGAAGGGGACTTAACGAGAACTAAACCTGATGTGCAAATGCACAGCACTGCCTCAGAGCAAAAAGTGGAATTATTAGAATCTGAAGCATTGACATCCTTCACCTTGACATGTACAAATCTCACCAGCCTCTTAAGAAATCAAAATAGCTAAAATTTGATTTTACATCTTTCTATTCTTTTTCAGTTTTGACTGCTTCTGTGTGATTGATTGTACTTCAGCAGTAAAACTCTTGTTAACTCGAGACATTTATTCATATTTATGTATCATTGGCATCTGTCCATCTTGGGATTTGATGGGCTGTGGCCAGGGTATTTGTCACTTCTTTATTTTTTTTTCAAATTTATTTTTATTAAGGTTTTGCAGAATTTTTCATAAAAAAACAGTAGTAACAATAATAACAAAACAAACTAGAGTGAACATTAATATAGTGCAAAAAGAGAATATACAGTAACAATTAAATAGACATTACCCCACACGGTCACTTCTTTATTGAACATCATGTGAATGTGGAAGCTGATTTGTGACTGCCAGTCCCTTTGGCAGCTGGCACAGATGAACAGTATTGGTCTGAGGTTGACTGATGTTTTTTCCTTACAGCAGGCTTTCTTTTCCACCATCTGGTCATTCATCTTTCCACACCCGTTCTACCTGCTTGTCTCCAGGCAATCCAGTCAGTAGCAAGGACCTCCCCAGCATTGATTGGACGCCTAGTCAACCTTGTCTTGTATTGAAGACATGAGCAACCTGATGGTCTCATGCTGAATTTAAACTTGTCATAGGGCATTGGGGATGTGACCATTATAGCTTTGGCTTAGCCAGCCAACAGAGTTGCCACTGGCTCAAGAGAGCAAACATGTTGGTGATCTCTGCTTGCTGGTGTACATCCATATTCGGCATTCTGCCTTGCCAGAAGATGCCCAATATGAAGGGTGGCACAGTGGTTAGCACTGCTGCCTCACAGCGCCAGGGACCCGGTTTCAATTTCGGCCTCAGGCCACTGTCTGTGCGGAGTCTGCACTTTCTCCCCGTGTCTGCATGGGTTTCCTCCGGATGCTCCGGTTTCCTCCCACAGCCCAAAGACGTGCAGGTTAGGTGGATTGGTCATGATAAATTGCCCCTTAGTGTCCAGGGATGTGTGGATTAGGTGGGGTTATGGGGTTGCAGGGGATAGGGTAGGGCCTGGGTAGGGTGCTCTTTCAGAGGTTCAATGTAGATTCAATGGGGTGAATGGCCTCCTTCTGCACTGTAGTGATTCTATGATCCGCCGGAGCTACTGGAGGTGGAAGCTGTTCAGCTGCATTTCTTGGCTTTCATAAGCTTTGTAGCTATAAGCTGGGAGAACACAAGCCTGTTACATTTGTATTTTTGGTTAGTTTGCTGCTGTTTCACACTCAACTTTGAGACGACAGCTGCTCCTGTTGCTGATTGTGGAATCAAGGGACTGGTTGCTGGCAATTGTTGATCCAAGGTATGTGAAGCTATTGACACCTCGAGAGTGAGGTTATCAATATTGATGAAAGGTGGAGTCCTCACATCCTGCCTCATAAATTGGACCTTCCTGACGTTGGTTGTCAGTCCAAGCTCCTTGCAGGCCCTGGTGAACTGATCTACAAACTGTTGCAAGTGAACTTCAATCCGAGATGCCAGCACGGCAAACAGCAACTCACAAACTCAGACTTTACGATCTTTAATCTGGGTATGCGGTCTTACCAAGTCGAATGGCTTGCCGTCAGCTCTGGAATAGAGATTGACACCCTCCTTTGAGATGCTGAAAATGTACAACAGCAGCTTGGAGGAACCTAAGCCAAAGAGAGTTGTCACCAGGCTGCAGCTCTGCTCTACCCTATTGCTGATCTTATAAGGCATTGACGATGCTCCATTATAATTGATGAAACTGTGCATGTTCCCGTGGAAAGAAAGTGATGCCCATGAGTCCAGGTGCGCAACCTATTTTCCGCAGCAGTTTAAAGAGTCTGTGGTGGCACTCTTTTTCTTCCGCCTTCGCCAATGGCGGAGGCGGAAGAGACCCCCTCCCCTGCGCATGCGCTGGTATGACGTCAGCAGCCGCTGACGCTCTGGCGCATGTGCGGACTTACGCCGGCCGGATGAAGTCCTTTCGGCCCCGGCTGGCATGGTGCCAAAGGCCATTCACACCAGCCGGCGGAGTGGGAACCACTCCGGCGCGGGCCTAGCCCCTCAATGTGAGGGCTTGGCCCCGAAAGGTGCGGTGACATCCGCACCTTTGGGGCGGCCCGATACCGGAACCCCCCCGCTGGGTAGGGGAGAATCCCGGCCTCTGTCTCTGCTGGTGGCGTCAATGCCACGGTGAGGCCGATGAAAACAACATAGAGTGGTCTGAGCTGTTTGCGGCACTTGTTCTGAAACTGCTGAAGTGGGGATCACGTTGACTGTCAATCTGCCAGGTCTGTAGCTGCAGTGAGACTTGGGATAGGTGCGTGACGTTGGGGTTTGCAATTTGGTCAGAGCAACATGATCTTTTTTTTAAAGTATTTTTATTGAGGTTTTGCAGAATTTTTCATAATAAAACAGTAGTAACAATAATAACAAAACAAACTAGAGTAAATATTAACATAGTGTAAAAAGAGAATATGCAATAATTAAATTAAATAGACCCAGCAACATGATCAAAGACCTCCCCCACAATATTTAACAAAGAGATGACTCAACAATTGTTATAGTGACTGTGATGCCCTTTGCTTTAGTACAGGGTGACTATTTTTGCATCATGCATGCCTTGAGCCACACACCTGAAATGAAATGAAAATCGCTATTGTCACAAGTAGGCTTCAAATGAAGTTACTGTGAAAAGCCCCTAGTCGCCACATTCCGGCGCCTGTTCGGGGAGGCTGGTATGGGTACATGCTGCTGGCCTGCCTTGGTCTGCTTTCAAAGCCAGCGATTTAGCACTGTGCTAAACCAGCCCCTAAGGAAGAAACCACCTTTCCTCTCAACAGAGACAGAACAGTTCATGGAGATGCTGGTTTCCTACTTTTGATTATTTTAAGTGGAATATCATCATTGCATAGAGTTTGAGGGGGAGCACTAACTATTTTTCCATCCACTCAGTAGGTTCAGTGATAAGCAAGAGGTGCTGGGGATGCGAGGAATTTATTTTTAACGCAGCGAGTGGTAATGATCTGGAACTTGCTGGCTACGAGGGTTGACGAAGGAAAGGTGGCCAATGATTTTAAAAGGAAATATGATGCATACTTGAGGGAAATAAATTTGCGAGGCTAAAAGGATAGAACAGGGAATAGGAGTGAGATTCCGCTTAATTGTGGTTCCCTGTGACAGGTGCTGCCCTTGCCAGTGGTACTTTCCGCAGCCCCTGTCTGGCACCCCTTGTCAGGGCTACTGTGCACATTGCCATGGATGGGCCACGTGATGTTCCGTATGGCGGTGGCAGCAGGCTGGGGGAGTGGTATGGTAAAGGGTGGTGTGCCGGGGGGGGGGGGGGGGGGGAGGAGTTTGTAAGGTGGGGCTGAGGTCCGGGGTGGTAGGGTGGGGACTGGTGAGCAGGGGGTAGTGAGGTGCAGGGGGTGGTGGAGAGTGGGTATGGGGGTGGTGGGGTGAGGGCACCCATAGGGCCAGTGTCACTCTGCAGAACCAGGAGCCAAGGTGGATGGTCACTAGGGTGCGCAGCAAGATGGCTGCCTTGCAGGCCACGTGCATGACGGACCTTGCTTGGGCACTGCCCCAGTCCTGTGGGGATCACCCTGGCCACACGTCATGTTCCCCATCCCCCCCCTCCCTCCACCCCAGCCAGCCAGGCCAGTGTCCGGCCAGGCAGTCCACGGCCACGCCTCTCCGTGCCCTACCTCCTCTCTCTCCCTCATCAGCCATGATGCCAGTTTCACAATTTTTAAAGGCACAAGTGAACCTCATCGTTGGAATTCGCCCCAGTGGAAGTGGAGGATCGCAGAGGGCCCAGTAGAATACTGGGTTGGGCCTGCTAATGATATGCCACGGGTGTTTACTGTACGTGTGTTCTAGAATGCACTGACCCCGCTGTTGAGGCACCGGACAATTGCGATTTGGCATGAAACCGCCGCCCGCCACGATTTCGGCGTCAGAACCAATTCTCCGTCCAATTGCTCTTCCTGATTCTGGCATCAGACGATGGAGAATCCCGCCCAACATCTTCAGCCTGTCCAACAAAATTGTAACTAATTCAAGAGGGAATGTTGGATAAACGCGCTAACAACATAGAGGCAGTGGAAGGGTTGAGGTAGGTGGTAGAGTGGTAGGACTCAGTGTTGTCAGTATACATCATTGGATATTGCTGCTGACGGGAAACGTGTAAATAAGGAACAGGAGAGGTGCCAACAGGGAGATCCTTGGGTGACCAATGAGGCAGGAAGGGAAAGCCTTTGCAGGGAGATGCTGGGGGTCTCCCTCACCCGCTAATCGGCGTATTTGGAAGTGGGAGGGGGCAGGTAAAATAAAACAGTGGCCAGGCCAAAGCCTTACCACCTGCTGTGCCAGTGCAATTCCCAAGCTAGGTTGTTGATTCTTTGCTGGAGACAGTTTATTGCTTGTCGGAGAGCTTACTTCTCCATCTAACCCCCACGCATGCAGTGTTGGCTGACTCTTTATATACATATCCGAGTATAATGAACTCATCAGTACCTAACACCTGTTCTTTTTGTTTATCTTAAACTACTCAGTAGTTAACATCTGTCAACAGAACCTATTAGATACTACCACACTTAGGGTTGGTGGGTGAGGTGCCAGCCGGTTTACCCTGCGCTTCGGCCTATTGAAGCTCTTAAGTTGCCAAATGGCCAATTAAGGGCCGTTTTCCATCTCCACCACCATAATCCGGTGGACCAGTGTACACTTAAGGGACTGGCTTTTAATTTTGTCCCTTAATTTATTATTTTAGTTTTATTGATTGGCTTTAAACTAGGATGATATGGTGGACGGGGGGAGGAAAGTGGCTAGCCTGCAACTTTAACAGCTGGGGTGAAAGATGTGAAGGAGGGGGTGGTGCCTCCTTCAGTGAGGGGGTCCCTGTGCCCATCGGGGGCCTCTTGAATCTAACTCCCAATCACTCTTAACCCCTGACTGGGTCCCCAATCCATTCTCGACCAAAGACCCCGGACGTACCTTGAAGTCCGGAATCCATGATCTTAATAATAATATTTATTATTGTCACAAGTAGGCTTACATTAATACTGCAATGACGTTACTGTGAAAAGGCCCCAATCGCCACACTCCGGCGCCTGTTCGGATGCACAGAGGGAGAATTCAGAATGTCCAAATGACCTAACAAGCACATCTTTCTGGACTTGTGGGAGGAAATCGGAGTACCCGGAGGAAACCCACGCAGACACGGGGAGAACGTGCAGACCCCTCACAGACAGTGACCCAAGCGGGAATCAAACCCGGGACCCTGGTGCTGTGAGCAACGGTGCTAACCACTGTGCTATCATGCCTATTTGGGATTCCCTTAAAACAAGATGTTGTTTGTGAGTTTGTGGGATAAAGCCTCCCGTAATATTTGCCACTGCTGAGAATTAGGGAGCTTGTATGAATTGAAAAAAATGGCGGCTGACGTTTGAAGCATTTTGCAAGTCATTACCACAGCAGGAAAATGCCTACTTTTCAGGAGACTCCTCGACTTAAACATGGTTCTTACAAATGTGTGGAATTGATTGCAGGAATGCCTTTAACACCATCCAGTCCAGATGATATTCCTTAAATTGAGCAGATTCATTTTTATAGAAAATGTATAATTAGGAATTGATTCATGCTTTAACATAGTGAAATATATGCACACAAAATTATACACCCACCACCTCATTATGTGTTTTTTTTAGAACATTGCCTCTGATTTCTAATTATGCTTGAAGAACTAATCAGACCTATAACCCCCATGATCTGCTGCAGTCGTAATCTGTTGTACAGCACTCAGTTTCATTTATGCCTCGGTTCTGATCATAGCTGGAGTTTTATGTTGTCTGGAGTGGGCTGTCAGCTCCAAAGCTGAACATTTCAGGTGCTGTTTTTAATAATTGGTGCTGCCTGTGTTTATTTACCACAAGAAAGCAGAAAGCACAAGTTACAACCAGAAAATTAAAATAATAAGAGAAACAGGAACCGACACCTGCTCCATTTTTTAAAAAAAGAGAAAGAAAAACTAAATTCATCTGTCACTGTGCCAGAATGGGGATTATCGAAAAAGGACATTTGGTTTAAGATTCTGAAATAATGAGTGATATGTTTGGGAATGTATTAAAGTGAATCTGTTCTGAGCTTGCTTTTAGGAAGGAAATGAAATGTAGGAAGTAGAAGTTTTTGTAGATCTAGTACCCCACTCTCAGAAATACAAAGACCCGGGAACACAGTCACAGAAGATGACATTTGTGAGTTTGAGACAGTAAGAAGTCTTACAACACCAGGTTAAATTCCAACAGGTTTGTTTCGAATTACTAGCTTTTGGAGCGTAGCTCCTTCCTCAGGTGAGTTTGAGAGTCAGAAGTAAATAAAATAAATTCAAAACGTATATGTACCTTTAGTCACAGGTATCAGTACACCACTTTGTACAGATATTTCTATAGCCAATGTGGGTTTCAGTGTGCAACTTTACTGGAATTTAACTAGATAATTCTCTTTAGTTATAGCTCTCCTACCCTAAATAGATTCCTTTACTACCATTTGCAGGTAGTTGCTGGATCCCTCCACATATCACCCTGTACAGGCATCACCAGATCCTACCATGTAGACATCACTAGATTCCACTATGTAAGTGCGACTAGATCTTCCTATCTAGGGGATACTAGATCCTCCTGTTTATCGGGATTACTGGATTCCCCTATGTAGGCATTACTAAATCACTGCACATAGGTGTTATTAGATAACCCCCCTACCATCAGCATTGCAAAGTCATTGCATGATTACTAGATTACCAGATCCCCTGTTTGCATCACTGTATTACTATGTGTCTCTAGATTCCACCGATGTAGGAATGACTGATTAATAATAATAAATAATAATAATCTTTATCTTTATTGCTATATGTAGGCATTTCTGGATTTCCCTGGGTAGATATTCCTGATCATATATTTTCCAATTAATTAAATATTATTTGCAGTCTAGATTTTCTGTAGTTCATTCCTGCCCCTTATGTCGCCAGTATACTTTGCTACTAATTTAAGACTTGAAATATTTTTCAATATTTTAACAAGTACCCTTGAATATCATCTTGACGTACAAGAAACCGAATAAAACATCCAAAGAAAGAAACTGTTGCCTGCTTGTTTTATAACCAAACATTGGAGTGGTGCCAGTTCACAACCAGACAAGTCTCTGCAGTTGTTGTTTACACTGTGCGTGCTTCTCTTCCTCTCTGCTTCCATATGACTGCAGATTAATCCCCATTTCCAATCCGCCTACAGGCTCAATCAGTTATGCCTTCTGGTTTGTCTGACTAAAGAAGGAATCCTTTCACACATTTATGTGAATATGTGGCCAGGCAGCTGCTTCCACCATTACATTAATTCTTCCTTAGGTCCGTTGACTTCATGAAATTCAAAATGTCCCCAGTTCTGTCTCTCCTCTTTTAAAATTGTGAGTTATGATGGACCATGTGTTCTACAGGCAGCAGAAGTGCTTCTCCAAGTGCATATGTGTCATATGAGCCAGATGGTGAGGATTGGATTTTCTGAATGAGAGCCCAGAAATCCATTAGAATGCTGAAACACCTGAGCCCCAGGAAAAAAATATTGCTTGACTGACAGCTCCGGTTCTCTGATCTCTTCTGTCAATTGTACAATGTTTATATACACAAGATTTTTCAAACAAGAGTTTTCTGCTATTGATACTTTAAATAGTCAGGATGATTTACACTTTTACTGTCTTGTAGTAAAAAGGAGTTTTTTTCACATGGAAATTTATCAATGCATAACTATTTTGTTAAAGCTTTCTTTATGCACCCTATTGTCACTAGAGGATTCAAGGCCAGTGAATGAATGGACATGGAAATGCCACAGCTTGGAGGGGGGCATGATTGAGCATGGGGAGTGTGTCAGGGATGAAGGATTCTGAAAGGTGAGGGCTAGTTGGCTTTACTTTTTCATTATAATAGGGATGAAGTCCTACAGCACAGAGGCGGGTCTTTTAAATCTTCCGTCTCCACACCAGAGAACCCCTGAGGTGGCCTGCAGATTTTCTCCTGGGTTGACTGGCCTGACTCTGCAGCCTGCATTCCCCACCACCCTACCCTTTTCCATGTACTTTCTCTCCAGGTTGGTGGACCAAGCCGGGGATTTTCCCTTCTCCCACCACCCGTCTCGAGGATACAAATCCAGGCCACTATGTCCTTTAATAGTTTTCTTATTCAAACAACCATTGTAATCTCTTTCTAAAGGATTTGTGGGCTCTGGCTCAACAAAAGTTTGCTGCACAGAATTCCACATTGCAACAATCCTGTGCACGGATCTGTTTTCACACTAACCTGAAATTCTTTTTGTAATGTTGTGATTATCTTTAATTTGTGCCCCTTTTATTCCCCAACAAAGAGAACCCATTTATTATTTTTTAATATAACCCTACATGTTCATCATCAGCTTTACCTCTGAAGCGTCTCAACTTAATTTGAAATGACATGGTGGCACAGTGGTTAGCACTGCTGCCTCACAGTGCAAGGGACCCAGGTTTGATTCCGGCCTTCGGTGTCTGTTTGTGTGGAGTCTGCACATTCTCCCTGTGTCTGTGTGGGTTTCCTCTGGGTGCTCTGAATTCCTCCCACAGTCCAAAGATGTGCAGGTTAGGGGGATTGGCCGTGCAAAATTGTCCCTTTGTGTCCAAAGATGTGCACATTAGGTGAAGTTACAGGGATAGGGTGGGGGAGTGGGGCTAGGTAGGGTGCTCATTTAAAGGGTTAAGCACTGTAGTGATTCTGTGAAACAACTTCTGACATTCCATGTTTTTTCTTTATAATTGAAATCCCCGGACGGCACAGTGGTGCAATGGTTAGGACTGCTGCCTCATGACGTCTAGAGCCATGATCGATCCCGGCCCTGGGGCACTGTCCGTGTGGAGTTTGCATATTCTCCCCATGCTTGTGTGGGTCTCACCGCCACAACCCAAAGATGTGCAGGTAGGAAGATTGGCCACGCTAAACTGCCCCTTATTTGGAAAAAAAAGAATTAGGTATTCTAAATTTATATTAAAAAAATAATTGAAATCTCCCATCCCTGGTACATCCTCGTGATAGTTTTGTATCCCTCCTAGAACAGGGCATCCAAAATTATACGCAATACATTACCACAACCTGAAGTCTTATACAGTTTAAGCATCCCTTATCCAAAATTCTGAAATTCGAAAAGCTCTGAAATCCGCACTATCTTGCGCGCCGACATGACGCCCCGAGTTGGAAATTCCACAAGGCTCTGGGAAGGTTGCCGAGCAATGCGCAGGTTCCAACGCGCTGCAGCGGTTACAAGCCCTAGTGGGGGTGTTTTGGCACCAAACCCTCATCATAGACAGACGTTGGTGCATTAAATAATATTGCTCACTGCGATTATCGCGTTAAAAATATCGAAGTGGCCTGCAGATACCCGTAAAATAATTTTCTGCGTTCTAGTGGTTCATTTTAAGAGGATTTTTTATGAATGTGTCAGAACGGAAACATAAAGGTGACATTGATAAATGTCTGGAACAATAAATTAGCTTTCATAAGTACAGGAACAGGCCGTTCCACCCCCTCGAACCTTATATTGCGAAATCCGAAAAATTCCAAAATCCGATGCACATTCGGCCCCAAGCATTTCGGATAAGGGATGCCCAACCTGTACAAATTTCCAAGCCCCCTTACTTTGTGTCCTACATTTATGGTACAAATCTAAGGATTTCATTAAACTTTTAATCATGTCGTACTTACATCTTTAATTAGCTTGTGTGCTTGTACGGTCAGGTCCCTCTGTTATGTGACTCTATGTCAAATCTTACCATTGAAAGTAACTTTTACTTCACGTTTTTCACCCACTTCAACCCAATTCCTTAGTCCAGGTCATTTATCTGTACTTAATAAATTCAAATGTCTCCAACTCATAATCCTAAAAAAGGTCACTTGTCACATGTTGCCAGTGCAAGAAAATTCCTGTTACCCTGCTTTCTGTCGTAGTTCTCCGGTAACTTAGTTCTCCCGCTTGTCTTTTATTTGGTACTTTGTCGAATATTTTTGTCAAATAAAGGCCAGAAGGTTGATAACAGAAGATTCTACTTGGTTGCAGCATGTGAGAAATCTGTGCCATGTTGCCCTGATTAACTTGTGTGCTTATTAAGAATAGCTGACCTTAATTTCTTATCATCTCCTTGGCTTTGGGAAAGGAGAATCACATTCGCCGTCATCCAGTTCGCTAGCATAATTTTCCTTTTCACATAATCTTAGACAATTACTATCAGATCCTCCACCGTTTCTTCCCCAACCTCAATCACTTTACAATATGCTTTTCCCAGATTATAGAACAGGGACATAACGACATTTATGCTGCGTGAGGTGCTCAGCAAAATTAAACAGGTGTTAGTAGTCCTAACTCAGTCTCAGCTCTCTCACCCATACCAGCCTTAGCTCAATCGTCACGCTCTCACCTGTATCAATATTAGCTTGGTGGGTGCTCACTCATCTCCATCAGCCTTGGCTCAATGTTAGCTCTCTCTCACCTTAGCCTTGGCTCAATGTTAGCTCTCTCTCACCTCAGCCTTGGCTCAATGTTATCTCTCTCACCTCAGCCTTGGCTCAATGTTAGGTCTCTCTCACCTCAGCCTTGGCTCAATGTTAGCTCTCTCACCTATATCAGCCATGGCTCGGTAATAGCACTCCTTTTAAAGTCAGAATGTGGAGATGCTGGTGTTGGACTGGGGTGAGCACAGTAAGAAGTCTTACAACACCACGTTATAAAGTCCAACAGGTTTGTTTCAAACACTAGCTTTCGGAGCACTGCTCCTTCCTCAGAGGTATGGCTTCAAGACCCTCTCCAGAGACTCAAGCTCATAATCTGTGTGGAGATCAGAAAAGTCAGGAAATGGTAAGGCTAACTACCCAATTTTCCCCTCATCCTCCAACGTTATGCTGTCCTATTTCAGGCAGGAAAGTGGTGGAAAATCCAGTAAATTCTGTGAGGTTGAGGCAGTGCTGCACTGCCGGAGATGTTGTTTCTCAGATAGGGCATAAAACTAAAGCCGTTTCTGTCCTCTAGGCCAGAGGACACCAGTGATTTTGAGATTGGGTTGGGGTCTGTGGGGGATGGGTTGGGGGCTGTGGGGATTGAGGGCTGTGGGGTTGGGGGATTGAGGTCTGTGGGGATTGGGTTCTGTGGGGATTGGGTTGGGGTCTGTGGGGATTGGGGTCTGTGGGATTGAGGGCTGTGGGGATTGGGTTGGGGCTGTGGGGGTTGGGGTCTGTGGGGATTGAGGTCTGTGGGGGTCTGTGGGGATTGGGGTCTGTGCGGGTTGGGGGCTGTAGGGGATGGGGGCTGTGGGGATTGGATTGGGTGCTGTGGGGATTGGGTTGGGGTCTGTGGGGATTGAGGGCTGTGGGGATTGAGGGCTGTGGGGATTGGGTTCTGTGGGGATTGAGTTGGGGCTGTGCGGGGTGGGGTCTGTGGGGGTTAGGTTCTGTGGGGATTGGGTTGAGGTCTGTGGGGATTGGGGTCTGTGCGGGTTGGGGGCTGTGGGGATTGGATTGGGTGTTGTGGGGATTGGGTTGGGGGCTGTGCGGGGTGGGGTCTGTGGGGGTTGGGTTCTGTGGGGATTGGGTTGAGGTCTGTGGGGATTGGGTTGAGGTCTGTGGGGATTGGGTTGGGGCTGTCCCTCTCCATGTCCCCAGGTTTACAGTTCCAGACGGAAGAGGGAACATGAGATCCGACCAGGAACCCGCCTCCATGTATTGATGCGCGCATTGATTCCTTCCTTGGGGAATCAAGCGGACTACTTTTCAAAATGGACTCCCGCCCCTCCATATCTTCCAGTTGGCTGAGCGAAAGGCCGGAAATGCTCGCGGTTGTCATGGCGCCGTTTCCGCTGTTTCGGGCGTGGCTTCTCCAGTGACACGCTCCGTCGCGGCGCGGCCGTGACATCACAGGGGGTTTCCCCGGAGTTCCCTCGCTCGGATTGTGACAGTATCAGCGGTCTGGAGGAAGCTCACTGTTGTCTGTGCCCAAGGGGACAACATACTGTCAGCACTGCCTAGAGGCAGAGCCGGGCAGTCACACAAATAACTTCCCCAACACAGTAGCAGCAGATAGCCCTCTTATCAGAGATTAGGATGGCTAATTGATTGTTGTATGTTTGTATCTTCGCCTGTTGCAAAGTCCGTACAAGTTTTGTATTCAACCCAGCGCACTGAATAATCACTGAATAATCACTGATTAATGTTCTGGGTTAGTAAATCGGAGGCTCATTCTAAATCTGGTAGCAAAGACATAATGGGAATACCAAATAAGGAGTTGGAATGTTTCTCTCCGTTAATTGTATGTTATCGTTACAGCAGAAAACGCAGGCACGTACTTAGGGAATGGAACTAAACGGATTTGGCAGAGCAGTGAATCAGAAACTGCATTCGCCTTTTGAGGTCATGCTTCAGAGCGAACCTAATAGGCTGGATACTTTTTTAAGCAGATGTTTGGAGCATTTGGAATTGTTTGTAAAATTTCTTATTATCGGTACCAAGCCAACCTTTCACTAATATGTTCAAAGCACCACCCCAATGATTGCAATAACACCTTGGAACGCAAAAATGAATTGACAGGAATCTTGCAGATAAACCTCTTCTGGACAGTAATGAGCGTCCCACATTGGGGAAGATAATGATGCAGATGGGATGTTGATCTTTACGCTTCAGAAGATTCATTCAAGATCAGATTTGCAAATAGGTAAACTGAAATCTAGGAAGTGGTGGTGACAACATTCTGTCCCGCATGTGCAGGATTATAACATCAAAATGGGTGCAGTGTAAAACCAGAGATTTGGCATTTGCTCAGGCATCAGTGCACAGTACTGCACACTTGTGTTATCGGTCATCTTTCCGATGGTTAACGGGACGATATAAATCATGGATTACTATAATACTCCATCACTGACCCAGACAGCTTGCACTACCCGCCAAATACCTCATCCAAATAGGTATCGATTTCACTCAACAATCCAGGCTAGGCTGCGTCAGTGACGCAGATTTCTAGTCACGAGTCATTTGTTGCCTTAAATTAACTCTTTGCTAGTAAATTTACCCAACACTGAGGGTGCTTCTAATTTAGTAAATAATTACCCATGAACACCAGGTGAGGAGAAAATAAATGATGTGTAGGATTCCTCCAGGTCCTCTGGTTTTCACCCACAGTCCAAAGCTGGGCAGGGGTTGATTGGCCCGAGGGCGTGCCACATATGTGCACGTCAGGTGGATTGGCTATGCTAAATTGTCCTTAATGTTCAAAAAGGTTAAGTGGGGTTACTGCGTTAGGGGATTGGGGATGGAGCTGGAGCTGGAGCAGAGCGGAGAGGTTGGGGGCAGGGCAGGGCCTAAGTAGGGTGCTCTTTACAAGGCTGGTGCAGACTTGATAGGCCAAAAGCCTCCTTGGGCACTGTGAATTCTATGACACATACGGATGATGCAACAGAGTGTGAGCCTTTCTCTCACCTTTATTCTGTCCCATTGGCTAGTGGTTTATAAGACAGTAAGTTTCCTGGTCAGGCAGACCAGGCAATGGCAAGCCAATGCAGTACTTTGCCAAACATCATCATATAATCCAATGAAGTTGGTGCTTGCTTATGCCCTCTTAGGACATGCTGCTGGGAGAGGAAGAAGAATGTGGATGTAAATGAAGCATTAGTTTCTCGGGAGTAGATTATTGCCATGATTTTCTACAACATACTGTATTAGAATGTTTCAAATAAAGACATTGTCTTGTAGCATTGATGTTTATTGATATGAAAATATCTATACTTTTGTTTCAGGCATGGATTAATAACTTAATTTTGATATTTAATTTTAAGAAATGCATCTAATTTAGCAGTGAATAAGGAGCAAAATATTCATAGTTTCTGTCTGAGCCTTTTAATTATGCTGAGTTTTCCTTTTTGCAGTGGTGAGTAAAAGCGTGTGTGGGGTAAGACCGGTACTTGGTTCGTGAGGTCTTGGGCCCAATCCATGTGGTCCACGGATGAAAAGGTTTGGTGAGCACTGACATAAAGCAGATTTCAGATTGGTGAAAACAGTGGGGCTTTGATCTTTGGATTGGATTGGATTTGTTTATTGTCACGTGTACCAAGGTACAGTGAAAAGTATTTTTCTGCGAGCGGCTCAACAGATCATTAAGTACATGAAAATAAAAGAAAATACATAATAGAGCAACACAAGGTATACAATGTCACTAGATAACCCTGCCATCGGGTGAAGCACATAGGGGTGTAGTGTTAATGAGATTAGTCCGTAAGAGGGTCGTTTAGGAGTCTGATAACAGTGGGGAAGAAGCTGTTTCTGAGTCTGTTTGTGTGTGTTCTCAGACTTTTGTACCTCCTGCCCAATGGGAGAAGTTGGAAGAGTGAGTAGGCCGGGTGGGAGGGGTCTTTGATTATGCTGCCTGCTTTCCCCAGATGGAGTCAATGGATGTGAGGCAGGTTCGTGTGATGGACTGGGCGGTGTTCACGACTCTCTGAAGTTTCTTGCGGTCTTGGGCTGAGCAGTTGCCATACCAGGCTGTGATGCAGCCAGATAGGATGCTTTCTACAGTGCATCTGTAAAAGTTGGTAAGAGTTAATGTGGACATGCTGAATTTCCTTAATTTCCTGAGGAAGTATAGGCGCTGTTGTGCTTTCTTGGTGGTAGCATCGACGTGGGTGGACCAGGACAGATTTTTGGAGATGTGAACCCCAAGGAATTTGAAACTGCTAACAATCTCCAGCACAGCCCCGTTGATGCTGACAGGGGTGTGTACAGTACTTTGCTTTCTTTGTCAATGACCAGCTCTTTAGTTTTGCTGGCATTGAGGGATAGATTGTTGTCGCTGCACCACTCCACTAGGTTCTCAATCTCCCTCCTGTATTCTGACTTGTCATTATACAAGATCCAGCCCACTATGGTCATATGATCAGCAAACTAATAGATGGAGTTGGAACCAAAATTTGCCTCGCGGTCGTGTGTGTACAGGGAGTATAGTAGAGGGCTAAGTAGGGGCCCCCCGGTATTGAGTACTATTGTGGAGGAGGTGTTGTTGATTATTCTTACTGATTGTGGTCTGTGGGTTAGAAAGTCGAGGATACAGTTGCAGAGGGAGGAGCCAAGTCCGAGGTTTTGGAGCTTCAATATGAGCTTGGCAGGGATTATGGTGTTGAAGGCGGAGCTGTAGTCAATAAATAGAAGTCTGATGTAGGAGTCCTTGTTGTTGAGATGCTCTAGGGATGAGTGTAGGGCCAGGGAGATGGTGTCTGCTGTGGACCGGTTGCGGTGATATTTGAATTGCAGTGGATCAAGGCGTTCCGGGAGTATGGAAGTGATGCGCTTCATGACCAACCCCTCAAAGCAGTTCATTACGACTGAAGTCAGGGCCACTAGACGGTAGTCAGTGAGGCACGTTGCCGGGTTCTTCTTTGGTACCGGTATGATGGTGGTCTTCTTGAAGCAGGAGGATACCTCGGAGTGGAGTAGGGACAGGTTAAAGAGGCCCGCGAACACATCTGACAGCTGGTCCGTGCAGACTCTTAGTGCACGACCAGGGATCCCGTCCGGACTCGTCGCCTTCCGAGAGTTCACTTTCAGGAAAGCCAATCTGACTTTGGAAGCTGTGATGATGGGTATGGGTGAGTTAAGGGCTGCTGGGGCACTCAACAGCGAATTGTTGGTTACCTGCTCGAACTGAGCATAGAATACATTGAGTTCATTGGGAAGGGGTATCTGCTGGGGATCCTGCTCGGCTTCGCTTTGTAGCCCATTATGTTGTTTAGGCCTTGCCACAACCGTCGAGAGTCTGTAACTGTAGTCTGTGATTCTAGCTTGGTCTGATATTCTCTTGGTCACAGACTGGGTGGCCTCACCTCCTGACTCCCTGGAGCTTGTCCACCATCTACAAGACACAAATCTGGAGTATGATGAAATACTCTCCACTTGCCTTGATGAGCGAAGCTCCAGCAACACTCAAGAAGCTCAACACCATCCAGTACCGCCATCCAGGTGGACCATGCTGTAAGCAAATTGGCTGTCACAACACTTCCTATACTTCCTCAGGAAACTAAGGAAATTCGGCATGTGCACATTAACTCTTACCAACTTTTATGGATGGCTTTGCGCTGGTCGTACCTGGATTTCTTGTATCGGTCAGGGTTGCCTGACTTGAACGCCTCAGCCCTGTCCTTCAGTAGGGAGTCAACCTCACGATTGAGCCATGGTTTCTGGTTGGGGAATGTACGTACTGCTTTCTTTGACACGCAGTCGTCCACACATTTGCTGATGAAGTCTGTGACGGTGGTGGCATACTCATTTAAGTTGGTCGCTGAGTTCTTAAATATGGACCAGTCCACTGTCTCCAAGCAGTCACGTAGGAGCTCTTCTGTTTCCTCGGACCAGCACTGCACAACCTTCTTAGCTGGATTCTCCCGCTTGAGTTTCTGCTTGTATGCCTGTTGTTCTGCTTGATCTTTATTTACCAATTTTGATTGAATTCAAATGAGGAGGTGCTGTTTGTTCCTTGACAGATGTGAAACATAAGGGATCCCAATGTCTGAACAATGCATGTAAAAGATTGCATTTATGTAGTGCCTTTTCTGATCACAGGATATCCCAAGTACTTTACAGCCAATTAAGTACTTTTGATCATTGCTCGGCACAACATTGAGGGCTGAAGGGCCTGTTCTGTGCTGTACTGTTCTATGTTCTATGTTCTAAATGGAGGCATTGTTGTGACAGCCAATTTGCTCACAGCAAGGTCCAACAAACAGCAAGGTGATAATGACCAGGTATTCTGTTTTAATGATGGGGGGGATAACTATTGGCCGGGACAGTGGGGATTATTTTCCGAACTGTTGAAATAGTGCCATGGGATCCTATTCAGCCACCTGGATGGCGGTCCTGGATGGTGTCGAGCTTCTTGAGTGTTGCTGGAGCTGCGCTCATCCAGGCAAGTGGGGAGTATTTCATCGTTCTCCAGACTTGCGTCTTGTAGATGGTGGACAAGCTCCAGGGAGTCCGGAAGTGAGGCCACCCAGTCTCTGACCTGCTGTCACAATCACACTATTGCTGTGAATGATCCAGTTAAGTTTCTGATCATGATGACCCCCAGTATGTTGATGGTGGGGGACTTGGTGATGGTTATGTCAGCGGGAGGTAGATTCTCTCTCCTTGCATTTGAAGTACTAAAAATGAAAGGTAATTTACTGGACGTCATAGGCTTGAGGTCTGCACCACTAATTTTTGCAGGTTGGCATTTTTGCATTTTATTTCTGCTTTGCCTCGGCTTTTCTGTCTTTATCAAACATATAAATTTATTTTGCATTGAATCTTACTTTGTGGACATTGATTTAAACCTAGATGTGATGGTGCTTTGATTATTAAGAACAAAGAAAATTACAGCACAGGAACAGGCCCTTCGGCCTTCCCAGCCTGCGCTGATCCAGATCCTTTATCTAAACCTGTCGCCTATTTTCCAAGGATCTACTTCCCTCTGTTCCCCGCCCATTCATATATCTGTCTAGATGCATCTTAAATGATGCTATCGTGCCCACCTCTACCACCTCCGCTGGCAAAGCGTTCCAGGCACCCACCACCCTCTGCGTAAAAAAACTTTCCACGCACATCTCCCTTAAACTTTTCCCCTCTCACCTTGAAATCGTGACCCCTTGTAATTGACACCCTCACTCTTGGAAAAAGCTTGTTGCTATCCACCTTGTCCATACTTCTCATAATTTTGTAGACCTCAATCAAAGAAAGAACAAAGAAAAAAAAGGGATAGGTATATACCGCAGGACAAGAGTTATAGCTGTGGGAAAGGCAATTATGATGATATGAGGCAAGACTTAGAATGCATAGGATGGGGAAGGAAACTGCAGGGGATGGACACAATTGAAATGTGGAGCTCGTTCAAGGAACATAATTTTGTAGACCTCAATCAGGTTCCCCCTCAACCTCCGTCTTTCCAACGAAAACAATCCTAATCTACTCAACCTTTCTTCATAGCTAGCATCCTCCATACCAGGCAACATCCTGGTGAACCTCCTCTGCACCCTCTCTAAAGCATCCACATCCTTCTGGTAATGTGGTGACCAGAACTGCACGCAGTATTCCAAATGTGGCCTAACAAAAGTTGTATACAACTGTAACATGACCTGCCAACTCTTGTACTCAATACCCCGTCCGATGAAGGCAGGCATGCTGTATGCCTTCTTGACCATTCTATCGACCTGCGTTGCCAGCTTCAGGGTACAATGGACCTGAACTCCCAGATCTCTCTGTACGTCAATTTTCCCCAGGACTCTTCCATTGACCGTATAGTCCGCTCTTGAATTGGATCTTCCAAAATGCATCACCTCGCATTTGCCTGGATTGAACTCCATCTGCCATTTCTCTGCCCAACTCTCCAATCTATCTATATTTTGCTGTATTCTCTGACAGTCCCCCTCGCTATCTGCAACTCCACTAATCTTAGTATCATCTGCAAACTTGCTAATCAGACCACCTATACCGTCGTCCAGATCATTTATCTATATCGCAAACAATAGTGGTCCGAGCATGGATCCCTGTCACCTTTCTCCATTTTGAGACACTCCCTTCCCCACTATTCTGTCTCCTGTTGCCCAGCCACTTCTTTATCCATCGAGCTAGTACACCCTGAACCACATGCGACTTCACTTTTTCCATCAACCTGCCATGGGAAACTTTATCAAACGCCTTACTGAAGTCCATGTATATGACATAAGAACATAAGAACATAAGAACATAAGAACTAGGAGCAGGAGTAGGCCATCTGGCCCCTCGAGCCTGCTCCGCCATTCAATTAGATCATGGCTGATCTTTTGTGGACTCAGCTCCACTTTCCGGCCCGAACACCATAACCCTTAATCCCTTTATTCTTCAAAAAACTATCTATCTTTACCTTAAAAACATGTAATGAAGGAGCCTCAACTGCTTCACTGGGCAAGGAATTCCATAGATTCACAACCCTTTGGGTGAAGAAGTTCCTCCTAAACTCAGTCCTAAATCTACTTCCCCTTATTTTGAGGCTATGCCCCCTAGTTCTGCTGTCACCCGCCAGTGGAAACAACCTGCCCGCATCTATCCTATCTATTCCCTTCATAATTTTAAATGTTTCTATAAGATCCCCCCTCATCCTTCTAAATTCCAACGAGTACAGTCCCAGTCTACTCAACCTCTCCTCATAATCCAACCCCTTCAGCTCTGGGATTAACCTAGTGAATCTCCTCTGCACACCCTCCAGCGCCAGTACGTCCTTTCTCAAGTAAGGAGACCAAAACTGAACACAATACTCCAGGTGTGGCCGCACTAACACCTTATACAATTGCAACATAACCTCCCTAGTCTTAAACTCCATCCCTCTAGCAATGAAGGACAACATTCCATTTGCCTTCTTAATCACCTGTTGCACTTGTAAACCAACCTTCTGTGACTCATGCACTAGCACACCCAAGTCTCTCTGAACAGCGGCATGCTTTAATATTTTATCGTTTAAATAATAATCCCGTTTGCTGTTATTCCTACCAAAATGGATAACCTCACATTTGTCAACATTGTATTCCATCTGCCAGACCCGAGCCCATTCACTTAACCTATCCAAATCCCTCTGCAGACTTCCAGTATCCTCTGCACTTTTCGCTTTACCACTCATCTTAGTGTCATCTGCAAACTTGGACACATTGCCCTTGGTCCCCAACTCCAAATCATCAATGTAAATTGTGAACAATTGTGGGCCCAACACGGATCCCTGAGGGACACCACTAGCTACTGATTGCCAACCAGAGAAACACCCATTTATCCCAACTCTTTGCTTTCTATTAATTAACCAATCCTCTATCCATGCTACTACTTTACCCTTAATGCCATGCATCTTTATCTTATGCAGCAACCTTTTGTGTGGCACCTTGTCAAAGGCTTTCTGGAAATCCAGATATACCACATCCATCGGCTCCCCGTTATCTACTGCACTGATAATGTCCTCAAAAAATTCCACTAAATTAGTTAGGCATGACCTGCCTTTTACGAACCCATGCTGCGTCTGCCCAATGGGACAATTTCTATCCAGATGCCTCGCAATTTCTTCCTTGATGATAGATTCCAGCATCTTCCCTATTACCGAAGTTAAACTCACTGGCCTATAATTTCCTGCTTTCTGCCTACCTCCTTTTTTAGACAGTGGCGTCACGTTTGCTAATTTCCAATCCACCGGGACCACCCCAGAGTCTAGTGAATTTCGGTAAATTATCACTAGTGCATCTGCAATTTACCTAGCCATCTCTTTTAGCACTCTGGGATGCATTCCATCAGGGCCAGGAGACTTGTCTACCTTTAGCCCCATTAGCTTGCCCATCAGTCCCTCCTTAGTGATAACAATCCTCTCAAGGTCCTCACCTGTCATAGCCTCATTTCTATCAGTCGCTGGCATGTTATTTGTGTCTTCCACTGTGAAGACCGACCCAAAAAACCTGTTCAGTTCCTCAGCCATTTCCTCATTTCCCATTATTAAAACTCCCTTCTCATCCTCTAAAGGACCAATATTTACCTTAGCCACTCTTTTTTGTCTTATATATTTGTAAAAACTTTTACTGTCTGTTTTTATATTCTGAGCAAGTTTACTCTCATACTCTATCTTATTCTTCTTTATAGCTTTTTTAGTAGCTTTCTGTTGCCCCCTAAAGATTTCCCAGTCCTCTAATCTCCCAGCAATCTTTGCCACTTTATATGCTTTTTCCTTCAATTTGATACTCTCCCTTATTTCCTTAGATATCCACGGTCGATTTTCCCTCTTTCTTCCGTCCTTCCTTTTTGTTGGTATAAACCTTTGCTGAGCACTGTGAAAAATCGCTTGGAAGGTTCTCCACTGTTCCTCAACTGTTCCACCATAAAGTCTTAGCTCCCAGTCTACCTTAGCTAGTTCTTCTCTCATCCCCTTGTAATCTCCTTTGTTTAAACACAAAACACTAGTATTTGATTTTACTTTCTCACCCTCCATCTGTATTTTAAATTCCACCATATTGTGATCGCTCCTTCCGAGAGGATCCCTAACTATGAGATCATGAATCAATCCTGTCTCATTACACAGGACAAGATCTAGGACCGCTTGTTCCCTCGTAGGTTCCATTACATACTGTTCTAGGAAACTATCGCGGATACATTCTATAAACTCCTCCTCACGGTTGCCTTGACCGACCTGGTTAAACCAATCGACATGTAGATTAAAATCCCCCATGATAACTGCTGTACCATTTCTACATGCATCAGTTATTTCTTTGTTTATTGCCTGCCCCACGATCTCGTTACTATTTGGTGGCCGATAGACTACTCCTATCAGTGACTTTTTCGCCTTACTATTCCTGATTTCCACCCAAATGGATTCAACCTTATCCTCCATAGCACCGATGTCATCCCTTACTATTGCCCGGATGTCATCCTTAAATAACAGAGCAACACCACCTCCCTTACCATCCACTCTGTCCTTCCGAATAGTTTGATACCCTCGGATATTTAACTCCCAGTCGTGACCATCCTTTAACCATGTTTCAGTAATGGCCACTAAATCATAGTCATCTACAGCCCTTCCCTCATCAATTAACTTTGTCACTTCCTCAAAGAATTCTAATAGGTTTGTAAGACATGACCGTCCCTGCACAAAACCATGCTGCCTATCACTGGTAAGTCTATTTTCTTCCAAATGTGAATAGATCCTATCCCTCAATATCTTCTCCAACAGTTTGCTTACCACTGATGTCAAGCTCACAGGTCTATAATTCCCTGGATTATCCCTGCTACCCTTCTTAAACAAAGGGACAAAATTAGCAATTCTCCAGTCCTCCGGGACCTCACCCGTGCTCAAGGATGCTGCAAATTGGGGCTGGTTTAGCACACTGGGCTAAATCACTGGCCTTGAAAGCAGACCAAGGCAGGCCAGCAGCACAGTTCGATTCCCATACCAGCCTCCCCGAACAGGTGCCGGAATGTGGCGACTAGGGGATTTTCACAGTAACTTCATTGAAGCCTACTCGTGACAATAAGCGATTTTCATTTCATTTTCAAGATATCTGTTAAGGCCCCAGCTATTTTGTCCCTCGCTTCCCTCAGTAACCTGGGATAGATCTCATCCAGTCCTGGGGACTTGTCCACCTTAATGCCTTTTAGAATACCCAAAACTTCCCCCTTCCTTATGCCAACTTGACCTAGAGTATTTAAACACCCCTAACCTCAACATCCGTCATGTCCCTCTCGTTGGTGAATACTGATGCAAAGTACTTATTAAGAATCTCACCCATTTTCTCTGACTCCACGCATAAATTCCCTCTTTTGTCTTTGAGTGGGCCAATCCTTTCTCTAGTTACCCGCTTGCTCCTTATATACGAATAAAAGGCTTTGGGATTTTCCTTAACCCTGTTAGCCAAAGATATTTCATGACCCCTTTAAGCCCTCTTTATTGCGCGTTTGAGATTTGTCCTACTTTCCCGATGTTCCTCCAAAGCTTCATCAGTTTTAAGTCGCCTAGATCTTATGTATGCTTCCTTTTTCATCTTAGCTAGTCTCACAATTCCACCCATCATCCATGGTTCCCTAATCTTGCCATTTCTATCCCTCATTTTCCCAGGGACATGTCTGTCCTGAACTCTAATCAATCTTTCCTTAAAAGACTCACACATTTCAAATGTGGATTTACCCTCAAACAGCTGCTCCCAATCCACATTCCCTAGCTCCTGCCGAATTTTGTTATACTTGGCCTTTCCCCACTTTAGCACTCTTCCTTTAGGACCACTCTCATCTTCGTCCATGAGTATTCTAAAACTTAAGGAATTGTGATCGCTATTCCCAAAGGAATCACCGACTGAAACTTCAACCACCTGGCCGGGATCATTCCCCAATACCAGGCCCAGTATGGCCCCTTCCCGAGTTGGACTATTTACATCCTGCTCTAAAAAACTCTCCTGGATACTCTTTACAAATTCTGCTCCATCTACGCCTCCAACACTACATGAGTCCCATTCAATGTTGGGGAAGTTAAAATCTCCCATCATGACCACCCTATTGCTCCTACATTTTTCTATAATCTGTCTACATATTTGTACCTCTATTTCACGCTCGCTTTTGGGAGGCCTATAGTAAAGTCCCAACAATGTGTTACTGCACCCTTCCTATTTCGTAGCTCTACCCATATTGCCTCAGTGCTCAAATCCTCCATAGTGCCCTCCTTAATCACAGCTGTGATATCATCTCTGACCAGTAATGCAACTCCTCCACCCCTTTTACCTTCCTCTCTGTCCCTCCTGAAGCATCTATATCTGGGATATTTAGTTGCCAATCTTGCCTTTCCCTCAACCAAGTCTCAGTAATACCAACAACATCATATTCCCAGGCTCTAAGCCAAGCCCTAAGTTCATCTGCCTTACCTGCTACACTTCTCGCATTTAAACAAATGCACCTCAGACCACCGCGGTGATCAATTATAGAACATAGAACATTACAGTGCAGTACAGGCCCTTCGGCCCTCGATGTTGCACCGACCTGTGAAACCACTCTAAAGCCCATCTACACTATTCCCTTATCATCCATATGTTTATCCAATGACCATTTAAATGCCCTTAATGTTGGCGAGTCCACTACTGTTGCAAGCAGGGCATTCCATGCCCTTACTACTCTCTGAGTAAAGAACCTACCTCTGACATCTGTCCTATATCTATCTCCCCTCAATTTAAAGCTATGTCCCCTCGTGCTAGCCATCACCATCCAAGGAAAAAGGCTCTCACTGTCCACCCTATCTAATCCTCTGATCATCTTGTATGCCTCAATTAAGTCACCTCTTAACCTTCTTCTCTCTAACGAAAACAGCCTTAAGTCCCTCAGCCTTTCCTCATAAGATCTTCCCTCCATACCAGGCAATATCCTGGTAAATCTCCTCTGCACCCTTTCCAATGCTTCCACATCCTTCCTATAATACGGCGACCAGAACTGCACGCAATACTCCAAATGCGGCCGCACCAGAGTTTTGTACAGCAGCAACATGACCTCATGGCTCCGAAACTCAATTCCTCTACCAATAAAAGCTAACACACCACACGCCTTCTTAACAACCCTATCAACCTGGGTGGCAACTTTCAGGGATCTATGTACATGGACACCAAGATCTCTCTGCTCATCCACACTACCAAGAATCTTACCATTCGCCCAGTACTCTGTATTCCTGTTACTCCTTCCAAAATGAATCACCTCACACTTTTCCGAATGAAACTCCATTTGCCACCTCTCAGCCCAGCTCTGCAGCTTATCTATGTCCCTCTGTAACCTGCAACATCCTTCTGCACTGTCCACAACTCCACCAACTTTAATGTCATCTGCAAATTTACTTACCCATCCCTCTACGCCCTCCTCCTGGTCATTTATAAAAATGACAAACAGCAGTGGCCCCAAAACAGATCCTTGTTGTACACCACTAGTAACTGAACACCAGTCTGAACATTTCCCATCAACCACCACTTCTTACAGCGAGCCAATTTCTGATCCAAACTGCTAAATCACCCTGAATCCCATTCCTCCATATTTTCTGCAATAGTCTACCGTGGGGAACCTTATCAAATGCTTTACTGAAATCTTATAACTAATATTGTTACCTAGAGATTTGGACTTTCATCCAAGGATTTTTCGTGCACATCTTATTCACTCATTACTTGACTGAACATGGGAGTAGTGCCACCACTAAAACACAGTTAAATGTGTTTTTCCCAATGTTTTAAAAGAGGATCTGCTCTTACTATGTTGACCTCAGTGACCCTTAAACTACAAGCCAGGACAATGAATGGTCTTGCATGGGGTGGTCAGTTGGTGTGGGCACCAGGATATGGAGTTAGGTTGATGGACATATCACCTGATTGATGGCAGATGAGAAGATGCCATCAATAGGGGCTGGCGACTAGGGGCTTTTCACAGTAACTTCATTGAAGCCTACTTGTGACAATAAGCGATTCTCCTTCTCCTTCACGTCTGCAGTCCTTGCCGTGCCTGTGAGGAGAAGCTGGAACAGAGCCAGAAATGTGGCTTAGTAGGACGTTGTTTCCAGCTCTGGACTATCATCAGGGGCTCCCAGCTCCCTTGGGAAATCATTGGGGGCTCCCCACATCCCAAAAAATTATCAGAGATGATACCCCGGACAATCACAACCCACTCTTTTCCATTCCCCTCCCACCACCATGGAGGTATTGCCCCCACCCCTCCAGTGCCTTCCCCCGCCTGTGCCTGCAAGTTCTTCCCCAACCCGCTCGTTCCTCCCCTCCCACCACACAGAAATGGGACCCCGACCCCCAACCCAATTCACATGGAGCTCCCATGAGGGTCTGCCCATGGTACTTCCCCCGCCTCAAGTTGACACTGCCGGGGGTAATTCCACGGGGAAATGCCAGACCATGTCCCTCTCGCCCCGGGGGCTATACTTACCTTTGCACCCCAAAGGGATCCCTCGACTGTTTCTCGTTTTTAAGAAGCTGTTGTAAACCTCCACAGTGTGACGGAGCATGAATATCTAGTGTGGGAGGATCATGTGGGCGGGGTCCTGTTAATAATATTAACATTTATTAAAATCCATTAAAACAAGGTTCTCGCCTTTTGTGGACATGAGTCTCGTGATGTCGCCGACGAGGGGTGGGGAAAATCGGGAAACAAATCGGATTTTCCGCCCGCGTTACTGTTCTCTCTGGTGATCGTGGGTTAAAGATCACCCCCTCCCCCTCCCATAATACGTAAGTAGAATTGTCTTTCTTCCTATCTTTTGATATATAAAGTTCTTCTTTTAATGAAGTTATCTTTTTTTTTAACCTCTTTGTATCAATTATAATTGTTATATCATTTATTATTTTAATTATTATTCAATAAAATTGTTATTTTAACACATTACTTTGCATTGTCACTCATTCCTGTTGTGTCCAGACTATGGTTCCGCCCCTCATTGAGACTCCAAAGGGACTCTCATCCGTCCCCTTGCAACACCTTCCCTCTGAAATACCTGAGAGAATTCAATCACACCAGACGAGGCAGTAATTCTGAAAGTTAAGCTACAGTCTCTAAGCTTTGTGTAGCAATGAGGAGGCAACAGTACCCTGTCTCCACTCGAGGATTGATTGACTCTTGGTTGAGATACAGTTGCACAAAACCAGACACCATATAATCTTACCCAAATGGCTATTTAGTACATTCCATTGTGTGTCAGTGATTGACTTGACTCAAGGGGCATCACACCCAAGTTCATTTCTTCCCTTACTAGATATCCTCACACCTACTCTTCCAGCAGGATAGGGCTCGGGTTCAGGAACCCTGCCTCCCCCAAAGACACTAAGCCCAATTGTAGTGATCATCACCTCCCACATCCACCACCATTTTCGGCTGATTTCCCAGAATTCAGTCCTGACTGAGGTATCAATCAGCGAGCACACTATTGAGAAATTATAGAACAGTTCTATTTCAATCTAATGTGAAATTCCTCACAATCAAGAAGCCCAACACCAGATTACATCAATTATCCTTAAGAAGACAATCAGAGACGCTGTCTGACATATGTTTTATATCCCCCACAACCAAGGGGGTCCCAGTACTGGGTGGTCCAGTGCGTTGGATATTGACTTTTATCACTGCAACTCCTGTTTGAATCCAATGCTTCTCTGTAGAGAACGTGCAGGACTGATAGGGTTGGAGCGGTGGTTAAAGTTTATGAAGTATACCTTGGGAAGTACAACCCAGCTTCAAAGCACCTAAATCTACGTGAGTGCTTCAGGAACATGGTTTCGAATCTGGTGGAACTTAAATTCAATTAATAAATCTGGAATATAAAGCTAGTCCAGTAATGATGACATGAAACCATTGTTAATTGTTGTAAAAAAAACCATCTGCTTCACAAATTTCCTTTTAGGGAAGGAAATCTGGCATCCTTCCATCCTCACCTAGGGCAGCACGGTAGCATAGTGGTTAGCATGGCTGCTCCAGGGTCTCAGGTTTGATTCCTGGCTTGGGTCACTGTCTGTGTGGAGTCTGCACAGTTCTCCCCGTGTCTTTGTGGGTTTCCTCCGGGAGCTCCGGTTTCCTCCCACAGTCCAAAGATGTGTGGGTTAGGTGAATTGGCCATGATAAATTGCCCTTAGTGTCCAAAAAGGTTGGGTGGATGTCCAAAAAGGTTGGGTGGGTTGCGGGGATAGGTTGGAGTCATGGGCTTAAGTGGGGAGCTCTTTCCAAGGGCCGGTGCAGACTCGATGGGCCGCATGGCCTCCTTCTGTGTTGTAAATTCTGTGAAATTACCTGGTCTGGCCTACATGTGACTCCAGGCCTACAGGAATGTGGGTGTCTTTTAACTGCTCTCTTAAATGGCCCAGCAAAAGACCCAGTTCAAGGGAAATTAGGGATGCGTAACAAATTCTGACCTTGCCAGTGACACTCATATGAAAGATCAATAAAAACAAAATCTGGTTTTAACAGAGGCATGATTGGGAATAAATGAGAAGTAAACTGGGTAAAATCAGATATTTAAGAATTGCAGGCAGGTGTATAATCATTGAGGTGAAATAATGTCCTTAGGAGATTCTGATTGAAAATTGGGTTTAACTTGGCCCCAAATGTAACTTGAGCATCACTGGGCTCCCAGGCTTGAGGAACTGATGAGTCAGACAGAGGTGCAATTGAGCTGCATTCAGCTTGGTATTTAAACTTGTAATCTGAATAAAAGCTCACTTATTACAGCTGCAGCTCTCTCAGATCTCCTTGGCAAGTGTTTGGCAGAGAGCATTTAACTGGATACAACTTTCTTCCACCTTGGAGGATTTCAAACAGACTAGATCAGCCACGTGAGGTGTATTTGACAAAATAGGAGGAAGACCATTGCCATGCATGGTAGCCGTGGTGGGATCGCCCTATGCAGTGGATAGAAGTGCACAGCGGAGAGAGATGCACAAGAGGAGAGGTTCTCCGTGTTTTAGTGCAGAGGCAATGGATTCTATGTACATCAGATCCCCATCTTTCTATTGCATTTAATTCTCAGGATGTGAATGTGGTTGGCGAGGCTGCTATTTATTGCGAGTCCCTCGATGCCCTCAAGAAGGTGATGGATATCGCTTCTCGGCCTTTTGGCTAAGATCAAGTGTAGTATCTGCTCTGCCTTTTGGCTCAGATCTGGTATGTCTCTCTTGTGGGGACCATGAATTGGATTCAATTTGAATTTGAATTGTTTTTTGGAGCAGGCAAGGAGCTGGATTGGGGGTTTGCCCCTGACCACACGCTGAGCCCTGGCTTTGCAACTCAGAAAAAGTAATTTAAAAAAAGGTGATGGATGTGGCAGCACGGTGGCGCAGTGGGTTCGCACTGCAGCCTCACGGCGCCGAGGTCCCAGGTTCGATCCCGGCTCTGGGTCACTGTCCGTGTGGAGTTTGCACATTCTCCCCATGTTTGCGTGGGTTTTGCCCCCACAACCCAAAAATGTGCAGGCTAGGTGGATTGGTCATGCTAAATTGCCCCTTAATTGGAAAAAATGAATTGGGTACTCTAAATTAAAAAAAAAAAAGGTGATGGTTGGCTTTCATCCTGAACTGCTGCAGACCTTGTTGGAAGTGTGCTTTGGTGAACAGTGGGCGATGGCAAGATCAGTCTCACCTGATAGCCCCTGATTGTACCCCCTCTGGGGTCTTGGCTTGCCCCCTCTGGAACTGGACTAGCACCTGTGGCAGGAGTAGAGAGAATGTCAGAGCCCTTGACCAAAAATGACTTGCTCTATGTTAATGGTATGTTATTTATATTGTTACACAAAGAAAGGGAATGTTCAATTAGGTCTTCGGAGCATGTATAAAGAGAAACCTCATGGCTGGTGTTCTTGGAGAGGGAACACATGCTTGAAGCCTTCCTGAATTGGTGGGCACCACAGGGATTGGAGTGGACTCTCAGTCTGCTCAATGCCATCTTAATTTATTTCAGCAAGGTTCCTACAAATTTTGCTTTACTTACAATGCCCCTTGGGGGCTTTCTATTGGCTGATGTTAATTATTTAATTTGTCAATTTGTTAAATTTGTTTTACCTCAAAAGAATACAAAGCCTTTGTAAATTAGTTCAGTTTTATTCTGTTGATTTACTCAAATCAGTGTAAAAAGGGACTTGCCACTTTAGTAGGCTGTTAATTAATTCATATGTTAATTTAGTTTATTTTTACCCCCCAAAAATATAAAGAGACACTCCCCTTTAAGGGGCTGCCAATTCATTAATTTGATCATTTGTTCATTTGTTTATTTTATTGTAAGAAGTCTTACAACACCAGGTTAAAGTTCAACAGGTTTGTTTCAAACCTGAGGAAGGAGCAGTGCTCCGAAAGCTAGTGTTTGAAACAAACCTGTTGGACTTTAACCTGGTGTTGTAAGACTTCTTCCTGTGCTCACCCCAGTCCAACGCCGGCATCTCCACACAATGTTTATTTTATTGGTATACTTGAAAGAGTATAAAGAGGACGTAGGGGCTTGAACGTATGATCCCCCCACCGAAGTATTACTCACATTTAGCTTGTTAAGTTTCCTTTAAAGTTTTATTCCTGTTACAGAGCCTCTTTAAGGTGCTGTTAATTTGGTAGTTTGTTTAATTAGTTAATTAGTTTTCTCAATATACTCAAAAGACTATAAACTGACAATTCTCACCAAAATGCTATTTTGATTTAATAGATTTTCTTTGAAGTTTTGCGTTTTAAGGGGTCTATCATTAGTTTATTTGATTACTCAAATGTGTAACAAGAGACCAAGGAGGTCTTGTGAGGCAGTGAGAATGTCTCAATCTCTGTACCTGAAGCTCTGGGTTCAAGTCCCAAGTTAAGACTTGTTGAATGGAAGGAAAATTTATGATGTGGTTCAATGGGCTAATAATTAGCATAGAAGTCTATTTATCATCTCCCACTATTCCCAAAAATGTGTTAAGGTACAGTTTTAAAACATTTAAAAGAAAGACAGGGTTCGTAGGAAGAAGGTATTCTGCAAATAAACCAGCTATCAAGAAAGGGATTTGTGTCTACTTTCATATTTCGCCATTTGTCTTGGGTTCCATTTAACATACTACACTTTCACTTTAAACACCCAACAATGGAAAGTCCCTGGAATGTTTTTATAAATTCCTCTTTTGCTTTTTTCTTCTGCCTCTCACAACACAAAGCCACAACTAGTACCTTCCACTGCTTTGACAGCAAACAGCTCCAGCTCTCGCTGAAATCTGTGATAAAGATTCCTCTTTATGCAGGAAATATGTTAGTGGAGACCAATTAGATACAATGAAAGCTTACAACACCAGGTTAAAGTCCAACAGGTTTGATTCAAACACGAGCTTTCGGAAAGGAGCTGTGCTCCGAAAGCTCGTGTTTGAATCAAACCTGTTGGACTTTAACCTGGTGTTGTAAGACTTCTTACTGTGCTCACCCCAGTCCAACGCCGGCATTTCCACATCATGGATACAATGAAAGGGCAGAGGGAGGCGGATCACTGCACTCAGTTGTATGTTAATTATATTGCGAAGGACATTGGTTAATTAATAATAATCTTTATTAGTGTCACAAGTAGGCTTACATTAACACTGCAATGAAGTTACTGTGAAAATCCCCTAGTTGCCACACTCCGGCGCCTGTTTGGGTACACAGACGGAGAATTCAGAATGTCGAAATTACCTAACAGCACGTCTTTTGGGACTTTGTGGGAGGAAACCGGAGCACCCCGAAGGAAATTCACACAGACACGGGGAGAACGTGCAATCTCCACACAGACAGTGACCCAAGCCGGGAATCGAACCCGGGTCCCTGGCGCAGTCAAGCAACAGTGCTAACCACTGTATTAATTACTCAGAGAACTTGTAAAGAGAGACTTCTTCAGGTGGGTGCAGCGGGAGTTAGAGTGCTTCATTGGTCCCCAAAATAACATTCTAAAATACTTCTGAATATTTTCTTTAGTTACAATGCCCCTTGGGAGCTATCAATTGATCTGATTGGCTTTTAAAAAATAAATTTAGATTACCCAATTTTTCCCCCCGCAATTAAGGGGAAATTTAGCGTGGCCAATCCACCTTACATACACATCTTTGGGGGGGGGGGGGGGGGGGGGGGGCTTCTTTTTTCAACGGGTTAAGTTGTGAATTTATTTTACTGTTATTCAAAAAAGTTTGAAGTAAAACTGCTAGGCCATTGGGTTAATAGGTAGAGGCCAACCGCGTAATGCTGTGTTCTATGCGTCAACCTATTATCAATAACATCGAGTTCTTTTTAAATGTGGAGTACCCAATTCATTTTTTTCCAATTAAGGGGCAATTTAGCATGGCCAACCTACCTACCCTGCACATCTTTGGGTTGTGGGGGCGAAACCCACGCAAACACGGGGGGAATGTGTAAACTCCACACGAACAGTGACCCAGAGCCGGGATCGAACCTGGGACTCGGCGCCGTGAGGTAGCAGTGCTAACCACTGCGCCAGCCGGCCTATAGAATTGAGGCATCGAATACTCTGTTTCTTGGCATGCTGTCAATGCATCCTGGAAAACTCTCCTCACACCCTCTAACCACCATGGAGGAAGGTGTTTCTGATTCCATGGCCAGTTTACTTAATCACAGCAAATATCAGGAATTAGGTGGCTTCCATCAAGGGGACGCATCCTGACACCGTTTCCCCTCAGAACTGCATTCCTCTGACCACACCTCACCCAATGTGTATCCCACCAGCCACTTGCCAGCAAATTGCTCATTTGTCAATGAGTAACCCTGTAGAAACACATTTTGATGTTGTTGTTGTTGAACAGCTACCAGAGGCGAGAATTAGGCCTGAGGTGATCTGCTTTAGCCCCTTCCTTCGAAAACACCAGCCCTCAGCTTGGCCCTGCCAGTTGCTGGTGTTTAGGGAAAGAATCTGTGACTTCCTCAAAACCAAAGTCATGAATAGAGGCATTGAGGGTTCAAGAATCAAGTCATGATGAGTCAGCACTGAAGCAAATCGACGAATTGTTCCGAGTTTCAATTAGAACTGGGATATATCAAGCTTTTATGTGAAATATAACACACACCTAGTTAGGGAGTTATTTTCAAGGAGTAACACTATGTGTAATTACTATGATTACATGGCAACTGAAAGCCTGGATCCTGGGGTCGATCAACAGACATCAGACTGAATCGTTACTCAAAATCATGGGCTCTGAAATTCTACATTTTGGTGTTCGGCTGCAGTGGTTATGTAATGCCATTTCTTCAGGGGTCACGAGGGGGGGACGGGGGAACCGTGGAGGATGATGGGAGATTGGGACGCTCCCCTCTCTGCGCACTATAATTCAGAGCCCAGGTATTTTATTTTTCAATGTATTTTGCCAATTATATGAGGTGTTCACCCATATAATTGCCAGCTGGCAACACGGTAGCATTGTGGATAGCACAATTGCTTCACAGCTCCAGGGTCCCAGGTTCGATTCCGACTTGGGTCACTGTCTGTGTGGAGTCTGCACATCCTCCCCGTGTGTGCGTGGGTTTCCTCCGGGTGCTCCGGTTTCCTCCCACAGTCCAAAGATCTGCAGGTTAGGTGGATTGGCCATGTTAAATTGCCCTTAGTGTCCAAAATTGCCCTTAGTGTTGGGTGGGGTTACTGGGTTATGGGGATAGGGTGGAGGTGTTGACCTTGGGTAGGATGCTCTTTCCAGGAGCCGGTGCAGATTTGATGGGCCGAATGGCCTCCTTCTGCACTGTAAATTCTATGATAATCTATGTAATAGGGTTGATTTCCCATTCTGACTGCCTGGCGCAGAACCTCACACACTGTACCACTCTCTCCATCCTCCACATTGGCCGATTGCACATGGTAGCCCTGTCCCAGTGGAGGGCAAGTTGTGAACCCTGTACTTTCCTGATGGCCATTCCTGCTGGTGGTGATTCACCATGACTAAATGTCCATTAGATGTTGTGGTTTTTCCAGCTGTGGGAACAGAGATGTTTGTGGGGAGGAAGGGGAGCCTGTCTGGTAGGATGTATTCCCAAGCAGGAATTGGACATCCACGCGAAAGGGAAAAATACATATATGGCTCCTGGGAAAGAGGAGGGGAGTGGGACTATTTGCATACCCCTTCCAAAGAGCTATCGCAGGCATGAAGGGCTCAATGGCCTCTTACGGTGCTGCATCATTCTATGATTCTAGCAACTACCTTGCCTTTTCTGTAGATACTGAGGAGACTCTTCCATCACTCAACTGGAACTCACAGACTGGCAAAGGGGATATGGAAATGACATAAAGGCTGAGGGATGGACAACAAATATTGGCCTTGCCAACGATTCAGACATCCTATGAAAAAACACATTTTAAAAAATGATAGCCAAAGGTCACATAGGGAGTAAAATGACCTGTCTGAAAGCAACTCAGGCAAACAACGACCTGACGGGAAAAGACAAACTGGTCTATCCAGTCTGTAGCAGATTGTTGTGTTACCTTGTGCATCACGATACTGATGTTCTTCCCTCCACCCAGAATCATGAACATTTGCTGGAAAAATATGTGTGCCAATTAGAGGAATCAATCTGGGAAATCCTCCTTGTGATTGAAGCCAGTCCAGGCGATCACACAGGACCTGATTTATATTAAAGGGGGAAATAGCTGTCGCTCCATACTCGGGACACAAGCACCAAATTCAGCCTGATAATTCACTGCACCACAGAGAGAGTGCTGCACGGGTGAGACGTTAAAGCGAGGCGCTGTCTACCCTCTCAGATGAATGTAAGACATTCCGTTGCTATACGAAGAACACAAGGTGCGATCTCCCCGGTGGCCTGACCAATATGTATCCTTCAAGAAGCTCGACACCATCCAGGACAAAGCAGCCTCGCTTGATTGGCACTCCCACCACCTTCAACATTCATTCCCTCCACCACCAACGCACAGTAGCAGCCGTGTGTACCATCTATAAGATGCACTGCAGCAACTCACCAAGGCTCCTACCAAACCCGTGACTGCTACCATCTAGAAGGAGAAGGGCAGCAGATACCTGGGTACCCCACCACCTGGAGGTTTCCTCTAAGTCACTCACCACCCTGACTTGGAAATATATTGCCGTTCCTTCAATGTCGCTGGGGCAAAATCTTGGAACTCTCTCCCTAACAGCACCGTTGGTTGTAGCCACCGAAGTTGGCCATTCCCTAAATACAAAATGGAGGAACGCAAAGCTTGCAGGTTAAAATGGACAATGTTTGCAGCACCAGCAGGCTGCACCAAGCCAATGTGTATTCTGTCTGCTAAGAGAGCAGACAGCACCAAAACGAACATTCCGCATACTAATGAAGCAATCTCCGGGATAGTTAACATAGTAATGGAACGATCCCAGGGACAATGGACACAAATGGGGAAGTGATTGTAACAGTGTATGGGAAACCAGACACCCCGGCACCAGCGGGGTCCAAAAACAAAGCACCTGAAAGCCCGCCCAGTAGCCAAGGAACAGCCTCAGTATTGGGGGGGATTCAAACATATCGATTGGGAAGAGACCCAATCGATTCCGAGCAGGTAAAGGGGTCCGCCCAAAGGGGCGCGGATCCCTGGGACCTATAAAAGACAGGTCCCACACTTAGTTCGTTCTTCTGAACCAGCCCTCCTCTCCTTGACCAGCCCTCCTCTCTGGACCAGCATTTCGACCAGCTTTTGCCAAGAAGACCTTGAACGAGAGAGAGGAGAGGTTTGGAACAGCAGCCGCCAGCAAGTAAGTCTCACAACGATCGCTACCAGAGATAGACACTCCTGACCCCTTTTAACCCGTACCAACCTGAAGTCTGCAGACCAGAGCAGAGCAAGAGGCCTTGCCCCCTGATCCGGCAGTTCCCTTGAGATAAGTATTGGTTTATTTAGCGGTAGGAATAGTTTAATCCTCTTAGCGTGTGCATGGGTAGTATTATAATTGTATTATAATAAACTCATTTGTTTGAACTTACTAATTGGTGTATGGTTTTATTGCTTTGAACTTAACCTTGAAACTTGTGGCGGTATATTAACGATACCTGGCGACTCCAAAGCTAAGTAACGAAACAGAGCCAGATTGAGTGTTAAGAACACTCACCCAGAATGAGCAACAGGGTGTACCTACACCTGAAGCTCTGCAGCAGTTCAAGAATGTGGCTACCCACCACCTTCTCAAGGGCAATTAGGGATGGGCAATAAATACTGGCCCAGTCAGCGACATCCACATCATGTGAAAGAATAATTTTTAAAAATCAACAGCACTGATCGGTAATCATCACACTGAGGGAGCTCGCTGTGTGTTGGTTGGCTGCTGTGCTTTCTACTTTACCCTGTTGAGCATTCTTCAAACAGTACTGGATTAATCCATTGGCTGTAAAGTTCTTTTGGATGGTCTGTGCCATGATGTGCAGACATGCAGATAATGATATACAGAAAGGCAGCTAATGAACACAGAGAACAGGACATGACCAATGAGCAGGCAGGACACTTAGGGGTGGTATCTCACTCTCAAAGGCACGAGGCATTCACACTCCGCCTCTTTCCACTGATCAACATCTACAGAGTGAGTCAGGGTGTATGTACAGTATCACGCCTCCAGCACGTGGCTAAGAGCTAGTCTGGTTCAGTCAGACAGAGTAACCACACTTAGGTTAGCAGAGAGTCGAACTCATAGAGAACTGAGCTAACTGTGCTACTGGTTCAATAAATCAGATTGAACTAACTTCAAGGTCTGGAGTATCTTTTGGTTAAAGCTGCAGTTCCAGTTGCAGCCTGTGTTATCCCAGAGTACATAACACGACAGTCTGAAGTTGTGAAAAGCACTGAAGAAATATCAGTCTTACACTTTTTAAAAAAGGGAACAAAATAATCAGAGTTCACAGAGGCTCCACTGAAAGCATCGAGTCAGTAAGTTTCCCAATAGCAAGCTGCAAATCTCTTCTTTAAGCGCAGGTCAGTAACTAAAGGAAGGCACGGGAAAGCCTGACCAAAATGGACGCTTGTGCCACCAGACTGGCGAGCTAGAGACTCCATGGACTTGATGGGCAGAATGGCCTTCAGCTGTGCCATAATTACTCTCTAACTGATGAGGCATTAGATAATGTTGCCACAGGGTAAGGCACCAAGGTGGATAAATGGCATTGAGATACAGGTTGCCCACGGTCTAATGATTGGCGCACAGGCTCGAGGGGCAGCATGGCCTCCCCCTACACTGGGGCTCCTTCCTCCCTAGGCGCCATTGCAGTTTACTGCTCGCAGCCCCTTAGACTGTCAACTTTTACAATGCCGGCACTGCTTGTAGGGAGGAGGAGACTGTCATGATATGCAGACATGCACATAATGAGATACAGACAGGCAGCTAATGAACACAGAGAACAGGACATAACCAATCAGCAGGCAGAACACTTGGGGGTGGTTTCCCACTATAAAAGGCACGAAGCACTCACACTCCGCCTCTTTCCACTGGGGACATCTACAGTGTGAGTCAGGTGTATATATCACATAACACCTACAGCACGTGGCTAAGAGCTAGTCTGGTTCAGTCAGACAGAGTAACCACACTTAGGCTGGTAAAGAGTCGAACTCACAGAGAACTGAGCTAACTGTGTGACAGGTTCAATAAATCAAATTGAACTAACTTCAAGGTCTGGAGTATCTTTCAGTTAAAGCTGCATCCAGTTGCAGCCCGTGTTATCACAGTGAGCTTAACGTGACAGAGACTGGGCAGGGTAGTGGTATGGGCCTGAAAGAAGGGTGGGTGTGGGGGGAGGGTGGTTGGCTGGGTTTGAGTTCCAGTCACCAGCAGGAAGCAAGATGAGAAGGAAGTTGGTCACATTTTGGCCGCGATTCTCCGCAACCACGATGGGTGGGAGAATAGCGGGAGGTCCGCTCCCGCTATTCTCCCACCCCCCCCCAAAATGGCATTCCGGTTTTCCGACACGCCGCTCGGCGAAACGCGGGCCACCGTTTTTCACGGCGGCCCGCGATTCTCCGACCCTGATGGGCCGAGCGGCCTGCCGTTCCCAACCTGTTCACGACAGCGGCAACCACACCTGTTTGTTGCCGTCGTGAACATGGTGCGCCAGGTAAGTGTGGGGCCTGGGGGGGGCGGATCGGGGATCGAGCACCACGACCGTGCTCGGGAGGGGACTGGCCCGCGATCGGTGCCCACCGATCGTCGGGCCGGCGTCTCAAGGGGATGCACTCTTTCCCCTCCGCCGCCCTGCAAGATCAAGCCGCCACGTTTTGCGGGGTGGCTGAGGGGAAAGATGGCAACCGTGCATGCGCGGGTTTGAGCTGTCCAACCCGCGCATGCGTCGCTGACGTCATTAGGGTCCGCTGCGGCGTCATTCTTGGCGCGCCGGGCCTTGAAGCCAGGGACAAGGCCCGGCCACCGAGTTTCCCGGTACGGCCCGCCTATCCCCCTGGGGAGGGGAGAATAGGGGGCCGGGAGAGGCTTCCGACGCCGTTGTGAACCTCTCCAGGTTTCACGACGGCATCGGGCCTTGCGGAGAATTCCGCCCTTTGTGTGTGTGTGTGGGGTGGGGTGAGGGTGGGGTGGGGGGGGGGGGGGGGGGGGGGGGTGGCGTGGGGGAGCGATCTCTTTAAGAGCCACAAGAAAGTGGGTGGAAGGCAGGCAGCTCAGCTCAGAGCTCAATTTGCATATTTAAGGAGCCAAATCTCTGTTGTGGGGTGGGTGGGGCCTCAGCCTTTATGTGCGTATTGCCCTTCCCTGAGTGTACGGTTTATTTGCATTGAAAATCCTCCACAGAGTGAATCAGCCACAAACCAGATGCAGCATTAAAACGACAGACAGCCACAAAATCTAAACCACTGATCATCCACCCACTGAGATTAAATTGATGCTTTCATCGGCCTCAGATCTGCTGCCCCAGGACACAGGAAAGCCTTTGTTGTCTGCTAATGAAGACAGAGGAAGCACCGTGTGTGATGGTGGGGCCGGAGAGAGATAAATGGGTGGGTTTCATTTCAGCTTCCTTTATCCAAATTTACACATCTGGATGATTAGAAATCAGTCAGTATCCAAACAAACCTGTTATTGGATCCCAGGGAGATGGCGTCACTAACCCAATGCTTCAGGTAGAGAATCTTCCCAGTGCTTGAGCTGAGTAAATTCAAAGGTTTACATTTCTACAGAGCATCCACCCCACCCCCCATCCCCCGGGATCTGGACAGTTACAGTGCTGGGTTATATAGGAAAGAGGACAGAGTTTCAGACTCCATCTTTTCCACTTGCTCTGGAGACTGCATTCCCAAATCCAGGAGCAGGAACAAGAACCTGAACAGGGCAGCACGGTAGCATTGTGGATAGCACAATGGCTTCACAGCTCCAGGGTCCCAGGTTCGATTCCGGCTTGGGTCACTGTCTGTGCGGAGTCTGCACATCCTCCCCGTGTGTGTGTGGGTTTCCTCCGGGTGCTCCGGTTTCCTCCCACAGTCCAAAGATGTGCAGGTTAGGTGGATTGGCCATGATAAATTGCCCTTAGTGTACAAAATTGCCCTTAGTGTACAAAATTGCCCTTAGTGTTGGGTGGGGTTACTGGGTTATTGGGATAGGGTGGAGGTGTTGACCTTGGGTAGGATGCTCTTTCCAAGAGCCGGTGCAGACTCGATGGGCCGAATGGCCTCCTTCTGCACTGTAAATTCTATGAAAAAAAAACAGGAGCAGGAACAGGAGCGGAAACGGGAAAAGGAGCAGGAGCTGGAATGGGAGCAGAAACAGTGATAGGAACAGGAACCAGAGCAAGAACTGGAACTGGAACAGGAACAGGAACTGGATCAGGAGCTGAAACAGGAACTGGAATAGGGGCAGGAGCAGGAAACACCAGGAGTTGGAACTGGAACAGGAGCAGGTTCAGGAGCAGGAACCAGGACAGGAGCAGGAACTGGAGCAGGAGCTGAAACAGGAACTGGAGCAGGAACAGGAACCGGAGCAGGAGCTGGAACAGGAACCGGAGCAGGAGCTGGAACAGGAACCGGTGCAGGAACAGGAACTGGTGCAGAAGCTAAAACAGGAACCAGAATAGGAGCAGGAACTAGAATAGGAGCAGGAACCAGAACAGGAGCAGGAACAGGACAAGAGAGAGAGGGGTAGGAACAGGACAAGGAACCAGAACAGGAGCAGGAACAGGACAAGAGAGAGAGGGGCAGGAACAGGACAAGGAACCAGAACAGGAGCAGGAACAGGAACAGGACAAGGAACCAGAACTGGAGCAGGAACAGGAACAGGAACCGGAGCAGGAGCAGGAACAAGAATAGGAGCAGGAACCAGAACAGGAGCAGGAACAGGACAAGGAACCAGAACAGGAGCAGGAACAGGACAAGGAACCAGAACAGGACAAGAGAGAGAGGGGCAGGAACAGGACAAGGAACCAGAACAGGAGCAGGAACAGGAACAGGACAAGGAACCAGAACTGGAGCAGGAACAGGAACAGGAACCGGAGCAGGAGCAGGAACAAGAATAGGAGCAGGAACCAGAACAGGAGCAGGAACAGGACAAGGAACCAGAACAGGACAAGAGAGAGAGGGGCAGGAACAGGACAAGGAACCAGAACAGGAGCAGGAACAGGACAAGGAACCAGAACAGGAGCAGGAACAGGACAAGAGAGAGTGGGGCAGGAACAGGACAAGGAACCAGAACAGGAACGGGAACAGGACAAGGAACCAGAACAGGAACAGAAACAGAACAAGGAACCAGAACAGGAGCAGGAACAGAACAAGGAACCAGAACAGGAGCAGGAACAGGACAAGGAACCATAACAGTAGGGTAGCACGGTAGCATTGTGGATAGCACAATCGCTTCACAGCTCCAGGGTCCCAGGTTTGATTCCGGCTTGGGTCACTGTCTGTGCGGAGTCTGCACATCCTCCCCGTGTGTGTGTGGGTTTCCTCCGGGTGCTCCGGTTTCCTCCCACAGTCCAAAGATGTGCAGGTTAGGTGGATTGGCCATGATAAATTGCCCTTAGTGTCCAAAATTGCCCTTAGTGTTGGGTGGGGTTACTGGGTTATGGGGATGGGGTGGAGATGTTAACCTTGTGTAGGGCGCTCTTTCCAGAAGCTGGTGCAGACACGATGGGCCGAATGGCCTCCTTCTGCACTGTAAATTCTATGATCTATGATCTAACAGGAAATGGAACTGGAAGAAGAACGGGATAGGAGCAGGAACAAGAACAGGAATTGGACAGGAGCAGAAGTAGGATCTGCAACAGGAGCTGGAATAGGAGTAGGAGCAGGAATAGGAGCAGGTACCTGAACAGGAGACGGAACAAGAGCTGGAACTGGAGCAGCAGCTGAAACAGGAACTGGAATAGGAGCAGTAACAGGAGCAGGAGCATGAACCTAAACCGGTACAGGAGCAGGAACCGGAACAGGAGGAGGAACAGTAACTGGAGCTAGAGCAGGAGGAGGCATCAGAACAGGAACAGGAGCAGAAACAGGAAAAGGAGCAGGAACAGGAACCAGAGCAGGAACAGGTACCGGAGCAGAAACAGGAAAAAGAGCAGGAACAGGAACCGGAGCAGGAACAGGAGCAGGACATGGATCCGGAGCAGGAGCAGAAACAGGAACAGGAATGGTAGCAAGAACTGGAACAGGAACAGGAACAGGAACCGAAAAAGGAACAGGAGCCAGAACCAAACAGGATCAGGAGTAGGAACCAGAATTCATCTCCATTCCCAACTCCGCTTCCCATTTCTCCTTGATCTTCACCATCCACTTGCCTCCCTGCTCCCCCAGCCACTTATATATATCCCTAATTCTTCCCTCCCTTTCCACATCTGGAAGCAGCAGTCGCTCCAGCAGGGTGTATCCCGGCAATCCAGGGAACCCTTTCCAGACCTTTCATGCAAAGTCCCTAACCTGTAGATACCTGAACTCACTCCCCCTCGGCAGCCCTACCTTCTCCCCTAGCTCCTCCAGACTGACGGACCCTTCCTCCAAATACAAATCCCTCACCTTGACCAGCCCCACTTCCCTCCACCTCCTGTATACACTATCCATCCCCCCGACTCAAACCCATGATTCTCACACAGAGGTGTTAGCACCGACATCCCTTCAACCCTTAAATGTCTCCTCAGCTGATTCCATATCTTCACCGTGGACTGCACCACTGGGCTCCCTGAATACCTACTCAGAGCCATTGGCAACGCTGCCATCACCATAGCCCTCAAACTAGACCCCTTACAAGATTCCTCCTCCATCCTCAGCCACTCTACTCCTTCACCATCCCACCACTGCCGCAACTTGTCCACATTCGCCGCCCAATAATAATGAAGCAAGTTTGGCAACGCCAACCCCCCCCCCCCCCCCCCCCCCCCACCTCGCTGCCTCTGCCTCTGTAGCAGGGTCCTCCCCACCCTCGGCACCTTCCCCGCCCATACAAAGTCAGAGATGATTGTGTCCACTTTCTGAAAAAAGGCCTTTGGTATAAAGATCTGGAGAGCCTGAAAGATAAACAAGAATCTCGGCAGAATATTCATTTTTACCACTTGGACCCTCCCTGCCAATGTTAAGTGCCGTGTATCCCACCTCTTAAGATCCTCCCTGGCCTCCTCCACCAGCTTCGTTAAGTTCCACTTATGGAGCCACGTCCATTCCCTCGTTACCTGAAAACCCAAGTACCTAAACCTATCCCTCGCTACCATAAATGGCATCCCCCTAAATTAGCCCACTGTGCCAGCTCATTTACCGGGAGTACCTCGCTTTTCCCTACATTCAGCTTGTATCCCGAGAACCCTCCAAACCTCCCCAACAAGGTCATAATCCTTCCCATACTCTCCAACAGATCCGAAACATACAGCAAGAGATCATCGGCATAGAGCGACACCCGCTGCTCCCTCTGTACCCTCATTATCCCCTGCCACTCTGCCGACGCTCTGAGAGCCATCGCCAATGACTCTATGGCTAGCGCAAACAGCAGCAGCGACAGCGGGCACCCCTGCCTCGTACCCCTGTGTAAGTCAAAGCTTCGTGAGCTCATATCATTCGTCCTCACCCTCGCTCTTGGCGCCACATACAGCAACCGCACCCATGCCACAAATCTCGGCCCAAACCCAAACCTTCCCAAAACCTCGAACAAGTACCGCCACTCCATCCGATCAAATGCTTTCTCTGTGTCCATGGACAACACCACCTTCAGTACCTGAGCTCTCGACGGATTCATCACCACATTCAGCAGCCGTCTTATATTACCCGCGAGCTGCCTGTCCTTCATGAAGCCTGTTTGATCTTCTGCAACCACCCCCGGGACACAATCCTCCATCCTCTCCACCAACAACTTAGCCAATACTTTCACATCCATGTTCAATAGTGATATGGGTCTATACGACCCACATTCCACCGGATCCTTCCCTTTTTTTGCGATCAGTGTGATTACTGCCTGCTTCATCATCTCCGGCAACTCCCCCTCCTCCAGTGCTTCATTAAACGCCCCCAACAAATGTGGTGCCAGGTCCGCTGCAAATTCCTTATAAAATTCTGCCGGGTACCCATCCGGCCCAGGGGCCTTCCCCGACTTCGTACCCCTGATACTATCCCTCAGCATCTCCCTCAGCCCCAGGGGCTCCTCCAATGTCTGCCTCTTTGCTTCCTCCACCTGGGGAAATTCCAGCTCGTCCAGAAACCACCCCATGTCCCCCTCCTCTCCTCCTGGGTCTGCCTCATAAAGTCCCTGGTATTACTCTCTAAATGACTCATTTATCTTCCCTGGCTCTGACACCACAGCCCCAGCCCCAGTCCGGATCTTCAATATTTCCCTGGACACAGCCTGCCTCCGCAGCTGGTGCGCCAACATGCGGCTCGCCTTCTCCCCATACTCGTATTGCACCCCTCTTGCCCTACGCAGTTGCCCTACCGGCCTCCCCGTTGTAAGCCTGTCAAATTGCCGCTGCAACCTTTTCCTCCTCACCAATCCCTCCACTATCTCGCTCACTAGACGGTCATGTTCCGCCCTCCTTTCCTTATTCGCACGAACTGTAAATGAGATAATTTCTCCCCGGACCACTGCCTTCAGTACTTCCCAAAAAATGCCCTCCGACACCTCCCCATTCTGATTGAACTCCACATAATCCCTAATCGCCAACCGCACCTTATCACAAAAACCTCCATCCACCAACACCCCCGAGTCAAACCTCCACCCCGGCCTCTGCTCTCACCCTGTACTGAACCGAGATATTTTCATAACTAATAAAGTCATAAAGTCATCATAGCACAGAAGAAGTACAGTGGTTAGCGCTGCTTCCTCACAGCGCCGGGGAGCCGAGTACAATTCCGGCCTCGGGCGACTGTCTGTGTGGCGCTTGCACTTTCTCCCCGTGTCTGTGTGGGTTTCCTCTGGGTGCTCCGGTTTCTTCCCACAGTCCAAAGACGTGCAGGTTAGGTGGATTGGCCACGCTAAGTTGCCCTTTGGTGTCCAAAGAAGTGTAGGTTAGGTGGGGTTACAGGGATGGGTCAGGGGAATGGACCTACGTAGGGTGCTCTTTCGGGGGATTGATGCAGACCCAATGGACCGAATGGCCTCCTTCTGCACTGTAGGGGTTCTATGGAGCCCATTCAGCCCATTGAGTCCGTGACAGCCCTCTGTAGATCAATCCAATCCTGTTCCCCTGCTTTATCCCTGTATCCTTGTAAGCTTATCTCCTTTGAGTGCCTATCCAATTTTGTTTTGAAATCATTGCTCATTTCTGCTTCCACCATCCATGTGTGCAGTGAGTCCCAAGTCATTACCATGCACTGTGTAAAACAAAAGCACTTCCTCAGATTCCCCCTGCATCTCTTGTTCAAAACCTGTCCTTGCATTATCAGTAATGGGAACAGCTTTTCTCTATCTACCTAATCTAAACCTGTTAAATCTTGCACACCTCTATCAAAATTCCCGCTCAATCTCCTTTGCTCCAAGAGAAACAAGCCCAGATTCAGCAACTGAACCGTGAGACTAAGAGTGTTTAATGAAAATGAAGCAAACTTCAATTGGTCATGGGGGTGGGGGGAGCGCCACGGATATAATGGAGGTGGAGGTGTGAAGGGGACAGGAACCCTACCTTCCACCATCTCCATCCCCCCGCCCCGATTAAATGTCATCCCACCTCCAGGTGTTCATGCAGGGAAGCATAAAATACCCCTCAAGATGTGAGTCCTGAAGTACTTGTGTCAGTTTACCTGGAGTAACCGGGTTTATTCTGCATGTTTCCACCAGGCGAGAGTCTGGGGTAATTCCAAGGAATTTCAACAGGAGGTATACACCTCTTGCATTAATCTTGAACAATCCTGGGCCCCTCAAAGTGATGGTTGGGGAACATCACTGAGATCAATCAGCAGGTCCTTGCATCATCACAAAGGTGCCCAATGCATTGCCTATTGTATTCTCATTTGATTATTGAACTGAAAGACAGGGAGACACTGGGAAAAGCAGAGGATAGAGAGAAGCCCAAGAGAGGGGGCTGAAGGGTATGGAAGGGGCCTAATTTCACAGGAAGCAAGAGGTAAAGGGCTGAGGATTAGAAGGGATTTGAATGTGAGGGTGAACAATTTTGCTACTTTTCTCTCCAGTCAGTGTAGGGTCGTGTGAGGATTGTCAGTCCTGAAGAACTCACAGCCAGCACCGCCATCACAATCACCCCCAGGTCAGGCAGTGAGTCAACTGCAAACCTTTCCTTTAACCTCTCCAACAATAGGGTTGATTTGCAACTTGACACAAAAATATAAAATTGAAATCGATCAGCCATCAGTTAGGTTTGTTTCCACTAATATCCCGCACAGCAAACTGAACATAGGCCGCTGTCTGTTTCTCAGTCCCAACCTCCATGGCCAATTACACTGAGAACAGCCAAAGGAACGAACATTTGGGAATAAGCATCACCTGAAAGCTAATGTCCCCCCAGTCTCTCATTTCTGTGCTTCACGGCAGAGAGAAGAAAAACAGATAGAAAAAATGCTTCTAAAGTTAGTTTGAAATTATAATTGTTGCATAATCTGTTTGTTACCAAACTAATCTACTACCTTATGATTTTCGTGCTGAAGGATATAAAATAATTAGAGACTCAAGAGCTGAGGAACCGTAATTAGATGATGACTTCACGTGGGAACAAGACAGGAACATTGCGGTAACACAAGCACTGGTTTGACTAACTTGCCGTTGCTGTGGTAACAATCGATTGCACTTATGGTCAGGCCATGTATAGAACCTTAGTAAAATAAGGAGGTCACCACAGAATTAATAGTCGGTGCTCCACATACCAGCATTTTCTAAGTGCGTTTCAATATAAACTGAAGGGTTTTTTTCAGTAAAGGCCTGAGACCTCCACAACAATGAGTGTGGAAGAACTTTGATGATGTTAATCCAGGGACGGCCCCCTTCTACTCTGATGCTCTGGGCTATTTTTTTCATTCACTGCCTTAAATATTTCTTGCTCTAAGAATCTTATTAATGGGTTTGAGCCAAAGAAAGAGGAATAAGGGTGAATTCTGTGAGGCGTGGCTCGCAGTGTTGATCCTCGCTGTGGGACCATGGATCCTAATTTTGTACGCACCAGAGGAGCTGAGACCATTATGGCAGCGCGCGCGGCCATCGAAGCTGAAGGCTCGCCCCCCCCCCCAAGCCCTGTCACCATATTCCGGTGCAGCTCTCCTGCCGAACCGACTTGAGACCGAGGGATATGTCCAAGAGAGGAGAGGGCATAATCGCGAGGGTGGTGACCTCACTTTCAATCTGCAGCTGTTTGTGGAGCCAGGGGTGGCAATCCGGATGGGGAAACAAAGTTTTTTGCCAGGATCTGGGGCCTCTTCCTGAGTAGTCATTTTTGGGTTGGCTTGGTCGGTGATACCAGGCAGAGTTTGCACATTGTGAGCAGCTGTCCTGTCTTAACATTTATTAACATTTAGTAAGTCCTTGTTTTAAGTTGCCCCAATTTGAGTTCTGCTTTAATGCCACGGATATAATGGGGCCGATATATGCACTTAGCGCCAAGGCCTCTTCTTTTAACGTCAGTCTGTGCAGGTGCCAACTCAGCATCACGTGACCCCATTGGCTCCATTTCACCGTGGCCGCTTCCACTCCCTGACCCTTACCGTAGTTGCCCCTGTTACTCCTCCACCCTTCCACTTCCCATCCGTCTTGCTCCCGAACTCTTCCACTTGCCTCCCCCTTTGCTGCCTGACCCTTCTTGCCTAACCTGCTCACTGCTCCCCTCCCCGTCCTCCTATTCACAGCTCCTGGCTTCTCCCACTCGCCAGGCCTCTCACCAATATCTCTCACAATGCTACACAGCAGCGGTTTTCCGCAAAGCTATATAAAAAAGATCCCCTAACTTCTAAAACCAGTGACCTTCTCACTTGCTTTGCAGTCTGTAAGTCCAGCTGTTGCTTAACATAGTTTAGAAAGGGGCCCTTGCAGCTGGAGTCCAGTGCTCACAGCAAGGCTCTGGGAGAGGATAACAGTGAATGAGAGGAGGTGAGAGAAAGAGGCAACATGTCAGAGGTTTGGGGAGCAGGATGGATAGTGAGCTGATGGATGGGAGCCGGAGGATGGGGGAGCGGATGGACGGGCGAGCAGGAGGGTAGGGGTGCTTGAGCATTGATAAGCGGAAGGGTGGGGTCCCAGTGGGTAAGCAGGCAGGACTGTGGAGGAGCAGGAGAGTCAATGAGCGAGAGGGTGGGCGAACGATGGAGGCAGTGAGCAGGAAGGTAGGGGAACTGGAGGGTCAGTGAATGCGAAGGTCAGGGAGCAGGAGGGCCGGGGAACAGGAGGGTCAATGAATGCGAAGGTCAGGGAGCGGGAGGGTCAGTGACTGGGAGGGTCGGGAAATAGGTGTGGTAAACTACTGTTACACCTGTATTAGGTGATGTAATGTAGGACCTGTACTACAGGTTCGCCGGTAACCCCTGCCTGCTGTCTCCGCCCAGTAAGCGGAGTATAAATATGCATTTCCTCCATTCAGCAGCCATTTCGCCAGCTGCTGTGGGAGGCCACACATCTTAGAGCAATAAAGCCACAGTTGTATCCAACTCTAGTCTTTGTACAATTGACCGTACATCAATTTATTGCTCTAAGATTTTCTAAAAGATGGACCTCCGAATCAAACCAGATCGCCTACAGCTGGATCCACAATTAAGCGACGCCAGAAAAGACTTTAATCACTGGCTAGCTTGCTTCGAGGCCTATATCAACTCAGTGACTACCCCTGTTCCAGAGGCTCAGAAGATACCGATCCTGTACTGAAGGTTGAGCTCCAACGTGTTACCGCTGATCCAGGACGCTCTGAACTACGCCGAAGCCATGGCGCTCGTCAAAGAAAACCGTGCACTGAAAACGAACACGCTCTTCGCCAGGCACGTTCTCGCCACTCGCTCTCAACTCCCTGGTGAGTCCATACAAGACTTCTGGCAGACCCTAATGCCACTCGTCTGGGACTGTGACTGTCAGACCGTAACAGCCACCGAACATTCCAACCTTCTTATGTGGGACACGTTCGTAACGAGGATTAGGTCAGACCTCATACTCCAAAGACTGTTAGAAGGGGCCACGCTAGACCCAGCTGAAACAAAGAAGCTAGCGCTCTCCATGATGGTCGCTTCACGTAACATCCAGGCCTACCCCACCAGCCGCGCGGCCCACCCCACCAGCCGCGCGGCCCACCCATCCTACCCCTCGTGGACCCCACAGAAGGATGCCCAGCGGGGGCCTTACACAGCCAGTACGCCTGGACCACACGCCAGCCGCGCACCCCGGGGGTCCCCGATGTTACTTCTGCGGCCAGCAGAAGCACCCTCGCCAATGCTGCCCGGCCCGCACTGCCCTTTGCAAGGCCTGCGGCAAAAAGGGGCACTTCGCCGCTGTGTGCCAGGCCCGTGCAGTCGCTGCTATTGCCCCCACCCCTCTAGTCTACACACAATGGGCGCCGGCATCTTCATCTACCCGGACCACGCGCGGCCAGTGGGTGCCGCCATCTTCACCCCCTGGGGCCACGTGCGGCCAGTGGGCGCCGCCATCTTCACCTCCCGGGGCCACGTGCAGCTCATTGGCGCCGCCATCTTGTCCAACCCCCGCAACGTGCGGCCCATGGTAGCCGCCATTTTGTCTCCCGCAGGAAGTTCAGGCGCCGCCATCTTGTCTCCCCCATGGGACATGGACACGACAGCGTTCCAGGACCTGGGCCCCCCCAGGCTCCCCATCATCCGACGTTAGCGACGATCGACCATGACTCACCTCAGTGACGATCGACGAGTCTCGTCCGCACAACCTGGCCACCGCTTCGGCCAGTGTGAAAATCAACGGTCACATGACCTCTTGCCTGCTGGACTCCGGGAGCCCCAAAAGCTTCATACACCCGGATACGGTAAGGCGCTGCTCCCTCGCGGTCCACCCCGCCAACCAAAGAATTTTCCTGGCCTCCGGATCACATTCCGTCGCGATCCGGGGGTTCAGCACGGTCACACTCACGGTCTAGGGCGTAGAGTTCAGTGGCTTCCGCCTCTACGTCCTCCCTAACCTCTGCGCTGCCCTACTCCTAGGACTGGACTTCCAGTGTAATCTCCAGAGCCTAACCCTCAAATTCGGCAGGCCCCTACCACCCATCACTGTGTGCGGCCTCGTGACCCTAAAGATCGATCCGCCTTCCCTCTTCGCCAATCTAACCCCGGATTGCAAACCCGTCACCACCAGCAGCAGACGGTACAGCGCCCAGGACAGGTCCTTCATCACGTCCGAGGTCCAGCGGCTGCTTCGGGAGGGTATTATCGAGGCCAGCAACAGCCCCTGGAGAGCCCAAGTGGTAGTTGTTAAAACTGGGGAGAATGGTCGTGGACTACAGCCAGACCATCAATCGGTATATGCAGCTCAACGCGTACCCCCTCCCACGCATATTTGATATGGTCAATCAGATTGTACAGTACCGGGTCTTCTCAACGGTAGACCTCAAATCCGCCTACCACCAGCTCCCCATTCATAAATTGGACCGTCCATACACTGCCTTCGAGGCGGACGGTTATCTCTACCACTTCCTCAGTGTTCCCTTCGGCATCACTAACGGGGTCTCGGTCTTCCAAAGGGAGATGGACCGAATGGTCGACCGGTACGGTTTGCGGGCCACCTTCCCGTACCTAGACAACGTCACCATCTGCGGCCATGACCAGCAGGACCACGATGCCAACCTCGCCAAATTTCTCCACACCGCCACTCTCCTCAACCTCACCTACAACAAGGAGAAGTGCGTGTTTAGCACGACCCGCTTAGCCATCCTCGGCTATGTGGTCCAGAACGGAGTTCTGGGGCCCGATTCTGACCGCATGCGCCCCCTCATGGAGCTTCCCCTCCCTCACTGCCCCAAGGCCCTCAAACGCTGCCTGGGCTTCTTCTCGTACTACGCCCAGTGGGTCCCAAACTATGCGGACAAGGCCTCGCCACTCATTCAGTCCATCCACATTCCCCTTACGCCCAAGGTGCAACAGACCTTCGCCCGTATCAGAGCTAATATAGCCAAGGCCGGGTTGCACGCAGTAGACGAGACACTGCCCTTCAAGTAGAGAGCGACGCATCAGACGTCGCCCTAGCCGCCACCCTCAACCAGGCAGGCAGACCCGTGGCATTCTTTTCACGCACCCTCCACGCCTCCGAAATTCGGCATTACTCTGTTGAAAAGGAGGCCCAGGCTATCGTTGAGGCAGTGCGGCACTGGAGGCATTACCTGGCCGGCAGGAGATTCACTCTCCTCACTGACCAACGTTCGGTAGCCTTCATGTTCAACAACTCGCAGCGGGGCAAGATCAAAAACGATAAAATCTTGCGGTGGAGGATCGAGCTCTCCACCTATAATTACGAGATTTTGTATCACCCCGGCAAACTCAACGAGCCCCCAGACGCCCTATCCTGAGGTACATGTGCCAGCGCACAAGTAGACCGACCCCGGGTCCTGCACGACAGCCTTTGTCACCTGGGAGTAACTCGTCTGTACCATTTTGTCAAGGCTCGCAACCTGCCCTATTCCGTCGAGGAAGTACGGACAGTCACCAGAGACTGCCAGGTCTGTGCGGAGTGCAAGCCGCACTTCTACCAGCCGGACCGTGCGCGCCTGGTGAAGGCCTCCCACCCCTTTGAACTCCTCAGCGTGGATTTCAAAGGGCCCCTCCCCTCCATCGACCGAAACACGTATATTCTCAGTGTGTCGATGAGCACTCCAGGTTCCCCTTCGCCATCCTATGCCCCGATATGAGGTCTGCCACCGTCATCAAAGACCTAAACACAATCTTCGCTCTGTTCACATTGAGGGCGTTTAAGAATCAACCACATTGCTGTAAGGTATCACATGTAGGCCAGACCATGTAAGGATGATAGATTTCTTTCCCTAAAGGACATGAATGAATCAGATTTTTTTTGTAACAATTGACTTTTCAGACTTTTAATGCCAGAGTTTTACTCAATTAAAATGTCATCTGCTGGGATTTAAACCTAGGCCCCCAAGATATTACTCCGGGTGTCCGTCCAGTGACAATACCACTACACCAGCGCCTCTCCTTGCAATACCTCTCTTTTTGCTTTTAAACGTGACTTCTTTTAAGTCAAATGTCCTGTTGCTGAAGGACTGGCCATAATATGAAATGGGTGCAGGAGGCTCCCTTCGACAATGAAATTCGGTTCAGTCGAGGTGGCTGCCAGGGCTGCCCAAGTTAAAAAGGACTCGACCCATTTAGCAGTGGCCCAAGGGCCCATGACGATTGGGTGGTGACCTGTGCCCAGCATTCTGCCTGTTTAACATCTGCAAAATAGGCACAAAGATGAGTCCAATAAAATGGGCACACACCTGATCCCTGAAGAATTGCGTGAGTATGTTAGTTAGGTTGGCCAAAGAGAAAATGCTGGAAAATCTCAGCAGGTCTGGCAGCATCTGTAGGCAGAGAAAAGAGCTAACGTTTCGAGTCCAGGTGACCCTTTGTCAAAGCTGAAGAGCAGAAAGTTTGGAGGAGAGAGGTTGGAATGGGTGAGGGGGGCATAAAAATTAAGACGGCCAATGTGCCATTGCCAGTTCTCAATTAAAAGATCGAGGGCAGGTAATTGTCCCGGCGGGGGTGTCCACTTGGAGGCAGGATGTTGGAGGCACATGAAAGGATCAGTGGAACGGGGGGAGGACCCTTACCCAAAGAAGTGGGCACGGAGACGAAGGCGACGAAAGAAGAGTTTAACATCATGTTGAGCCTTTGACAAAGGGTCATCTGGACTCAAAACGTTAGCTCTTTTCTCTCCCAACAGATGCTGGAAGACCTGCTGAGATTTTCCAGCATTTTCTCTTTGGTTTCAGATTCCAGCATCCGCAGTAATTTGATTTTATTTAGTTAGGCTGGCTGTTCATCTGGTTTTCAGGTATACTGCCCCGGTTTGAATCCCAGTTTGAACCCAAAGCCTCTTTATCCAGAATTTTTAATCACAATATTACTCCAGACATAGGGAAGTATTTGAAGTCAAAATTATTGACCATACCAGCTCCACAATGATCCTATGCCTATCCAGGCAGGCTGGGAGAAAGTGGTGGGGGAGGGGGGGAGGGGTACTGTATGCACCCTTTACGATGCCACCATGCTATACTGGTACATCATCCAGACACACTCAAGCATGCAGCACACTGCTCTCAACCATGTAGCTGCCAAGGTCTGAGGACAGAATGAGAGAGAGGCACAACAACAGCCTGGGGAAAAATTGATTAAAAGCAATTAAAAATACTTGATTTAGTTCCTCCAAGGTTCTCAGGAGACAGGTGAAACAAAGTCGGGTTACAACTAGGTTTAGAATGCGGAGTATCGCCAAAAAGACAAAGTTAAGGACACTCTACCTGAAAGCACACAGTATGAAAGTGGACAGACCTTTGACCGAGGGACTGGAAATGAGAACAGTAAACTCAGCGAAAATCCTACTTGCTAACAGCTGGGAATTTGCACCAAAGTGGGGAGAGCTGCATCATAGACGAGTCAAGCAATAGCTTTTTAAAAAAAATAATTTTTATTGAAATTTTTACAAAATACAAAACATCTTAACTCTATTAACATACAACCGCGGTAACACCCCATGAACAGTACCCCCCCAGCTTCGAGAGCAACTTCATACAAAAACAAAGAACAAAAACAAAGAAAAAGAAAGAAGAGAAAAACACAAGAGAAAAAAAAAAGAGAGAGAGATAGAACCCTCCGCCAACCCATGTGCACAGTTCTCCCTCCCCCCAATCCTTACCCTCCCCCCCCCTCTCTCCCCCTGGGTTGCTGCTGCTGTCGGCCTATTTCCCTACCGTTCCGCCAGGAAGTCCAGAAAAGGCTGCCACCACCTGAAAAACCCTTGTACTGATCCCCTCAGGGCAAATTTCACCCTCTCCAATTTAATGAACCCCGCCATATCCGAGATCCAGGCCTCCACGCTTGGGGGCCTCGCATCCTTCCACTGGAGCAAGGTCCTCCGCCGGGCTACTAGGGACGCAAAGGCCAGAACACCGGCCTCTATCGCCTCCTGCACTCCAGGCTCCACTGCAACCCCAAAAATTGCGAGTCCCCAGCCTGGCTCGACCCTGGATCCCACCACCCTCGACACCGTCTTTGCTGGGGGAGTCCAAAACTCCCCGAACGCTGGGCACGCCCAAAACATATGGGCGTGGTTCGCTGGGCTCCCCGAGCACCTAGCACACCTGTCCTCTCCCCCGAAAAACCTGCTCATCCTCGACCTCAAGCAATAGCTTGACAGTCAGAATCATACCTTATAGACAATGTCTCAGACGCCTCTAACATCATCCCTGGGTATGACCCGTCCCACCAGCAGGGCAATCCCAGCAGAGCTGGCGGCACAATGGTATACAGTCAGGAGGAAGTTGCCTTTTCAATCCTCAAAATCAACTGGACCCCATGAAGTCTCACGACTTCAGGTCAAAATTGGGCAAAAACCCTTCTTGCTGATTACCACGTACTGTCCATCGGCAGCTGATGAATCAGTACTCCTCCATGAGTACCACTTGGCGGAAGCACTGAGGGTGGTAAGGCACAGAATGTACTCTGGGTGGGGGACTTCAATGTCCTTCACCAAGAGTGGCTCAGTAGCACCACAACTGACTGAGCTGGCCGAGTCCTAAAGGGCATAATTGCTCAACTGGGCCTGTGGTAGGTGGTGAGGGAACCAACATGAGGGAAAAACCTACTAAACCTCATCCTCACCAATCTGCCTGCCGCAGATGCATATATCCATGACAGTACGGTTGGAGTGACCACAGCACAGTGCTTGTGGAGACAAAGCCCCGTCTTTAGATTGAGGAAATCATCCAGAGTATTGTGTGGCACTACCACCGTGCTAAATGAGATAGATTCAGTACAGATTAAGTAACTCAGGACTGGGCATCCATGAGGCACAGTGATCCATCAGCAGCAGTAGAATTGTACTCAACCACAATCTGCAACCTCATGGCCCGGCATATCCCCCACTCTATCATTACCACCAAGCCTGGGGATCAACCCTGGTTCAACGTAGAATGCAGGAAGGCATGCCAGGAACATCCCAGGCTTACTGAGAAATGAGGTGTCAATCTGGTGAAGCTCCAATACAGGACTAGTCGTTATGCCAAGCAGCATAGAAGCAAGTGATAGAGCTAAGCGACCCCACAGTCAATGGATCAGATCTAAGCTCTGCAGTCCTGCCGCATCCAGCCATGAATGGTGGTGGACAATTAAACAAGTCACTGGAGGAGGAAGATTCACAAATATCCTTACCGTTAATGGTGGAGGAGCGCAGCACATCAGTGCAAAGGACTAGGGTGAAGCATTCGCAACAATCTTCAGCCAGAAGTGCTGAGTGGATGATCCATCTCGGTCTCCTCCAGAGGTCCCCAGCATCACAGATGTCAGTCTTCAGTCAATTTAATTCACTCCATGTGATATCAAGAAACGGCTGAAGGCACTGGATACTGCAAAGGCTATGTGCCCTGACAATATTCTGGTAATATGACTGGAGATTTGTGCTCTAGAACTTGCCATGCCTCCAGCCAAGCTGTTCCAGTTCAACTACAACACTGGCATCTACCCGGTAATGTGGAAAATTGCCCAGGTGTATCCTGACAACAAGAAACAGGATGAATCTAACCCAGCCAACTCCTACCTCATCCTATACTCAATCATCAGCAAATTGTTGGAAGGGCTCATTAACAGTGCTATCAAGCAGCACTTACTCAGCAATAACCTGCTTAGTTTGAGTTCTGCCAGGGCCACTCAGCCCTTGATCTCATTACAACCTTGGCTAAAACACGGGCACTGAGCGGGAAGAGAGGGTGCTGGGTGTTAACCCGGACCCGCCTATGGAGTGGGGCTGGTGGCCACCAGTTCCCCCGAGCTCCACCCCTCTGAACAGGCTGCACCTCAAAGTCAGCACATGGAGCTGGGAGGGACGGCTGTCATGTGCGGTCGACAAGGGTGCTGGGGCTCTTCGGCCCCAGAGGACGCCCTGCCAGGGTACGTGGTAAGCAGCTGGCTGCCTCCACCTCAGGGACACACCAAGAAGTAGAGGTAGAGCACGGAGGGTTAAGCACGTTGAGGATCACTGAGCGCACTGGGGGGGGGGGGGGGGGGGGGGGGGGTGATGGGGACGGAGAATGAGGGCGGTGGGGAGTATGGGGCGGCACCATCGGAGAGTGGGTCATTGTTGGACACCTGTGACACATTACAAACCCTTGACCACTAGCAGTATGATCCCTCAGCCACATTCTTCCGCAATGCGGCCCCATATCCAAACCCTTGGCCCAATTCTCCAAGCATTGCCCCCTCCCTATGGCACTCACCCATCCTCCGGGTGTGGACGTCCCCGGATCTGTGTCCCATCTCCTGGATGTTTGGTTGTTGGCTGCTGCATGTGAGGTGTGGCCTCCCGCAGTGTTCAAGCACAGTGTCCTTGCGATGCTAGGCAATGACTCCCACATGCTACATGTCCCGCCCACCGACGGGAATCCACTTGGGTGGTGTGAAGTGCTCACTTAACCACGATTGCCAATTCCTTTTAGCAATAGCCTTCAGCCACATGCCCAAAGGCCTCGGCACTCGATGTGGGTTATGGGTGGTTGGTGAGGCAGATGGGCAAGGTCTAGGGTTGCCACCGGAATGGGTACACATGATCCAGGGGTTGGCATGGTGGTGCTGTACACGGTTGCCCCCACAGCACCTACCCCCTCCCCCTTACTCCCCTTCGCATGGCAGGCCACCCCTGTGGAGGTGCCTCCATCCAGCACCGAGCACAGGGGCAGCAAGACTAGCTGTGAGCGAAGATGGCTACTCACTCCTCGGCTCCTCACAGAAGTCCTTCAAAAGGAGTAATCAGCGCCACCGTGCCCACTTGCTGAGGAGACCAATGCATCATGGGAAACTGTTGGATATGCGGTTGCTCCCATTAATTGTATGGAAATGGGGCTTAAGTGGTGATAATTGGTTTCTTGCCACACTCCGGGGAGATCCTGATTTCACCTATGGGAGTGGGACGGTTGCATTGCAACCTGTTTGGCGCCTGGCACGGTTCTCGTTTTTGGCCTCTTCTGCTATTCACTGTCCTCGTTTTGCTCACTCGAGAGCGCAATGAGGCCTGGTAATTGCATCCATATTTTCTCTATGATGCTTTAGGATATCCTAAAATTAGTTTAATAATATTTCATCGCGATTTACTTGTAGGCTGTTTCCTAGGAGCTGATATCCTACAGACCGAGTCATCAAAGACTCACTTCCCCTGTATCTAGTACCATGGGCTGAATTAGTTATTGTATTGTAGAATTGTCCAGCGCAGAAGGTGGCTATTTGGCCCATCGAGGCTGCACCGGCTTCTCCGGAGGGCAATCTAGTTAGTGCAGTCGTCATAAGAAGAAAACACTTGGCAGATTACAGATGCTGACTAGCTGTGTTTACAGCTCTCCTGCACTAGAGGCACTTGCTGTATTGCAGCGACGTTGCCAAGGTCGAGAACGTGCCAGGGCAGTATTCAACTGGACCAATTGTTCCTTGCCGACCATATGGCATCATTTCATCGCTCCTGCCATCTGTTACTGATCGATGCCCTAATTGGCAAATGCGTCACCATTTTGTAGAACTTTCGGACACCAGCGCACACATGCCATGGAGTGGGTTTTCTTGCGCCATTGAAGTGCCAACCACACCCACACCAGAAATTGGAAATGGCAGAGGGACTCAACAATGGGCACTCTTCATGGCCAAAATTTCTTGAGGCCTATGACCCATGCAAACCTCGCCGTTCTCTCAACTGGAGTAGGTGCACAAGCCAAGGAAATAAACTTGAAAGCGAATAATCAGGCAATAGATCTTTTCATCCCCTCTTGCCCAATAAGAAAAAAAAGCACGAAGAAGGCAGAAAACCGTAGTGAACATTTAAAACACAGCCGCTAAATCTCAGAATCTTAAAAAAGAAATCTTCATACTTGGCTAAATTACCTCAGGAGCTAATAAATAAATGCAAGGGAAAATAAGGACATTTGTGGCCATAAAATATTCTCCTTGGGGCCAAACTTGCTCTTATGTTTGGCCAACTGGCAGGAGATAAAATGGAAGGGAGGAAGCTTTTGTGTTTGAATACCAAATGTAAAATGACATTTCAATCATGGAGTGAAATCTGAGGCTGGGGCTATGGGAAAATAAGGAATAAACCCTTGACATTGAATGGCTGCATATTTATCTGCAAAACTGCTTGCAGAACAATCACCAAAGAAGCGAGTTGGATTTTGTGATATCCTAAAATTTCTTCAACAAAATTTCATGGCAAGATTAATCTCCCTAACGGGGCTCTAAGAACTTATGCTTTCTGATTTACTTGGAGGAAGTTTCAGCGGCGCTGGTTTAGCACAGTGGGCTGAGCTGCTGGCTTGTAATGCAGAACAAGGCCAGCAGCGCGGGTTCAATTTCCGTACCAACCTCCCTGAACAGGCGGCAGAATGTGGCGACTAGGAGCTTTTCACAGTAACTTCATTGAAGCCTACTTGTGACAATAAGCGATTATTATTAGAAGCTTCAATCGTTATGAACTGCTTGCTACTGCTCTATCCAATGCCCATGGGCCAAATTAGCCATAGTATTGTACAACAGAGAAGGGGCAATTTGGCTGCACCAGCTCTTTCGAGGGGTAACCTATTTGGTGCCCCACTCTTCCACCATATTCCTGCAGCTTTCTCACCTGTGTTTCTCCAATACCCTTTTGAAAGCTACTGTTGGAACTGATTCCACCACAATGCTAGGTAGAGCGATGTCATGGCATTACCAATAGAGGGGATCCGCCAACATATAGCTTTCAGTTCTGCAATCAAATTCTCCAATAGGTATATACACAATTACCTGTGGGTTCATATTCAATGGGGATACCCCATTCAGCAGAAATATCCAAAACAAATGGGGTGGTGATGGCTGAATCTTCTGGCCCTTCTCGCCTGGGGGATCTTCTGGTCCTGCTGAAGGCTAACCCACCTCGATGGGTTCTCTGGTGGTGCGACTGGTGAGCCACGCAAATCGCCATGGAGATTGGCGGGACAGAAGAATCCCACTGCTGGCAAATGGCGAGTCTCCTGCCTTGCTGGACAATGCACCGGGGGGGGGGGGTTGGGGGAGAGAGAGAGAGAGGACTGGAAAATCCCACCCGGGGTTTCCTGGATTTCTGAGGAGGAATCTTTGATATTGCAGTAAAAATATTAGAGTTAAAGCTGACCAAACATTTTGGGGAGAATGTTACCTCCCCTCCCCCACAGTTAAGTTGGGTGACGTGATGGCACAGTGGTTAGCTTCACTGCGCCAGGGACCCAGGTTCGATTCCAACCTTGGGTCACTGACCGGGTGAAGTTCTCAGATTCTCCCCATGTCTGCTTGGGTTCCCTCTGGGTGCTCCGCTTTCCTCCCACAGTCCAAAGATGTGCAGGTCAGGTGGATCGGCCAGGCTAAATTGCTCCTTTGTGTCCAAAAAAGATGTGTAAGTTAGGTTAAAGGATTATTGGGATAGAAGAGAGGAGTGAGCTTGGGTGGAGTACTCGTTCAGAGGGTTGGTGCAGACTCGATGGGCTAAATGGCCTCCACCCGCACTGTAGGGATTCTATGATTGATGTATTTGCAAATGGGCTGACGGTATATATAAAAGAGAACAGGGGGCTAGCCCCACCCACCCCAGAGCTCTTCCCCATAATACAGTGGGCAGCTAAGGCCTCAACTAGCTTAGGCCTTAATTGGTCAATTAATGGGCCTGTTTCAGCCTCTACCACAATACTACCAGCAGCTGGGGGGGGGGGGGGGGGGGGAGAGGAGACCCGCCATCCACTTCATTCAGGTAAAAATGAGGTACCTCCTTTGGGTGGTGTCCATTTCCCATTGTGGGACCCCCCCACCCTCCCCCAAGATATCATCCCTCTTAGCCTCGAACCCAAAATCCCCACACTCCTCAGTCCCTCCATGACCTAGAAGCCCAGACTTGTCTCTAAACACAGATCTTCTCCTGAGGACTGCCTGTGGTCAGAGCAGCAGCCATTACTCTGTTACTCAGCTATCCAGGGGTTGGGTGGGGATAGGAGGTGGATGTGGTGAGCAAAACTACCCACCATAAAATTCAGCCCTTGTTCACCCAATCCTGGAGTGTGCACGTTGTGTGCGGAATCTTGATAAGGTGAGAGATATAAATATGTGATCCAAAGTCATCCCACACAATTCTACACAGATCAGTATGGGAAATACACATGCTTGAGCAAAGATTTGGAATGGGAATCAATACTGCAAAGGAGGGAGAAAAATCGAGTTCCGAAGACCGTGTTCTATAAAATATGGAATGGGCTGGTGGGAATCGACAGAAACAAGAACATGGTGCCCTCCGGCAATGATAAAACACGAGGTGGCCATCCCCATAACATACAAGCCATCCCCATAAAATACAACGGCCATTGTTTCCAAGACAGTGACAATCTTTCTTCCCAAGGGCAATCCCACAATGGAACAAGCTGGAAAAAGACACAGCCCCATCACTGGAAATCTCCAAGACCCATCTTTAGATTAGTTCCATTTAGAATTTTCAAAGTCATGACGACCATCTCAGCAGCTCATGTCTGCTTTGACCAGCGCGAGTCACAGCAATATTGGGTGGAATATGGATATTAGTCTGTGAAGCCGACACAGGCAAAGAAGATGCAGAAACAGAAAATCATTTCAAATTCGAACCACTTATTGTGTTGTTTTGCCAATCACCGTAAATCTACATTATCTGGTTATTGACCCTTCAGCCATTGTAAAAGTTTTGTTAACTCTAATTTTATAAAAACCCTCAATTAAATTTCCACTTAGCCTTCACTGCTGTAACAATAGACTCAATTCCCCAATACCCCATACTATAGACTCAATTTCCCAATACCTCATACCGATAGACTCAATTCCCTCATATCAGCAGTGCAAGGGTACTACCCTGCCCAGGGGGCATGCACCTACCTATGGGCCTCCTGGGAGACCCCGACAACTGCCGTTCTGTCTGCTCTCTGTTTGTGGAAACCAGTGCTGCACGGCACTAGCCCGAGGTCTCCAAGGCGAGAGTTACATCCCACACCTTGGCGAGATCTCGGGAACACATATTAGATTGAGACCAGCTCTCTCACTCTAATATGCACATTTGCCAGAAAGTGATCCCGCCCACAATAATCCCGGAAGTGAGGTATTTTGGCATCTACTGGTTGTATTGCGCCAAAGAGCCTAAAGTCTATGTTCAGTCTCAAATCCCCTGCACGTCATAGCTATAGACTAAATTTCCTGATAACCCATAACTGTAGACTCAATTCCCTCATACCCTATAACTGTAGACTCAATTCCCTCATACCCTATAACTGTAGACTCAATTCCCTCATACCCTATAACTATCAACTCAATTCCCTCATGCTCTATAACTATAGACTCAATTCCCTCATCCCCTATAACTATTGACTCAATTCCCTCATACCCTATAACTGTAGACTTAATTCCCTCATACCCTATAACTATCAACTCAATTCCCTCATACCCTATAACTATCGACTCAATTCCCTCATACCCCATAACAGTAGACTGAATTCGTTCAGCCCTATAACTATAGACTCAATTCCCTCGTACCCCATAACTGTAGACTCAATTTCCTCATACCCCATAACTATGGACTGACTTCTCTCATACTCCATAACTGGAGAGTCAATTCTCCGGTATTAATTTCCTGATAACAATAAATTCAAAACAGACACTACTGCTGTTTCAATTTAGCCATAGCTTTGGCCACTGATAATATGGTTTGAATCCTTTAATTTATTGTAACCAGCAATTGGGGCAATAAAACAAGTGCCTGAAACACACTGGAGCTGGGGGTGTTGTGAACTTGTTAAAGAGCAGTAGTGAACAATTCACAAACATTTACATCTCCGGATGTCAAGTGAATGAGGCTACCAGTGTATGAGATTACGTTGGTCCGCCAAAACCTATCCATCATGTGTCGACACTTTTATGGGGGCAGTGGGCCAATTTTTTTCCTGCGATCTGTTTTTATTTAACATTTGCACCTGTTTCCTTATGACCTTTGGGCGCTGCAGTTGTACAATTTAAAATGTTATCTACCACTCATCAGAAACTATATAAAATTGAGTCTCTCCTGTACCTGGAGCTGTGGCGGTGCTACAGTCTGAATGGTATGTTAATAGGTATCCACATCATATGGATATTTGCCAAGAGTCATCAGAACACGTTCATCAAGACCACAGTGAAATCTCGTAACTTCCTTCCCAGTCCCCCACCATATAACCTTTTGCATTAGGCAAATTAATATCTGTGGGAATCTTTCTGAAGTTGCTGTCTGACATCCTGAGGTACAGTCAGACAAGGGCGTTCCATAGCCCACCAATATCACAGCCGACTTACAACTTTAAAAGTATCCTGTGCCACAGATTCCAGATGGCTTCATAACAAAGCCTCAGCCAATATCACTACTGTTTTGCTCTCCAAATGCAGCAAAGCAAGAGTTTGGTGTTAAAAATTGAGACCCGATATAGAGCGAAAATGAACTTGGGACTTTCATGTCTTCAACATTTCCCAAAGCACTTAACACACAATTAAATGTCCTTGAGGCATAGCTGCAGGCAAATGTGGCAATTAATTCGCACACAGTCAGATAAATGACCAATTAAGATGTTTTGGTGGGACTGGTCAAGGGGAGAAATGTAGGTCGAGGGGCTGCCCAGATCGTCTTCATTTAACACTTGTTTTGTGGGAGATGCTGTGAGCGTCATGGGCAACACTGCTAGGACCGGCTTGCAGTGCCGTAAAAAACTGCACAACCTCCTCAGGCCGGCCAGGGTGAATAGGCAGCACCGTGACCCTGGCACTAACCCCCGACTCATACACCCGTAACATCCCCCCCCCCCCCCCCCCCAACCCGGCTTGGGTCACTGTCTGTGAAGAGTCTGCATGTTGTTCCTGTGTCTGCATGGGTTTAATCCGGGTGCTCCGGTTTCCTCCCACAAGTCCCGAAAGACGTGCTATTAGGTAATTTGGACATTCTGGATTCTCCCTCCGTATACCCGAACAGGCGCCGGAATGTGGTGACTAGGGGATTTTCACAGTAACTTTATTGCTGTGTTAATGTAAGCCTACACGTGACACTAAAGATTATTAACAAAAATAATAAAGTAGGCCTGAATTGAATGATTCCCGGTGGTGGCCACGGTGTGAGTGGTCGCACACAGGGCAGCACCTGCTTGAAGGTGTAGAAAAGAGCTCTTCTTACCTGAAATTGGGTGCAATGTTGACAGAAAAGTGTAACTGAAGGTCAGAGGAGAAGTTCCCCCCGGGAGTGGTTTGTCTGCTGATTATCAAACCTGGTAGAAGGTGAAGGACTTGGCCAAGGAGTTGGAAGAGACCTGTGGTGTAGTAGCCATTGGAAGGATGGCAGAGGGGAAGGGCTTGTGCAAGTTGGAAAGTCCCAGATGCAACAGTTGATGGCCTTCATCAAGGAAGAATTCGGCCAACAGAGAAAGGAAATGCGGAAGGATTGCTCAAAGGCCATCGAAGGGGCTGTGGCAACCCTGAAGAGCTCGATGGAGAGGGAGAAATGCTTGGAGGCACAGGGGTCGCAGATCAGAGAGATTGAGAGCGTGCTGTTGCACCACAGCGATTGAATGGTGGCATTGCAGGTGGAGGTGGGGCTCTTAGGAGACCTTTGCAAGCCGTTGAGAGCAAAGGTGGAGGAGCAGGAAAATAGGTTGAGAAGGCAGAATCTGCAGGTAATGGGCCTGCCCGAAGGACTGGAAAGTACGAGTGTCACGAGGTATGCTTTGAGGATGCTGGCGGGGCTGGTGGCAGAGGGGGTGCTGGACAATCCCCTGAGGTGGACAGAGTGCACAGGTCTCTGAGGCAGAAGTCTAGAGCAGGGGAGCCGCAGCGGGCGGTGATCACAAGGCTCCACAATTCGTGGAGAAAGAGAAGATTTTGAAGTGGGCCAGGGAGAAACGGAACTGTGAATGGGAAGGCAACAAGGTCCGAATATACCAGGTCATTGGAGCTGAGCTGTCAAAACGGCGTGCGGGGTTCAACAGGGCCAAAGCAGTGCTGTATCGACAGCGGATCAGGTTTGGGATGCTCGACCCGGCGAAAATATGGGTGACTGACGAATGCCGGGAGTACTATTTTGAGACCCCAGAAGCTGCCAATGATTTTATAAAGGAGCATAAACTGGGGAGAACTGAACAATTTTGGGCGATGGAGGTGCTGGCTCTTTGAAGTAACTGAGAATACGGGTAGAGTGGGGGTTGGAGGGAAGGGTTTTTGATTCAAAAGACGCAGGTGGTGGCGCTTGCTGAGTAAGAAAATGGGTTTGTGAGCGTGAAGGAGTGAGGGTGGGAGCTATGTGATTGCGAGTGGGGTATTAGAAGGGACGACAGTGGTGTTGGTAAATGTGTATGCCCCAAATTGGGATGATGTGGGTTTTATGAGGGGGTTACTGGCAGCAACCTCGGATTTGGCCACGTACCAGTTGATCGTGTGAGGAGATTTTAACTGTGTCCTAAAGCCAAGAGTTGATAGATATGGTAGGCGGAGGCACGGTAGCATAGTGGTCAGCATAGTTGCTTCACAACTCCAGGGTCCCAGGCTCGATTCCGGCTTGGGTCACTGTCTGTGCGGAGTTTGCACGTTCTCCCCGTGTCTGCATGGGTTTCTTCCGTGTGCTCCGGTTTCCTCCCACAGTCCAAAGATATGCCGGTTAGGTGGATTGGCCATGCTAAATTACCCTTAGTGTTCAACAAGGTTGGGTTGGGTGGGGTTGCTGGGTTACGGGGATAGGATGGGGGTGTGGGCTTAAGTAGGGTGCTCTTTCCAAGGGCTAGTGCAGACTCGATGGGTCGAATAGCCTCCTTCTGCACTGTAAATTCTATGATCAGATCAAGCCCCAGGTCAATGGGTTGAATACGAATGGCAAAGGAGCTGGGCGGGTTTATGGAAAAGATGGGTATGGTGGACCTGTGGCACTTGAAGAACCCAGGGGGAAGGGAGTATTCATTTTTCTCATATGAGTATAGGGTCTATTCAAGAATCAACTGTTTTGTGGTGAGCCGGGAGGTTTTGGTTGGGGTGGAGGGGGCAGAATACGCAGAAATAGTAATCTTGCATCGTGCGCCCCACAGGCTGGAGATTCAGCTTAGATCGGGACAGGAGCAAAGGCCGGGGTGGAGTCTCGATTCGGGGTTGTTGGCAGATAGAGGGCGCGATTCTCCGACCCCCACGCTGGGTGGGAGAATCGCGGGAGTGCCGGGCGATTCCCGCCACACCGCCCTGGCACCTGCACGCGTTTCTCCCACCCCCAAAACGGCGTGCCGTGTTTTACGACAGGTGGCTCGGCGAATCGCCGCTCGCCATTTCTAATGGTCGAGCGGTGATTCTCCGGCCCAGATAGGCCGAGCAGCCTGCCCAATCTGACTGGTTCACGCCGGCACCAACCACACCTGTCGCTGCCGGCGTGAACAGCGCACGAACGCTGCGTGTGCGGCCTGTGGGGGGGGGGGGGGGGGGGGGGGGGGGAGGATCGAGCACCAGGGGGGTGCTCAGGAGGGGTCTGGCCCGCGATTGGTGCCCACTGATCAGCGGGCCGGCATCTCTGAAGAATGCACTCTTTTTTCTCCGCCGCCCCGCAAGATCAATCCTCCATGTCCGCGCATGCGCGGGTGACATAATTTGTTTTGCTTTTGTAGTTGCTTTTGTAGTTGGGTGGTTGTTGATCTTGGGTTTTTACCATGGTTGTTTTGTTAATATTGTTTTGTTGTTTATATTTTGTGAAAATCTTAATAAAAATTATTTAAAAAAAAAATGTAAGTGCCGCTGGCCACGTCATTTATGCGGCGCCAATTTGACGTGGGCGGCAAGGCCCGGTGCGCAAAATTGATGCGGCGCCGCTCCTAGCCCCCTGGGGGTGGGAGAATAGGGGGCGAGGAGCGGCCTCCGATGCCGGAGTGAACACTCCGGTTTTCACTCCGGCGTCGGCACTCTCCCGTTGGGAGAATCGCGCCCAGAGGGTTTTGTGATAAAGTGTGGGCTGCGATTAAAGATTATGAAGAATTGAACCAAAACAGGGTGGTGTCAGCAACCATATTTTGGGAAACACTAAAAACAGTGACCGAGGGGAGATTATCTCATTCACGGCACATCCGGATAAGGAAAGGAGGGAGGAATATGAACGGTTAATGAACGAGATAGTGGAAGTACACAGGGAGTACTCGAGAGTGCCCACTATGGAGGGATTGGCGAGGAGGAAAAAATTACAGGGGCAATTTAATAGGCTGACAACGGGGAGGGCAGTAGAACAGCTGCGTAGGACAAGAGGGGTGCAGTACAAATATGGCGAGAAGGCGGATGTTAGCGCATCAGCTAGGGAAGCGGGCCCCGTCTAGGGAAATATTGAAGATACAAACTAGGCAGGGGATGTGGTGTCGGAGCCGGGGAAGATAAACAAAGTGTTTAGGGAATACTATAAGGAGCTGTACAGGGAGGACCCGGGGGTGAAGAGGGAGACATGGGAGGGTTCTTAGACAAACTGGAGTTTCCCCAGTTAGAGGAAGAGAAGAGGCAGGCGCTAGAGAAGCCCCTGGGGCTGAGGTAGATTTCCACCAGTATAAGGGGTATGAAGTCTCGGAAGGCCTCGGGGCCCGATGGCTACCCGGCGGAATTTTATAAGGAGTTTACGATGGACCTGGCACCACATCTCTTGGGGGCATTTAATGAAGCGCTGGTGAAGGGGGAGCTGCCGGAGACGATAACGCAGGGAACGATCACATTGATACCAAAAAAGGGAAAGGACCCGTTGGAATATGGGTTGTATAGGCCCATATTATTGGTAAATATTCATGTGAAAGTGCTGGCTAAGTTGGTGGCGGGAAGGATGGAAGGTTGTGTCCCAGGGGTGGCTGCAGATGATCAAACAGGCTTCGTAAAGGACAGGCTGCTTTCTAGTAATATATGGGTCTGTTAAACATGATCATGGCCCCGTCGGGAGCTCAGGTACCGGAGGTAATGGTGTCCATGGATGCGGAGAAGGCATTTGACCCGGTGGAATGGCGGTAACTGTTTGCGGATCTGGGAAGGTTTGGGTTTGGGCCGAAGTTCGTAGTATGGGTGCGCAAATTATGCGCGGCACCGATGGCGAGTGTGTGGACCAGTGACACGGGTTTATGGAACTTTGAACTGCACAGGGGAACAAAGCAGGGGTGCCCGCTGTTGTCACTGTTGTTTGCGCTGGCTATAGAGCTTCTGGCAATGGCTCTTTGGGTCGGCAGAATGGCAATGGATTTCAAGAGGGTAAAGGGAGCATCGGGTGTTGCTTTATGTTGACGACCTATCATTGTATATTTCGGACCCACTGCAGAGATGGAGAGGATCATGGGCCTGTTGAGGACGTTTGGTGTGTTCTCGGCAAATAAGTTAAATGTAGCGAAAAGCAAAGTGTTCCCAGTGAATGAGTTGGGTCGGCGAGCCAATTTAGGGGGGAATGCCATTTAAGTTGGCTAGAGACAGGTTTAGTTTCTGGGGATTCAGGTAGTGAGGGAATGGGCAATACTACACAAGTGGAATTAAGTCATTAATTAATCGCCGCAGCGGTTAGCACTGCGGCCCCACGGCGCCGAGGTCCCAGGTTCGATCCCGGCGCTGGGTCACTGTTCGTGTGGAGTTTGCATATTCTCCCCGTGCTTTCGCCCCCATAACCCAAAGGTGTGCAGGGTAGGTGGATTGGGACGCTAAATTGCTGGAAAATTTTAATTGGGTACTCTAAATTTAATTCTTTAGAAGTTATTTATCTATTTATTTATTGACTCTTTGAAGTGTTTTTATTGGTATTTTCCAGTTTTCACAAATGGAATTTAACAAAACTGGTGGAGGAGGCTCGGGAGGATCTTAAGAGATGGGACATGCTGCACCTGACTCTGGCAGAGAGAATCCAAGTGGTGAAGCTGAACATTCTGCCGAAGTTCCTGCTCATTTTCCAGACAATCCTGGTCTTTGTACCGAAGGCCTCTTTTGAAAACTGGATATGATTATTTCAGTCTTTGTATGGGCAGGGAAGGTGCCAAGGGTTAAGAGGACCCTGTAATAGGGACAGAGGCAGAAGGGAGGGTTGGCGTTGCCAAACCTGGTGCATTATTACTGGGCGACGAACGTGGAGAAGGTGAGGCAGTGCTGGGAAGGAGAAGGTGTAGAATGGGTTAGGATGGAGGAGGAATCCTGTTACAATCATAGAATCGTAGAATCTACAGTGCAGAAGGAGGCCATTCGGCCCTTCGAGTCTGCACCAGCCCCTGGAAAGAACACCCCATTTAAGCCCACACTTCCAATTTATCCCAATAACCACACCTAAGCTTTTTGGACAGTTCAGGTATCTACAGGTTAGGGACTTTGCACGAAAGGTCTGGCAGGTGTTCCCTAGATTGCCGGGATACACCCTGCTGGAGCGACTGCTGCTTCCGGATGTGAAAGGGGAGGGAAGAATTGGGGATATATACAAGTGGCTGGGGGAGCAGGGAGGCGAGCGGGTGGTGAAGATCAAGGAGAAATGGGAAGTGGAGTTGGGAATGGAGATCAGTTGGGGAGTATGGAGTGAGGCACTGCGAAGGGTAAATGGGACCTCCACTTGTGCAAGGATGAGCCTGATACAGTTTAAGGTGGTGCACAGGGTGCATATGACTCAGGTGAGAATGAGTTTGTTCTTTCAGGGGGTAGCAGATGAGTGTGAGAGGTGTGGGCGGGGGCCAGCGAATCATGCGCACATGTTTTGGGGTTGTGAAATATTGGGAAGATTCTGGGCGGGAGTGTTCCCGGTCTTAGCCAGAATAGTGGAGGAGGGAGTGGACCCGGACCCTTTGGTGGCGATATTTGGGGTTTCAGAGAAGCCGGAATCATGGAGAGGAGGAAGGCCGATGTCTTGGCCTTCGCCTCTCTGATTGCACTGCGACGAATTTTGTTGGAGAGGTGGTCGGCATCGCCACCGGGGGTAGCAACATGGTTGGGTGACCTGTACGACTTCCTGCGGTTAGACAAGATAAAGTATGAGTTATGGGGCTCAGCAGAGGAGTTTGAGAAAGAGTGGGGTATGTTTGTGACTGTGTTTGAGGAGCTGTTCGTCGCAGGGGGTGCGGGGGGGGGGGGGGGGGGGGGGTTGATGGGGAGGGGGGTGAAAAAGGAGAAAAATCTGTACAAACTGTATCGTTGTTTGTTGGGAAGAATGTTTCCCGGGCTGTTTATTTGCTGCAACCTACTTTGATACAAGTTTGAATAGAATGCGTTTCAAAAAAATAAAAGATAAAATAAAGATGAGCACAAGGGAATCAAACCCTCTCCCCATTGTAGAACGGCACCTAATGGGCTGGTTCTTTGAGTACTGGTTGTTTGTTTCATGTACCAACTCATCCCATCACAGATGGGGTTGAGTCATTGAATCATATTCCAAATCCAATTCTCTTCCCACACTGAATGATACACAAAGGCAGACTTTTGTCTGTTTCTATTGCGAGTTATTCCTGGAACAGGTCACTAGTATGCCGCCAGGAGCTTATAGCTTGAGGGGCACCACGCCACATCATACATGGCTGACCAGGATTCTCTCCTGCCCTTACCGCCAGCCATTGCCGTGTTTGGAAGGATTTTGTTGCTTGTTACGCTCTTCTTAATTTGCTCTGATTTAATAACGTTTGCTCAAGAGTCGCCAGGTATCTTTTCGATACCACCACAAGGTTCAAAACCGAATACTGATCAAAGACTGGATACACCAGTTAGTAAGTTTGAAATCAATGCACATTTATTTACACACAGTCAATTATTACTCATTCACAAACTCTACTCACTAAACTACAACTACTACTAAAAGCCTATACTTAGCTTAGGGTGCCCACTCAGTCAGAGGAACAATGGCCATTGTCCGATTCTGAGGCTGCTGGCTTCGAACGGGTATAGAATAGTAGCTAGGAGCGTCTATCTCGTAGCGTGCGTTGACTTTAGACTTACTTGGCTGGTGCTTGGCGGGTCTCTCGTCGCTGAGAGCCAAGGCCAAGATGGAGGTGAAGAAGAAGAGAGCGATCTGTCTTTGGGGACTCCTCTTTATACCCCAAAGGGGCTTCTCGCTCTTTTGGATGGGCCCTGAACTTGGCCCCAATTAATTGGACCATGTCCCAATCATTTGTATTGATTCTCTCCAATAAAGGGGTCATTGCTTGATCGCTGGGCGGGCCCTAGGTGACCGTTGGCCTGCCTTTGTTTTAGTCTCCACTGGCGCCGGGGAGTCTGCCCTGGTACCGATTGCTTAAATGTTTCTCTTTTGTCCCCGGAGATAGCTCATTACTATGCTAATGGCTTGTAGTATCGGTTTTGTCTGGGAGCTGCAAGTTCCAATCCACAGGTAAACCTTGCACCTGCTTGTTTTCTTAGCACTGTCCAATTTTCCCTTTACTCTTTGCAAGTGTCCATTTAGAAATCGGGACGTGGCCACCCCAGGTGGCTACAATTTTCAGGTTGACGCACTCAACCTGTTTGGCCACATTATGAACGTGCCTTCCTTGGCCATCAAGACATGGGTTGGGACTCAAACCCAGGGCTACTGGACCAGAGGCAGAGACGCTACCCTCTGCATCACAAGACCTCCTATTGAATCACATACTGCAGTCAAAACAATGGGCGCACATTCACCACACCTACATGAGGCAGCAGCTTAGAAATGGAGTAGCTAAATGGATAAATGGAGTAGATAAATGAATGACCGGATCTTGAGCTTGTGTATTGAGTGGATTGGAGGGGCCACTGAGAGTTCATAAAGAGGCAGAACCACAACCAGGTAGACTATTAGCTACAGAGGTCTGTGTTTTTAAAAGACGGAGCACCAGTCAGTTAGCCAGGACCCATCCCGCCCATTGGGCAGATTAATAACTGTAATGGGGGGTAAGATCCACTTCAGAAATGTATAATCCCATATTCAATTCCCTCCTAATCTCTGAGATGGGCTCAGCTTTGTAATTGACAGCAATGCATTCCTCAATGGAGAGAACGTAAATTAACGTGGTGGGTGATATAAACATTTGTGTGACGCAGGCAATAAGCAACATATGGACAGCCCCTCCTTATACCTTGAATATAATGGTCTAACTGTTCAAGGAATCCTGTTCAATAAGCTTCAGTCAGCCAGAAGGGAGGCTATCTCTGATCTCACCAATGACTTCAGACAGATTATTGCCTTCTATCCACAGGCAGGTAAATGGAATGCGGATTAGCCATTAAGTAATTGAAAGACAAGTCAAGCTCCCTGTTGTTCCAAGATGCCAACTGCCATTAGGTTAACCAGGGAACGTCAGAGGCAGGCAATGTCTGACAAGCCAGCGGCCTATTTCCAGGGGTTTGAGATATCGCATTCAAACAAGTGACCAAACTGCTCTCACACCCTGATCTGGCACTGCCATGGAGTCACCAGTATCTCCATTACCTAAGCAGTGATCAGAGCCATCAGAATTCCAGCACAGAGTGCACCTCACTAGGTACATAACTCCAGGGTGAGATGGAACTCACAGGGAGAGACACAAAGTGCACATTAGGCACTTTTAGTACTTATTCTCCAAACACACAAAATGGATAAAATAACTACCTTTGTCCTATTCTGTATTTAGGAGGCATTCAAGCAAACATTGAGAATGGTTGCAGTGTGCGATAATGGAGGAGCTAAAATCTGTTCGACAGTGGCCCATTTGTTGTACAGTACAACATTATCTTTGTCAGTGTTGTTAGAACGATATAATAAGAAATAGGAGCAGGAAGTAGACCATACAGCCCGTTATGCCTGCTCTGCCATGTAATATGATAATAGCTAGTCTTTGGCTTCACCTCTTCACCTCCAGTTTCCCCGCCCCGTTCCCCATATCTCTTCATTCCCTGAGAGATCAAAAATCGGCCTATCTCAGCCTTAAATGTATTCAATGACGGAGCACCCACAGCCCTCTGCGGTTGAGAATTCCCTTCCACCCCCCACTCTCACACCTCCCTGCACCTTCTCTCCCCTTGTGTCCTTCCCCTCTCCCTCCTCCCTCCCTTTTCTTCACCCCCCACGTCGTTCCCTTATTGTGACTTTCCAGCCTTCCTCCTCCCCCCCCCCCCCCCCCCCCCTCCGGGTTGCGCATTCCTTTGGTCCCCCCTTTGTCTTTGCTTTCTCCTTCTCCTTTCTCTTTTTCTTCCTATCTTTCCCGTTTTCCTATCTTTCTCCTCGTTGCTGGCCTCGAACAGGTTTTGGAACAGGCCGACAAACTGCCCCCATGCATCTAGGAAGCCTTCCACAGACCCTTGGATGGCGTACTCAATCTTCTCCAGGTGGAGAAATTCCGAGAGGTCAGTGAGCCAGTCTGCAGCTGTAGGTGGTGCTGCTGATCGCCAGCCGAGCAGGATTCTCCAGCGTGCACAAGCAAGGGCGTCGGCCCTCTTCCCCATGTGTAGCTCTGGCTACTCCGATACCCCGAAGATTGACACATTTTGGCATGGATTCACCCTCACAACCTTGGACATTGCCTCGGAGAAGGCTGTCCAGAACCCAGCAAGCTTGGGGCAAGCCCAAACATGTGGGTGTGGTTGGCCGGGCCCCTCTGGCACCGCTCACATTTGTCCTCCACCTCCGGGAAGAACCTGCTCATTCGGGTTTTGGTCAGGTGCGCTCTGTGCACCACATTGCGCTGCATTAGGCTTAGCCTTGCACAGGAGAAGGTGGAGTTGGCTCTGCTCAGTGCTTCGCTCCAGAGTCCCCAACCCACTTCTGTCCCCAGTTTGTTCTCCCATTTCCGTCTGGTCTCGTCCATGGTGTTCGAGCTCTGTCCAGTAACTGTCCGTACATTTTCCCACATAGTCCCCCTTCTTTGCTGCCTGTGTCTCAGGTCCTCTAATAGTGTGGTTTCTGGGGCCTCGGGGTACCTTACTGTCTCCTTGAGGAGGAAGTGTTTTATTTGCAGGTGCCTCATTTCCTCTCCTTTCGGTAGTCTCCACTTCTCCGTCAGTTCATCCAATATCGCCAGTCTGTGTCCTACGTAAAAGTCCCCGAACGTCAGTGTGCCCCGCCTTGTCTCCATCTTTTGAAGGTGGTGTCTAGCATGGCTATGGTGAATCTGTGATTGACGCAGGTGGGGGCCATGGGGGACATCTTAGTTAGCCCGAAGTGCTGTATCAGTTGGGCTCACGTTCTCAGCGTGGCTGCTACCACTGGGCTAGTTGTGTATTTTGTTGAGGGGGATAGGAGGGCTGCTGTAGCCAGGGCCCACAGGGTTGTTCCTTTACAGAGGTAGCAACCTTATATTTTGATATTTTAAGTTTCCTTTTCCCTCCGTAGTCGTTAGACTGGCTCTGCCTGTTCATCCTATTAACCTCCACATTCTCCCCATATGCTGACCTGCCTCTTTGGTTCCCATTAACTATTATACATCATGTAGTTTATCCCACCCCCCCCCCCCCCCCCCCCCCCCCCCCCCCCCCCCCCCCCCCCATTTCATTAGTTTAAAGTTCTTGTGACCATCCAATCTATTCTTCCCGCTTGAACACTGGTCCCAGATCGGTTCAGATGGAGAAAATCCCAATGGTACTGATCCTTCCTATCCCAATACTGATGCCAGTGCCCCATGAAATGGGACCCCCCTTTCCCACACCCCTCCTTTAGCTTGCAACCCTAATTTTCTCATCGCTATGCCAATTTGCATGTGGCTTGGGGCGTCATCCCAAGAATATAACCCTTAAAGACCTGTCCTTTAATTTTTTTCGTAGCTCCTGATAATTCCCTAACAAGTCCTCTTTCCTATGTTGTTTATCCCAACGTGGACCACAACAACTTGTTTTCCCCCCCCCTCCCCCCCCCCCCCCCCCCCCCCCCCCCCCCCACCCCCCCCCCCCCCCCCCCCCCCCCCCCCCCCCCCCCCCCCCCCCTTCCTTCCCCTCTGTATTTGTTAGACTGGCCCTGCCAGGTCATCCTATTAACCTCGACCTTCTCCTCACATGCTGACCTGCTGCTTTGGTTCCCATTAACCATTATACTTCTTGTAGTTTTGTAGTTTAGACTCCCTTATTCTTGTACTCCACTACCAGAACTCCAATAATGCCAACGTGACATTTACCTGCCCCTGCATGCTTGCTTTCTGTTTTCCTTGTGGGGGTAAACCCAAATTACTCAGAACATTAAGATTTACAAGTTTCTTGCCTTTTAAAAAATATTCTATTTTGCTAATTTAAAAAATATATATTTTTATTCTCCTTTTTCACATTTTCTCCCAAATTTACACCCACCAACAATAAACAATAATCAGCAACAAATATGCCAATCCCAATAACAATAACAACGATCCCATCTTCCCACCAACCCCCAAACATCAGCCCGCATGTTCACATAAACAAATGACAAAAAGGAATCCGGGATTACCCATAGTCACCCTTAATACTCACAGCCCCCCTCCCCACCCAACCCTCCCATCCATCCCCCCCCGCAACTAATGTTTGATGTTATCCAGTTCTTGAAAGTGCATGATGAATAATGCCCATGACTTGTAGAACCCTTCCATCCTTCCCCTCAGTTCAAACTTAACCTTCTCTCCACCCCAGCAGGATCCGCCTTCGGGCGATCAACGAGGCGAAGGCTATGATATGTGCCTCCGCCTCCGTTTCCAACCCTGGCTGGTCCGACACCCCGAATGTGGCCTCCCGGGGGCCCGGGTCCAGCTTCACATGCACCACCTTGGAAATTACCCTTAAAAACCTCCTTCCAGTAATCCTCTAGCTTTGGACAGGACCAAAACATATGAACGTGATTAGCGGGGCCCCCCCCCGCAACGTTCACACACATCTTCTACTCCTTCAAAGAATCGGCTTATCCTCGCCCTCGTGAGGTGCTCTGTATGCCACCTTCAGCTGCATCAGCCCCAACCTCGCACATGAGGTGGAGGCATTTACTCTCCGGAGCACCTCAGACCAGAACCCCTCCTCCATATCCTCTCCCAACTCTTCCTCCCACTTTGCTTTGATCCCTTCCAGTGGTGCCCTCTCCTCTTCCAAAATAGCTCCGTAAACCGCAGACACTACCCCCTTCTCCAGTCCCCCTGTCGTCAGCACCTCCTCCAGCAATGCGGAGGCCGGCTCCTCCGGGAAGTTCTGTATTTCCTTTCTGGCAAAATCTCGAACCTGCATGTATCTAAACATTTCCCCCTGCTCCAGCCCATACTTCGCTTCCAGCTCCTTCAGTCCTGCAAACCGACCCCGAAGAAACAAATCTTTCAGTGTCTTAATCCTCTTCTCCTCCCATTTCCGTAAATTTCCATCCCACCTCCCTGGCTCAAATCTGTGGTTTCCCCTGAATCGGCATTTCCCTTGACCCTGCCCCCAACCCGAAGTGTTGGCGGAACTGCCCCCAAATTCTCAGTGAAGCTATTATTACCGGACTCCCTGAGTATTTCCCCGGAGCTATCGGGAGCAGCGCTGTTACTAGTGCTTTCAGTCCCGACCCCCTGCACAAACTCTCCTCCATTCGGACCCACTGGGAATCAACCCCTCTGACCCAGCTCCGCACCTTCTCCACATTCGCCGCCCAGTAGTAGTACATCAGGTTTGGGAGACCCAAACCCCTGCCTGCCTTTCCCTCTGTAGCAGCACCTTCCTCACTCTGGCCACCTTCCCTCCCCATATGAACGAGGTAATCCTTCCCTCAATCTCTCTGAAAAAAACCGACTCCCGCCAACACAGCAATATCCATCTCCAGGCTATCAGGGAGGCAAAGGCCAAGATGGCGGCCTCTCTCTGTACTTCTGATGGAACCATCAATTCACTAGACACGTGTTTTAAGATATGAACAGTGGTTTTAATCTACTTACTACAGAGCCAGCCTGTTTCCCGTTGAACTCTCGATGAACTGCAGGCTGGCTCTGGACAAGGGTATTTATACAGTAGTCCAGGGGGAGGAGTCATGGGCAGAGCCAAGGGTGGAGCCCTGTACAAACTCCTGAGCATTCCCAGAGCTACTCCCCCTAGTGGTCGGATAACGCTACTGCGCTTACAATGGTATTGGTAAATACAGTGTGAATTACTAAGTTACATTCACCATAACTCCCGGATCCTCTGACACTCCAATTATTGCCACCTCTGGACTTGGAGCAACCTCTACCCCCAAAATCTTTGACATTACGCCTGAAAATCCCTTCCCATACTCCCTCAACCTCGGAAACACCCAAAATCTTTGTATATGGTCCGCCAGCTCCCTCGCTCACACCTATTGTCCATCCCAAAAAAGAACCAACTCATCCTGGACCCCGTCATGTGAGCACTATGCACCACCTTAAATTGGATAAGACTTAGCCCAGCCCACAATGAGAACATATTCATCCTCTGCAGAGCTTCCCTCCACACTCCAGCCCCCAATGCATCCCCCCAACTCTCCTCCCACTTGTGCCTGATCTCCTCCACAGGAGCACTCTCCTTCTTCATCAGCTCCCATGCATGTCCACAACTCTGCCCTCCCCAATTTCATCCTCGGATAGCAGCTTATTCTGCAGCACCGTGGTCAGCAGCATCGGAAAGGACGGCACCTCCTTCCTAATAAAGTCCCTAATCTGCAGAGACCTGAACTTATTCCCTTTTGGTTACTGCTACATCTCCTCGAGCTATTCTTGGTCTGCAAATCTTTCTCCCACAACCAAATCCCTGAAGTAGTCTATCCCCACCTGCCACCACCCCTGGATCCCTGAATCCAACCCCGCCAGCGCAAATCTATTGCAAATCGGCGTCCACAGAGACATGCCTTCCGATCCAAAGTGCTGCCGACAATGGTTCCAAACCCTTAGTGCTTATACCACTACTGGACCGAACTGGCAAGAACGGAAGGAGCACTAACGTCAGTACCCTCAAGATGGTCCCCTTACAGTAGGGCACCTTCATCCACCCCCAAACCGACCGTGATATGAAATTATTGGCTAAGTTGTTGATGGGGAGGATGGAGGACTCTTTCCCAGGGGTGGTTGGCGAAGATCAAACCGGCTTCATGAAGGGCAGGCAGCTCGCGAGTAATATAAGACGGCTGTTGAATGTGGTGATGAATCCATCAAGAGCTCTGGTACCGGAGGTGGTGGTGTCCATGGACGCGGAGAAGGCATTTGATCGGGTGGAGTGGCGGTACTTGTTCAAAGTTTTAGGAAGGTTTGGGTTTGGGCCGAGATTTGTGGCATGGGTGCGGTTGCTGTATGTGGCGCCAAGAGCGAGGGTGAGAATGAATGATATGAGCTCACGAAGCTTTAACTTACACAGAGGTTTGAGGCAGGGGTGCCCGCTGTCGCCGCTGCTCTTTGCGCTGGCCATAGAGCCATTGGCGATGACTCTTAGGGGGGCAGCGGTGTGGCGCGGGATTATTGGGGGACAGAGGGAGCATCGGGTGTTGCTCTCTTGCTGTATGTTTTGGATCCATTGGAGAGTACGGGAAGGATTTTGGACCTACTGGGGAGGTTTGGAGGATTCTCAGGGGGCAAAGCGAATGTAGGGAAAAGCGAGGTATTCCCGGTGAATGAGCTGGCACAGCGGGCTAATTTTGGGGGGATGCCATTTACTGTAGCGAGGGATAGGTTTAGGTACTTGGGGAGTAAGGTAGCGAGGGAATGGATGGGCTCCATAAGTGGAAGTTAACGAAGCTGGTGGAGGAGGCCAGTGAGGATCTTAAGAGGTCGGATACACTGCACTTAACATTAGCGGGGAGGGTTCACGTGGTGAAAATGAATATTCTGCCAGGTTCTTGTTTATCTTTCAGGCTCTCCTGATCTTTATACCAAAGGTCTTTTTTCAGAAAGTGGACACGATTATCTCGGGGGTGGGGGGGTTGGCGTTGCCGAACTTGCTTCATTATGATTGGGTGGCGAGTGTGGACAAGATGCGGCGGTTGTGGGAAGGAGACGGGGTAGAGTGGGTTAGGATGGAGGAGGAATCTTGTAAGCGGTCTAGTTTGAGGGCTATGGTGACGGCAGCATTGCCAATGGCTCCGAGTAGGTATTCAGGGAGCCCAGTGGTGCAGTCCACAGTGAAGGTATGGAATCAGCTGAGGAGGCATTTTAGGGTGGAAGGGATGTCGGTGCTAACGCCGCTGTGCGAGAATCATTGGTTTGAGCCGGGGGGATGGACAGTGTATACAGGAGGTGGAGGGAAGTGGGGCTGGTCAAGGTGAGGGATTTGTATTTGGAGAAAGGGTTCGCCAGTCTGGTGGAGCTAAGGGAGAGGGTAGAGCTGCCGAGGGGTAGTGAATTCAGGTATTTGCAGGTTAGGGACTTTGCGCGAAAGGGGGGTTTCCTAGGTTGCCGGGATACACCCTGCTGGAGCGACTGCTGCTTCTGGATGTGGAAGGGGATGCAAGAATTGGGGATATATACATTGGCTGGGAGAGCAGGGAGGTGAGCGTGTGGTGAAGATCAAGCAGAAATGGGAAGTGGAGTTGGGAATGGAGATACATTATGGAATATGGAGTGAGGCACTGCGACGGGTAAACGGGACCTCCTCTTGTGCAAGGATGGGCCTGATACAGTTTAAGGTGGTGCACAGGGTGCATATGACTCGGGCGAGAATGAATGGGTTCTTTCAGGGGGTAGCAGATGAGTATGAGAGGTGTGGGCGGCGACCAGCGAATCACACGCACGTGTTTTGGAGTTGTGAAAAATTGGGAAGATTTTGGGCGGGAGTGTTCGCAGTCTTAGCCAGGATAGTGGAGGAAGGAGTGGACCCGGACCCTTTTGTGGCGATATTTGGGGTTTCAGAGAAGCTGGAGCTCATGGAGAGGAGGAAGGCCGATGTCTTGGCCTTCGCCTCTCTGATTGCACGGCGAAGAATTTTGCTGGAGTTGCAGTCGGCATCGCCACCGGGGGTAGCAGCTTGGTTGGGTGACCTGTATGACTTCCTGTTATTGGAGAAGATAAAGTATGAGTTAAGGGGCTCAGCAGGGGAGTTTGAGAAAAGGTGGGAGATGTTTGTGACCGTGTTTGAGGAGCTGTTTGTCGCAGGGGGAAGGGGGATGGGGAGACGAAAAGGGGGGGGGGGGTGAAAAAGGGGAAAAATCTGTACAGACTATATCTGGTTGTTGGGAAGTATGTTTCCGGAGTGTTTATTACATTTAAAAAATGAATTGTGTACTCTAAATTTATTTTTTTTGAAGTACATATTGAATTGGCAATGTCGCATCTTTTTTTTAACTTCAAGCTCTGTTTGGACCAACCCAGGAGTGGGACAAAGTGGATCACCTGTCCTAACCTGGTTGCAACACCATCCAGACCATGAATGACATCTCCAGCATCTCAGACTCAGGGGGATTGGGTGCTGTCCCAAATGCCCCTTCCAGCCCCTTCGCCTGTTCTGTTGGTGCTCTTATAAATCTCAGGTTGATCTCTGCTGCTCCTGCACTTGCAAGCTTGTCAATTATCCAGCCCATCACTTGTAGCCTGTCAGCTTCTCCATGTACCCACCACGGTGACAATGGAGATAGCGCAAGAGTTGGGGAGACAGCGTAACCTCCCATTATTAATACATTATCCACAATTTCTTTGTGTAGGTCATTAATATAGATTGTAAATAGTTGAGGTCCCAGCACTGATCCTTGCGATACTCCATTAGTTACAGTCTGCCGACTTGAAAATGGCCCATTTATACCTACCTTTTCTTGTGGTACAAAGTAACTGTAATCTGTGATCAGCCAGATTGAAAACTAAAATTTCTTATTTTGACATAGGACGTCCCACCCAAACTAGTTCCCTGCAAACGAGTCAAAATATAGATCATAATTCATGAACTCTTTGATATAAATATACCTGACTATTGAGAAACTGAACTGAATCAACATGGGGAGCAACTCCAGCTCTCCCCAGACTATGTTGCCCTCTGTTGATGAACCAGTTGGGTTGGATGGATTAGTAGTGAGCTGTCGATGCAAACCTGGGTGTGGAAATTATCCCAGTTCAATTAGTTATTGCAGGGCAAAGACATTTTTGCAAAGGAATATCTTGTGGTGCTCTTCAGCACACATTCCAATAAAGTGGCAGGGCCAGTTAGGTAGCATTGTGCATTACTGTCTCAGTCACCAGACTCTCTGAGTTTGTGTAGCTGTTGATCATATAAATAATATTACATGGATCACAGAAATGGACCATGCTGCCCAAATGGTCTGTGTTGGTAATAAAAACTGAAAGTGCTGTAAAAACTCAGCAGGTCAGGCAGAATCTGTGGAGAGAGAAACAGTTACTGTTTGGAGTCCAACATGGCTCCTTTAGATGGAACCCTTCTTCGTCAGTTTATTTTACTGGTCTGCGCTAATGCTCAGCTCCACAAGAGCCTCCTCTCACCCGACTTTATCTCATCCTCACAATTAACATATCCTTCCGTTCTCTTCGTGTACTTTTCTAGCTTCACTTTAAATGGGTCGACCGTATGTTATTTACCTCAGGTCGTGTTTACACATTGTCACCACTCTTTGACAAAGACATTTCTCCTGAACATTTCACCAAATTTATTAGTAATTGTCTTATTTAATGTCCCCACAAGTGGAAGGGTCTCCTCCACATTTAACCTATCAAACCCAGCGGCCCAGACCAATGCTCTGGGAATGTGGGTTCAAATCCCATCGTGGCAGCTGGTGGAATTTAAATGCAATTAATAAAATTCTGGAGTTAAAAGCAAGTCTGGTAATAGTGACCATGAGACTATCATCGGCCATTGGAAAAAGCAATTTGGTTCACTAATGCCCTTTAGGGAAGAAAATCTGCCATCCTTACCTGGTCTGGCCTACATGTGACTCCAGACCTACAGCAATGTGGTTGACTCATAACTGCCCTCTGAAATGGCGTAGTAAGCCACTCATTTCAAGGGCAATTAAGGATGGGCAACAAGCGTGACATGTGGCGCAGTGGTTAGCACTGGGACTGCGGCACTGAGGGTCCGGGTTCAAATCCCGGCCCTGGGTCACTGTCCGTGTGGAGTTTGCACATTCTCCCCATGTCAGCGTGGGTTTCACCCCCACAACCCAAAGATGTGCAGGTTCGGTGGATTGGCCACGCTAAATTGCCCCTTGATTGGAAAAAAAAATTGTGTACTCTAAAATTATTTTAAAGATAAAAAAGCAACAAATGCTGAGCCCGCCAGCGATGCCCACTTTCCACGAAAGAATAAAAAGAACCTCTTTGTAATTTTAAAGACCTCTATTAGGTTATCTCTCAGACTTCTATTTAGTCTCTTCTGACAGGTATAATCTCTCAGTCCTGGTATCAGCCTGATACTTATTCAGGGCTCCTGTATCCTGTTTATAATATAGAGACCAGGGGCTGGATTCTCCGAGCTCAGCACCAAAATTGCGTTCGGCGTGGGGGCGGAGAATGGGCGTTGGCGCGGGAATCGTGTCTGGCGCTGCTGAAGCGATTCGCACGCGCGCGGTCTACTCGGTCTAATCTACCCACCCCCCGCGATTCACCGAGGGTAACTGGCCGAGTTCCTGATGGCGTGATTCTAATCACGTATCGGCCGTCGGGAACCTCGCGTGGCGGCTGCGGACTCTTCGATTCTATGAAAGCCCCAGTGCTTTGTTTATATATTTGATGGCTTTGTTAACTTTTAATGGTTTGTAAATCTTCATCCCAAGATCTTTGTGTCTGAAATCAGTTCATGTTGGGCTTACGCCCATAAGCCAAACACCACAACACCCAATTTCTACCCTACCAATACGTTTCCCTGGAATTCCTCCATCAGTTGTTTTAAAACCTACTTTACAAAAAAAACAAATAGCCTTGTCAAGGCATTTATTTCTGTAATCATTCCAAAGGATTGACTCAGCCATTTCAAGCAGCCCCATTCGTGCGAAGAACCAGTCGAACCACCCAGCCATAGAGTATTTGTGAAACAGAGGACTTGTATTAATGTTGGTACAGTTACCGTGTAGCCTGAACTCTAGAATCACCCATCCAGCCTCAGGCGGCTCGCAAGGAATGATCTGTGGTAGGCATTCCCTCTTCACAACAATGTTTCTACATGTCTGGAATTGCTTAAGAAGTGCTTGGAGTGTTTGCGAAAGGAGGTTCTGCCCAACAATTACCTCCAAGGCAAAGCATAAATATATTGTTAAGTAGAAAGATTAAATCAGCTGCAATTAATTGCAATGATTTGCGTCACCTTGTTATTTAACTGGTTGTCAAGAACAATATTTTGCCCTAAGTTAATATGTGGTTGAGATAATGTGGTTGTCTATGCAATTTATCTTCCTACTTTCTCCAGCAATTTATTCTATTTTGTTTGAAAACAATGTACGCAATTTATAGTGAGTAAGAACGCATGCATTCCTTCGGAACAATGAATTCCAGAAATAGATTTCAAGACAATTTATAGTTTGAAGTACACACCCATGTGAAATATTGAAACCACTGACCATGAAATCGTAATGACCTGAATATTGCCTAATAGTACATTAATGGAGGACTTTAATTAAAAATAAAGCTGGTTTCGTAGCAGTCTAAAAGGCAGAGAGGGCCAAGGGTTCCGAGAGCATGCTCAGGAGAATGTTTGACAGCAGAATGTGTCCAATCCAACAAGGAAAGAGGCTCTTTGCTCGACCTGGTGTGTGATCGACTCAAAAGGAACAGAGTTCCGTGGTGCGATTAGCTGGGTGTTTCCTGACGGGTGGCGCATCAAGAAACCTCGCTATCTAACGCCCATCCAGATAGATCAGAGACCTCAATGGGGAATGCATGGCCGAGGCCACATTTAGCCCCTTTCCCTGCAGTGAGGAGCTCCACTCGCTGGAACTCTTCATTGCAGGGGGAGATCAGGACGTCATTTTAAAATAGCATCCTCATCTCGTGAGCCCCTAACGTGACTCCCAAACACCACCCAAGCCCCAGCTCACTATAAGGGAGTTCCTGGGCCCCCAGGCATCCCCCCCCACACACACCCACACAGGGCACCTGAACCCCGCCGCATGGAAAATGGCAGCATGGCACCCTGGCAGTGCACCTGCCAGTGCCACTCAGGCTGGCACTCAGGTGGCACTGCCAGGGTTCCAGGCTGGCAGTGTCAGAGTGCATGAACCTGGGCGCCTCCAATCCTCTGGGAGATCCCCAGAAGTGCCGTTCTGTCTGGTTCCTGTTAGTGGAGACCAGCACTGAACGCTGCTTGCCCGAGGTTTCCAAGATGGGTTACATCCCGTGCCTTGGTTAGATCTCGGGAACACATATTAGAGCGAGACTGGCTGTCTCACTCTATTATCTAACGCAATCTCCTAAGGTGTGGTGAGCCAGGTAGACCCCTGAAGTGGGATCCTGTAGCATCTATCATCTGTGCCGCGCTGCATTTCAGGTGCATTGCGGCTGGTAGATCTGGTTCTTGGGAATGAGGCAAAGCAAGTGGATTAAGTGTCAGTAGGGGAACATTTTTTCAGGGATCATTGCACCATAAGATTTAATCTGGCTATGGAAAAGGAGAAGGAACAATCCAGAATAATTAATGGGGGGGGGGGGGGGGGGGGGGGGAGAGAGAGAGAGAGAGAGAGAGAGAGAGTAGGTCAATTCTTCAATAGGGTGAGAAAAATCTGAACCACATCAATTGGGATCAAGGGTTAGCAGGCAAGACTGTAACTGAACAATGGGCTGCCTTTAAAGAACAGATGGTTCTGGTCCAGTCAAGGTGTGTCCCCATGACGGGGAACAGAGGGCAAACAAATCTAAACCTCTGTGGATGACGTAGGAGATAGGGACTAAGATGAAGTAGAGAAAGTGTGCTTATTCCTGATGCCAGGTAGATAATATTACTGAAAACCAGGCTGAATATAGAAGGTTCAGAGAGGAATTGTAAAAGCAAGTAGAAAGAAGCAATGAGAGAGCAGGGGAAGATACATAAAATAAAATCCAAAAGTCTTCTATAGACATGTAAATAATAAAAGGGTAGTAAAAGGAGTGGGGCAGATTCAGGATCATAAAGGGGTTCATGCATGGAGACAGGAGGAATGGCTGAGGTATTAAATTAATACTTTGCATCTGCCTTTACCAAGGGGAAAAAATGCTACCCAAGCTATGGTGAAAGAGGAGGTAAAAAGAAGAGGAGGTCCAAAAACATGAAGGGTTTAAAATTGATAAGGATGTGGTGTTGGATGTGATGGAACCATCAATTCAGCGAACACTTGTAGTTGGATCTGAACAGCGGCTTTAATACACTTACAATAGAGCCAGCCTATTCGTCGTTGAACTTCAGGTGAACTGGCAGGCTGGCTCTAAGGCACTGATCTTTATACATCGGTCCCATTGGGAGGAGTCCTGGGCGGAGCCAAGGGAGGAGCCCAGTACAAACTCTCGCGTACTCCCAGAGCGACTCCCCCTGGTGGTCGGATAGTGCAACTGCACTTACAATGGGTAGATAGAACATAGAACATTACAGCGCAGTACAGGCCTTTCGGCCCTCGATGTTGCGCCAACCTGTGAAACCACTCTAAAGTCCCTCTACACTATTCCCTTATCGTCCATATGCCTATCCAATGACCATTTGAATGCCTTTAGTATTGGCGAGTCCACTACTGTTGCAGGCAGGGCATTCCACGCCCTTACTACTCTCTGAGTAAAGAACCTACCTCTGACATCTGTCCTATATCTATCTCCCCTCAATTTAAAGCCATGTCCCCTCGTGCTGGACATCACCATCCGAGGAAAAAGGCTCTCAATGTCCACCCTATCTAATCCTCTGATCATCTTGTATGCCTCAATGAAGTCACCTCTTAACCTTCTTCTCTCTAACGAAAATAGCCTCAAGTCCTTCAGCCTTTCCTCATAAGATCTTCCCTCCATACCAGGTAACATCCTTGTAAATCCCCTCTGTACCTTCCTCCCATGCCTAACAGGTACATACTTGTCAAGGACATGCAGTAGCTGTTCCTTGAACATGCTCCACATTTCCATTATGCCCATCCCCTGCAGTTTTCCTCTCCAGCCGATGCATCCTAAGACTTGCCTCATCGCATCATAATTGCCTTTCCCCCAGCTATAACTCTTGCCCTGCGGTGTATACCTATCCCTTTCCATCGCTAAAATAAATGTAATCGAGTTGTGGTCACTATGACCAAAGTGCTCACCTACCTCCAAATCTAACACCTGTCCTGGTTCATTACCCAGTACCAAATCCAATACGGCCTCGCCTCTCGTTGGCCTATCTACATACTGTGTCAGGAAACCCTCCTGCACAAATTGGACAAAAACGGACCCATATAAAGTACTCAAACTATAGTGTTTCCAGTCAATATTTGGAAAGTTAAAGTCCCCCATAACAACTACCCTGTTACTTTCGCTCCTATCCAGAATCATCTTTGCAATCCTTTCCTCTACATCTCTGGAACTTTTCGGAGGCCTATAGAAAAGCCCTAACAGGGTGACCTCTCCTTTCCTGTTTCTTAACTCAGCCCATACTACCTCAGTATTCGAGTCCTCATCAAATGTCCTCTCAGCCACCGTAATACTGTCCTTGACTAACAATGCCACCCCTCCCCCTCTCTTACCACCTTCCCTGAGCTTACTGAAATATCTAAACCCCGGCACCTGCAAAAACCATTCCTCGCCCTGCTCTATCCATGTCTCCGAAATGGCCACAACATCGAAGTCCCAGGTACCAACCCATGCCGCAAGCTCACCCACCTTATTCCGGATGCTCCTGGCATTGAAGAAGACCTTCCTTCCTGCCGGTACACTCCTGCAACTTTGAAACCTTACTCATGACCTCACTACTCTCAGCTTCTTGTGTACTGGAGCTACAATTCGATAACGAACATATATACATGGAGTGATATTGGCAACTATATATAGTGTGAATCACATTCACCACAGGATGGGCTGTCTATACTTAAATTGATAAGGCACCAGGAACGGATGAGATGCATCCACGGATACTGAGGAAAGCGAGAGTGAAAATTGCGTCGGCACTGGCCATAATTATTCGAATACGGGTCCTCAGCACCGCAGCTGCAGTGCTAACCATTGCGCCACATGCCGTCCTGAGAGTAGTGTTGATGTGGTGTACTTGGGCTTCCAAAAGACATTTGACACAGTGCTGCAAAATGAACTTGAGGGTAAAGTTAGAGTTCATGGAATAAAAGGGACAGTGGCAACATGGAAATTGGTTGAGTGACAGGAAACAAAGAGTATGGTTAATGGATGTTTTTCAGACTGGAGAAAGGTTTGTAGTGGAGTTTCTCAGGGGTCAGTGTAGGTCCCCTTCACTTTCTGATATACTTTAATGACCCAGATCTTAGTGAACAGGGCACCATGAATTGCAAAATTTGCAGACAATACAAAACCTGGACATATTGTGAACTGCGAGGTGGAATGTAGAACTACAAGAGGAGATGGTGGAATGGGTGAAAAGGGGGTGGATGAAATTTAATGCAGAGAAAGGTGAAGTGATTCATTTTGAGAGGAAGGGCACATAATATGAAATAAAGGCCCAATTCTAGAGAGGGTGCAGGAGCAGAGGGACCTGGGTGTATATTTTTATAAACTATTGAAGGTGGCAGGACAGGTTAAGAAAGAGGTTAATAAAGCCCTGGGCTTTATAAATAGGGCAGAGAGTCTTCCTGGGAATCCTCTTCCTTGACCGAGTGTTGGTGGAGTTGTTGCTTCAGGATGTCAGGCATATGATCGAGGTTTCCTACCTGGTGGAGCTAGGTTTGAATGATTAATACCTCAAAGCTGGGTATCCAATTTGCCACTGCAGGTATATATAATCAGATTAAATTTAGGCAGTTTGCTAATCCAAATGAAAAGGCAAGAAGTTGAAACTACCCACTATTTTGTTGTAAGATGTCAACGAGCACATACACAAGAACAGACACTTTCAATTTAGCAAAGTGCCCCAAGGTACTTCACAGGAGCATTATCAAATAGCGTTCGACACTGAGCCACATAAAGAGATGTTAGGTCAGTTTGGTCAAAGAGATTGGTTGAGAGGAGAATGTTAAAGGGGAATAGTGAGGTAAAGAGACAGAGAGGTTTAGGGAGAGAGCTCCAATGCTCAGGGCCTTGGTAGTTGAAGGCATGGTCATCTATGGTAGAGTGATTAAAATTGGGGTTGCTTGAGAGGACAGAAGGGGAGAAGGGGACAAAGTTGTTGGAAGGTTGTGGGGCTGTTTTAGGTTATGGGAATAGGAAGGCGGTAAGGTCACAAAGGAATATGAAAACAAGGATGAAAATTTTAAAATTGAGGAATTTCCGGATATAAAACCTCAAGAGATTCGAGAAGGTGAATTCAAGCAGGTTTATCCTAAGCAAAAAGAAAATGTGTACAGGTCAAAGGACCCAACTGGGACTACAGATCATGACGGTCCCAATCTGGGCCGGCTTTTAAGAAGGGATTCTATGAGCTCCAGCTGATGATCCCATTAACGAGGGAACTAGTACTCCCACAGGGAGATCAATCGGGTCATCCCTCATGGGCCTCATGAGGGTTTTGTACCAGACCAGGGATCAATGTAGATCAGTTAGCACAGGGGCAATGGATCATTATGAACTCATGAGAGCTCGAGGCCGAAGGGTTTTAGATCAGTTAAGGTTGGTGGAGAATGGAAGATCCTGGTAGGGTGAGCATTAGAATAGCTAAGTCTTGAGGTAGCAAAGTCATGGAACAGGTCTTTAGTAACAGATGGGCCTACTTCAGCTCCTTCGCCTTATGAGCTGAGACTGGGTGGGAACAGGTGATGTTACAGAGGTGGAAATAGGTGGTTAAAGTGAAATAACTGCAGATACTAGAATCTGAACCAAACACTGGACAATGTCAGCAGGTCTGACAGCATCAGGTGAAGAGAGAATGGAGCTGATGTTTCAAGTCTGGGTGACTCATTGTCAATGCTGGAGAGAACTGGAAATAGGGTTGATTTATACTGTTGTCGGGATGGGGGAGGGCGGCGTGGAGCAGTGGGTCTGGACAGAGGGCCAGCGATAGGTGGAGATTGATAAAGATGTTGTGGACAGAAAGAATGTAAATTGGGATGATTAAGGCTAAGAAGGATTCTGATAGTGGCATTTAAAGAGATTAGAACGTGTGAATGGCAGAACAACGGTAAACAGTGTGTCAAAGGGCAACTAGGAGCAGGGAACAGATGGCTCGAGTCGGGTGGGGGAAGGGGGGTGACAATGGTGAGGGAAAAACAGATCGATAGGAGCAATGAAAAAAATTGATGGAAATAAAAATGGGGTGAAAGTTAAGGAGAGAGTTCACAGTCTGAGGTTGTTGAACTCAATGTTAAGTACGGACAGCTGTAACGTGCCTAATCAGAAGATGAGGTGCTGTTCCTTCAGTTTGCGCTGGGCTTTACTGAAACATTGCAGCAAGCCGAGGACAGGCATGTGGACATGAGGCCATGCTGTGGAAGTAGGTGGTCTTAGTGATATGTGGTTGAAAGTTCAAATGCAAAACCAAGTGTTGTGATGAGACTAACTCAGTCGCAGACAGTTTCCAGGGAGAGGGATGCAGTCAGTGGCAAGGGAATGTAGTCTACACCAGGAACTGAAGATAACGGCTTCAATCCCCCAGTGTTTAGTTGAAGTGAGTTTCTGATCAGTTAGCACTGGATGTCAGAGAAGCAATTTAGACAGTGGAGGAGTCGAGAGAGGTTGTAGTGAGGTAATCTGTGTGCTATCAGCAAACATGGCAATGTGTATTTAAAGGATGCTACTCAGGGCAGCATATCAATGAGAAATAGGAAAGCGGTCAAGGATAGATCCGAGTGCAGGAGCTGGAACTTTTGAAGCCATTGAGGATGATTCCTTGGCTATGACTCGATAGGCAATAATGGAATCTGAGAGTGCAGGTAGAGGGAGGAGGGGCATTTGAGAAAGATGGTCATGCAACCATACAGTCAGTTGTAGCACATTTGGCCCATCGAGTCTATGCCGGCTCTGGTTGAGCAATCCAGTCAGTCCCACTCCCCTGCTCAGTCTCCGTAGCCCTCTAAGTTTATTTCCTTCAAACGCCGATCTTATTTATTTTTCACATCCAACACCCTCCTGAGCAGGGAGTTCCAGGTCATTACCACTCAATGAATAAAAGAGTTTGTCTTCACATTCCCTCCTGTATCTCTTGCCCAAAATCTCAAATCTGTTTCCCCTGGTCCCGGTATAATCATCTAATGGGGAGGGTTTTTCCTTTACCACCTTATCTATGGCTAATTGTGTCAAAGAATGCAGACAGATCATGAAGGGGAGATTATTTACCTTTGTCACGCCCACATTAGATGTCATTTGCAATTTTGATCAGCGCTGTTTCAGCGCGTGATAAATATTCAGGCTTGGCTACGGGGACAGGCAGCACCTGAGTGACCATTCATTAAAATTCCAGAATCGAATCTTCCCAATCTGATCGAGCTTTTCAAATGAGTCACCAGGTCAGTGGATGACAGAGACCAGTGAACATTGTCTACTTCCACTTTTGGCAAATGTTTGATAAGCCACTACAGTACAAGAATCCTGTTGAATTAATGATAACCTGCTGCTGAATGGTTGAGGCAGAACTGTGTACTTGACAGACTGACTCTGCTTGGAGACCAGCTACACAGTAATCACCCACAGAATTCAGCACTGAAATCTTTACACATTACTATTTCCATCAACAATCCTGTTATGTGTGATGGGACTCAGGAGAACCCTCAACCACAACAATTTTGATGTGCTAGGGGATTGGTTGCATGCTTGCCAAATTATGCTTAACTTAAAATAGTTTTGCGTGTGGGCAGAATAATGCTAAATATTTATCCACCTAGCAGAGAGAAGAACGAAAGACTGAACCAGGTAAAGAAAGACATCTGTGTGTTGAACTCCATTACACTGTAAAGGTTCATGAGCAATACTGTGAAGCTATAGCCAGAACAAACAGTGTTCAAAAGGGCAATTTGCAACAACATGAAACATACCATTATCTTCTTGTATAAAACCTTAGACCTCATTCAGAATATTTGGTCAGGCCTCACATGGAGAGGAATATTGGGACTTTGGTAAGGCTGCACAGGAGGACCCAAGATTAATTTCCAGACTAAAACACAGTTGTTACCCGGATAGACTCAAATCACTTGCCTTGTGACCTTTTTTATTGAAACACATTTTATTCAAACTTGTATCAAAGTAGTTACAGCTAATAAACACCCCGGGAAACATTCTTCCCAACATTCAGCTATACAGTTTGTACAGATTTTTCTTATTTTTCACCCCCCCCAATCAACGCCCCCCCCCCCCCCACCCCCTGCGACGAATAGCTCTTCAAACACGGTCACAAACATCCCCCCACCTTTTCTCAAACTCCCCTGCTGAGCCCCTTAACTCATACTTTATTTTCTCTAATCGCAGGAAGTCATACAGGCCACCCAACCATGCTGCTACCCCCGGTGGCGATGCTGACCGCCACTCCAGCAAAATTCGTCGCCGCACAATCAGAGAGGCGAAGGCCAAGACATCGGCTTTCCTCCTCTCCATGAGCTCCGGCTTCTCTGAAACCCCAAATATCACCACCAAAGGGTCCGGGTCCACTCCCTCCTCCACTATTCTGGCTCAGACCGCAAACACTCCCGCCCAGAGTCTTCCCAATTTTTCACAACCCCTAAACATCCGTGCATGATTCGCTGGCCCCCGCCCACACCTCTCACACTCATCTACTACCCCCTGAAAGAACCCACTCATTCTCTCCCAAGTCATATGCACCCTGTGCACCACCTTAAACTGTATCAAGCTCATCCTTGCACAAGAGGAGGTCCTGTTTACCCTTTGCAGTGCCTCACTCCATACTCCCAAATTGATCTCCATTCCCAACTCCGCTTCCCATTTCTCCTTGATCTTCACCACCCGCTCACCTCCCTGCTCCCCCAGCCACATATATATCCCTAATTCTTCCCTCCCGTTCCACATCCGGAAGCAGCAGTCACTCCAGCAGGCAATCTGGGGAACCCCTTCCAGACCTTTCGGGCAAAGTCCCTAACCTGTAGATCAATTAATTGATTTCCCTTTGGCAGCTCTACCCTCTCCCTTAGCTCCTCCAGACTGGTGAACCCTTCCTCCAAATACAAATCCCGCATCTTGACCAGCCCCACTTCCCTCCACCTCCTGTGTACACTATCCATCCCTCCCCAGCTCAAACCCATGATTCTCGCACAGCGGCGTTAGCACTGACATCCCTTCCACCCTAAAATGCCACTTCAGCTGATTCCATATCTTCACTGTGGACTGCACCACTGGGCTCCCTGAATACCTACTCGGAGCCATTGGCAATGCTGCCGTCACCATAGCCCTCAAACTAGACCCCTTACAAGATTCCTCCTCCATCCTAACCCACTCTACCCCTTCTCCTTCCCACCACCGCCGTACCTTGTCCACATTCAGAGCCCAATAATAATGAAGCAAGTTTGGCAATGCCAACCCCCACTGCTGCCTCTGCCTCTGTAGCAGGGTCCTCCCCACCCTCGGCACCTTCCCCGCCCATACAAAATCAGAGACGATTGATGCAACTTTACAAAAAAAGGCCTTTGGAATAAGGATCGGGAGAGACTGAAAGATAAACAAGAACCTCGGCAGAATATTCATTTTTACCACTTGGCCCTCCCTGCCAATGTTAAGTGCCGTGTATCCCACCTCTTACGATTCTCCCTGGCCTCCTCCACCAGCTTCGTTAAGTTCCACTTATGGAGTTCCGTCCATTCCCTCGCTACCCATCTGGCCCAGAGGCCTTCCCCGACTTCATACCCCAGTTACTATCCAGCACCTCCCTCAGCCCCAGAGGCTCCTCCAACGCCTGCTTCTTTGATTCCTCCACCTGGGGAAATTCCAGCTCGTCCAGAAACCACCCCATGTCCCCCTCCTCTTCTCCTGGGTCTGCCTCATTAAGTCCCTGGTAATACTCTCTCAATGCCTCATTTATCTTCCCTGTCTCTGACACCACATCCCCAGCCCCAGTCCGTATCTACAATATTTCCCTGGACGCAGCCTGCCTCCGCAACTGGTGCGCCAGCATACGGCTCGCCTTCTCCCCATATTCGTATTGCACCCCTCTTGCCCTACGCAGTTGCCCTGCCGCCCTCCCTGTTGTCAGCCTGTCAAATTGCCCCTGCAACTTTCTCCCCCTCGCCAATCCCTCCACGGTGGGCACCCTCGAATATTCCCACGGTGGGCACCTCCACTATCTCGCTCACTAGACGGTCATGTTCCGCCCTCCTTTCCTTATTCGCACGAACTGTAAATGAGATAATTTCTCCCCGGACCACTGCCTTCAGTGCTTCCCAAAAATGCCCCCTGACACCTCCCCATTCTGACTGAACTCCACATAATCCCTAATCGCCAACCGCACCTTATCACAAAAACCTCCATCCGCCAACAACCCCGAGTCAAACCTCCACTCCGGCCTCTGCTCTCGTCCCGTACTGAACCGAATATCCAGCCAGTGGGGTGCACGAGATAACTATCCCCCGCGTACTCTGCCCCCTCCACCCCAACCAAAATCTCCCGACTCACTACAATGTAATCAATCCTCGAATACACCTTATAGACGTGTGAAAAGAAGGAATGCTCCCTTCCCCCTGGGTTCTGAAAGCGCCATGGATCCACCATACCCATCCTCGCCATAAACCCCCCCAGCTCCCTTACCATTCATACCCGACCCATCGACCTGGGGCTTGATCTATCCACCCTCGGCTCCAGGACACAGTTAAAGTCCCCTCCCATGATCAACTGGTACGTGGCCAAATCTGGGATTGCTGCCAGCAATCCCCTCATAAAACCCACATCATCCCAATTCGGGGCATACACATTTACCAACACTACTGGTGCCCCTTCCAATACCCCACTCACAATCACATATCTCCCACCTGGATCCCTCACCTTCGCACTCACAAATCCCAATTTGTGCTCATTAAAATCGCCACACCCCTTGATTTCAAATCAAACCCTGAATGAAAAACCTGCCCGACCCACCCCTTCCTTAACCTAACCTGGTCCTTCACACGGAGGTGTGTCTCCTGCAAAAAGACAACCCCCGCTTTCAAGCTCCTGAGGTGCGCGAACACCCGCGACCTTTTAACCGGCCCATTCAGTCCCCGGACGTTCCACGTTACCAACCTTATTGGAGCCTTTCGCCTCTAATCACCTCTACCATCCATCATCTTCCCCACTTAACTCCTGCCCCTTTAATTCCACTCTGTACCTAGCCCATCCCAGATGGCCCTTTAGCCCTTGACCATGTCATCTCTCACCCCCTGCCACGTCACAGAAACCCCCCACCCCCGCTTTTCCCCTTCCCCTTCTTCCCCCCCACTTCCCCTTTTCTCCCCTCCCCACCGCCACCCTTCTTGGCCTCCTCCCCCACCACCTCACTTCCGTTCACGCCCCTGTGACCTTTATAGAAGTGTAGACAAGGGGCCATTTTGGCTGAGAAGGTGATGGTAATGTAGTGATAATGTCAATGAGCTTGTAAACTACCGCCCAGGCGATCGTTTCAAATCCCACCGCAGCAACAGGTGGAATTTAAGTTCAATTAATAAATCTGGAATTAAACGTATCATTGATGTTTGTTGTGAAAACCCATCTGGTTCACCAATACCCCTTAGGGAAGGAAATCTGCCCTCCTGACCTGGTCTGGCCTATATGTGATTCCAGACCCACAGCAATATGGTTGACTCTGAAGTGCCCTCTGAAATGGCTGAGCAAGGGCAATTAGGGATGGGCAACAAATACTGACCTTTCTGGAGATGCCAAAATCCCATGAAGATTTTTTTAAATGATGAAGGCATTAGTTTTTGCTTCTGTAGATGGCATATTTCAACTGGACAGGTTAGCAAAGGCCAGGGCTCATACTTAAAAGTTTTGGAAGGGTGGGAGAAAGTTACATTTTGGCAGTTCTTTTTCCAGAGTGTTGTTGGCCTTTGGGACCGGCTGACACTTGTGCAGTGATCAGTGATTCACAGAATTCATTCAAGTGGGAGCTGGACTAATTTCTATCTGAGGAATTCATCACCTTGTACAGAGTGAATGTATCTTGCAATGGAGACACCGGGGACAATATGATCCTCCGGACTGGTAACAGTCACCTACAGATGTCAGGGTAAATCTCTTCCTAATCTGAACGGTGGCACAGTGATTAGCACTGATACCTCACAGCACCAGGGACCCAGGTTCAATTCCAGCCATGGATGACATTGCGGAGTTTACACTTTTACCCCGTGTCTGCATGGGCTTCTTCCAGGTGCTCCAGTTTCCTCCTGCAGTCCAAAAATGTGCAGATTAGGTGGATTGGCCATGCTAAATTGCCCCAGTGTCCAACGACATGTAGATTAGGTTTAGGGGTCCTTGGGATGGGGGGGGGGGGGGGGGAGTGGACTTGGGAGGAGTGCTCTTTCAAAGGGTCAGTGCACACTTGATGGGCCGAATAGCCTCCTGCTGCAATGTAAGGATTCCACGATTCTAATCAGCCTGGGTATTTCTAATCTGTATTTTTACCTCTCCCAGGAGACTAACTGGTTGAGGGCAGGAGTGGGGGGTATATGTTGTAATACAGCACGGTAGCATTGTGGATAGCACAATCGCTTCACAGCTCCAGGATCCCAGGTTCGATTCCGGCTTGGGTCACTGTCTGTGTGGAGTATGCACATCCTCCCCGTGTGTGCGTGGGTTTCCTCCGGGTGCTCCGGTTTCCTCCCACAGTCCAAAGATGTACAGGTTAGGTGGATTGGCCATGATAAATTGCCCTTAGTGTTGGGCGGGGTTTCCGGGGTATGGGGATAGGATGGAGGTGTTGACCTTGGGTAGGGTGCTCTTTCCAAGAGCCGGTGCAGACTCGATGGGCCAAATGGCCTCCTTCTGCACTGTAAATTCTATGTAAAAAAAAATCACAATTGTGTGGGACAGCTGGATGGACCTGTAGATCTTTTCCAGTTCGCTGTATGGCTAATTATTGCAACGCCTGTCCTTATCCCTTAAGCCCTGGTATTATTCAGATATGTTACACTCCATCCAAGGTCAATACATCTTTGCTGAGCTCTAGTGCCCAGAACTGAAATACTCCAGTTGGGTCAAACCAGAGTTCTGTGCTTCAGACAGATACCGTAACTTGAATCCCTTTGTATTTCCCCCTCCTTAAGATAAAGGTCAACAGTTCATTTGGTTTGTGATTACGTTTTAAACCCGCGCACTAGCTGTTATAGATTATGTACTCAGACACCCAAATCCCTTTGCTTCCCCATTCGACTTGGTCTCTCTTTGTTCTGAAAAGATTCTGATTTCCCTTTCCATGATTCAAACTGGGCAATCTCTTACATTCCCACATTGAACTCCATCAGCCGTAGTTCCACTCACTAAACCAGCTGCGTGAGTGTACCTGTGAATGTGTGTGTGTGTGCGCATGAGTTTGCTGAATTCTGGCCTCTTGTGCACCCTGGATCTTAATCTCTCCACCATTGGCAGCCATGCGTTAAATTGTCTGGGCCCTGACCCCTGGAATCTCCTCCCTGCACCATACCATCTCACCATCTGTCACACCCGCTTTGAGCAGTTCTTCAAAATCCACCTTTTTATTGGTTACCAATATCAATATCTTGATTTCAAATGTCTGATTTTGTTAACGTGCAGGACCGTAGGATGTTTTTGCTATGTGATGCACCATCGATTGCACGCGAGGCGAGTGATTTACCAATGTCAGGCTTTAATTAACTAGAACACAGCCTGGCGATCGTCTACAGTGGAAAGGAACGATCGTCAGGCTTCTGAGCATTTATACCTCGTTGATAGAGGCGTGGTTAACTCAGCCTCTCGGCCAATCGGTCGAGAGGCACATGACCGACCAGGGCCAATGGTAAGCCGACGTTCTGGCCCAATGGCAGACGAGTATGCAGATCATATCATCACACTATGTTAAGTGTGCTATGCAAATGCAAGTTGTTGTTTAGTAACTTCCTGTTGCCATTTACCTGACTTACTGCACCTCCTACTTCTGCAAACTTGCAGAGACAGGTTTCCATTACTAACGCCCCCGGCCTCTCTACCGTGCATTGTACCTTTAAGAGCGTCTCCAAACCCCATGTTATTGAACATATTTTCAGTCGCCTTTTTAATTATCTTTATTGTCACAAGTACCTAGAACATAGGATTTCCACTTGTGACCATGGAGTGATTGGTCACATAAAGGGCTGTTCCTGTTCAAAGTCACAGAAAAGGGCTCTTTTTACCCAGATCCGGGTGGAATTTTGATGAAAAGGCGTAGGTGAATGTTAGAGTAGTTTACCCCTGGAATGGTACGTCTTCTGATCACCGGACACGGCAGAAAAAAGTGAGAGGTTTGGCTGGAAAGTTGAAACATTGTTGTGCTTCACAGACAGTCTCTTCCAGCATGCAGGCGGGGGAGGGGCAAGCTGTAAGGCCCCAGACACAGGAACTGATGACTTTTATCAATGAGGAATTCCACAAACAGAGGAAAGAAATGCATGAGGATCATCCAAAGGCCATTGCAGAAGCTGTGGCACCCCTGAAGAGTACTTTGGAGCGGATGGAGAGGAGTTTGGAGGTTCAGGGGTCACAGATTCGGGAGATTGAAGGAGTGATCTCGGACCACAGCAATCGTGTGGTGGCTCTGGAGGCGGTGGAGGGGCTCCTAGGAGACCTTTGTAAAATGCTGAGGGCAAAGGTTGAGGAGCAGGAGAATGCCTCGAGAAGGCAGAACCTGCGAATAGTGGGCCTGCGTGCAGGAATGGAGGGTGTGAGTGCCACGAGGTACGTCTCGAGGATGCTGGCGGGACTGTTGGCAGAAGGGATGCTAGATAAGGCCCCTGAAGTGAACAGAGCGCATAGGTCTCTGAGGCAGAAGCCTAGAGCTGGGGAGCCGCCGCGGGTGATCGTGAGACTCCATAAATTTGTTGAGAAAGAGAAAATTCTACGGTAGGCCAGGGAGAAGCGTAGCTGTGACTGGGAGGGGAATAACATCCGGATTTATCAGGACATCGGAGCCGAGTTGGCAAAACAGTGGGCAGGTTTCAACAAGGCCAAGGCGGTGCTGTACCGGCGGCAGATCAGGTTTGGTGTGCTCCACCCGGCGAAATTATGGGTGACGTTCGGAGGCCGGGAGTATTATTTCGAGGCGCAAGAAGCGGCCGAAGACTTCATTAAGGAGCATAAACTGGGGGAGAACTCGGTGGACAATGCTTGGGAACTGGGATGCTGGCACTATGTAATGGTCGGGAACATGTTTGAAGTGGGTGTCGGGATTGGGGGATTTTCGCCTTTTTCTGGGGGGTTTCTGGTGGGGGTTTCTGTTCAATGTTAAGATTTAACATCTGTTTGTTTGCTTTTGGAGAAGGCTACCTGGAGTTCAGGAGAAGTCCTTGTTTGGGTGGGGGTGGGTCAGGCCAGCAGGAGGCCTTCTTCTTTGAGCTGAGGAGTGGGGGGGGGAGAGGGAGGAGGGAGGTCATTAGGATGTGCCTTTGGGCAGGGACAGCCGCGCTAGCAGGTTATGCGGGGGAACGGAAGTGAGGTGGTGGGGGAGAAGGCCGAGGGGTGGCCGGGGGGAGGGGGGAAAGGGGAAGTGGGGGGGGGGAAGAAGAAAAGTGGGGGGGGTGTTTCTACGACGTGGCAGAGGGTGAGAGATGACATTGTCAAGGTCGGAGAAAGGGGCCATCTGGGGTGGGCTAGGTACAGAGTGGAATTAAAGGGGCAGGAGTTAAGTGGGGAAGATGACGGACAGTAGAGAGGATTGGAGGCACAAGCCTCCAGTAAGGTTGGTAACGTGGAATGTCCGGGGACTGAATGGGCCGGTTAAAAGGTCGCGGGTGTTCGCGCTCCTCAGGAGCTTGAAAGCGGGGGTTGTCTTTTTGCAGGAGACACACCTCCGTGTGAAGGACCAGGTTAGGTTAAGGAAGGGGTGGGTCGGGCAGGTTTTTCACTTGGGGTTTGATTTCAAATCGAAGGGTGTGGCGATTTTAATGCGCAACAAAATGGGTTTTGTGAGTGCGAAGGAGGTGAGGGATCCGATGGGAGATATGTGATTGTGAGTGGGGTATTGGAAGGGGCACTGGTAGTGTTGGTAAATGTGTATGCCCCAAATTGGGATGATGTGGGTTTTATGAGGGGGTTGCTGGCAGCAATCCCAGATTTGGCCATGTACGAGTTGATCATGGGAGGAGATTTTAACTGTGTCCTGGAGCGGAGAGTGGATAGATCAAGCCCCAGGTCGATGGGTAGGGTACGAATGGCAAGGGAGCTGGGGGGTTTATGGGGAGGATGGGTATGGTGGATCCATGGCGCTTTCAGAACCCAGGGGGAAGGGAGCATTCCTTCTTTTCACACGTCTAGAAGGTGTATTTGAGGATTGATTACTTTGTAGTGAGTTGGGAGATTTTGGTTGTGGTGGAGGGGCAGAGTATGTGGGGATAGTTATCTCGGACCATGCACCCCACTGTCCGGATATTCGGTTCAGTACGGGACGAGAGCAGAGGCCGGGGTGGAGGTTTGACTGGGGTTGTTGGTGGATGGAGGTTTTTGTGGTTTTTGAGGTTTTGAGGTTTTTGTGATAAGGTGCGGTTGGCACCTTATCCTGGAGCCGAGGGTGGTTAGATGGAGTGGCAGGGGATAATGAGGGGACAGAGGGAGCAGCGGGTGTCGCTCTATGTCGATGACCTCTAGCTGTATGTTTCGGATCCATTGGAGAGTATGGGAAGGATTATGGGCCTGTTGGGGAGGTTTGGAGGGTTCTCGGGATACAAGCTGAATGTAGGGAAAAGACAGGTATTCCCGGTGAATGAGCTGGCACAGCGGGCTAATTTCGGGGAGGTGTCATTTACGGTAACGAGGGATAGGTTTAGGTACTTGGGGATTCAGGTAGCGAGGGAATGGACGGGGCTCCATAAGTGGAACTTAACTAAGCTGGTGGAGGAGGCCAGGGAGGTGGGATACACTGCACTTAACGGTGGCAGGGAGGGTCCAAGTGGTGAAAATAAATATTCTGCTGAGATTCTTGTGTATCTTTCAGGCTCTCCTGATCTTTATACCAAAGGTCTTTATTCGGAAAGTGGACATAATCATCTCTGACTTTGTATGGGCGGGGAAGGTGCCGAGGGTGGGGAGGACCCTGTTACAGAGACAGAGGCAGCAGGGGGGGGGTTGGCGTTGACAAACTTGCTTCATTATGATTGGGCGGCGAGTGTGGACAAGGTGCGGCGGTGGTGGGAAGAGAAGGGGTAGAGTGGGTTTGGATGGAGGAGGAATCTTGTAAGGGGTCTAGTTTGAGGGCTATGGTGACGGCAGCATTGCCAATGGCTCCGAGTAGGTATTCAGGGAGCCCAGTGGTTTAGTCCACGGTGAGGAAATGGATTCATCTGAGGAGGCATTTTAGGGTGGAAGGGATGTCGGTGCTAACGCCGTTGTGTGAGAATCATGGGTTTGAGTGGGGGGGATGGACAGGGTGTACAGGAGGTGGAGGGAAGTGGGGCTGGTCAAGGTGAGGGATTTGTATTTGGAGGAAAGGGTCACCAGTCTGGAGGAGCTAAGGGAGAGGGTAGGGCTGCCGAGGGTTAGTGAATTCAGGTATCTACAGGTTAGGGACTTTGCACGAAATGTCTGGAAGGGGTTCCCTAGATTGGCAGGATACACCCTGCTGGAGCGACTGCTGCTTCCGGATGTGGAAGGGGAGGGAAGAACTGGGGATATATATAAGTGGCTGGGGGAGCAGGGAGGCGAGCGGGTGGTGAAGATCAAGGAGAAATGGGAAGCAGAGTTGGGAATGGAGATCAATTGGGGAGTATGGAGTGAGGCACTGCAAAGGGTAAACGGGACCTCTTGTGCAAGGATGAGCCTGATACAGTTTAAGGTGGTGCACAGGGTGCACATGACCCGGGCGAGAATGAGTGGGTTCTTTCAGGGGGTAGCAGATGAATGTGAGAGGTGTGGGCAGGGGCCAGCGAATCATGTGCACATGTTTTGGGGTTGTGAAAAATTGGGAAGATTCTGGAAGGGAATGTTCGTGGTCTTAGCCAGGATAGTGGAGGAGGGATGTGGACACGGACCCTTTGGTGGCGATATTTGGGGTTTCAGATAAGCTGGAGCTCATGGAGAGGAGGAAGGCCGATGTTTTGGCCTTCGCCTCTCTGATTGTACGGCGACAGATTTTGCTGGAGTTGCGGTTCGCATCGCCACTGGGGGTGGCAGCATGGTTGGGTGACCTGTATGATTTCCTGCGGTTAGAATTATAGAATTTACAGTGCAGAAGGAGGCCATTAGGCCCATTGAGTCTGCACCTGCTCCTGGGAAGAGCACCCTACCCAAGGTCAACACCTCCACCCTATCCCCATAACCCCACCTAACACTAAGGGCAATTTTGGACACTAAGGGCAATTTTATCATGGCCAATCCACCCAACCTGCACATCTTTGGACTGTGGGAGGAAACCGGAGCACCCGGAGGAAACCTGTGGCGCTAACAATTGCACTCAAAGACGGGAGACATGTACAATCGAGGCTTTATTGCTGTGTGATGCTATTCCTCCGGCTGCAACTGTAGAATAGGATCTGAGTGACTCACACGCATATTTATACACAAGCTCCCTGTGGGCAGAGCTAGACGGCAGGGGCTTACCGGAGGAACCTGTATTACAGGTACAGCCATACATCCCCCTACTGCAAGTACGCATATCTACAGTGGTTATTACCACAAAACCCACGCACACACGGGGAGGATGTGCAGATTCTGCACCGACAGTAACCCAAGCCGGAATCGAACCTGGGACCCTGGAGCTGTGAAGCAATTGTGCTATCTACAATGCTACCGTGCTGCCCCTTAGAGAAGATAAAGTGTGAGTTAAGGGGCTCAGCAGGGAGTTTGAGAAAAGATGGGGGATGTTTGTGACTGTGTTTGAGGAGCTGTTCATCGCACGGAGGTGGTGGTGGTGGGGAGGGGGGGGGGGGGGGGGGCATGGGAAGGGGGGGGGGGTGAAAAAGGAGAAAAATCTGTACAAACTGTATAGTTGATTGTTGGGAAGAATATTTCCCGTGGTGTTCATTTGCTGTAACCTACTTTGTTACAAGTTTGAATAAAATGCGTTTGAAAGAAAAAAAGAACATCGACATAGAACATTGTGCAGAAGGAGGCCGTTCGGCCCATCGAGTCTGCACCGACCCACTTAAGCCCTCACTTCCACCCTATCCCTGTAACCCAATAACCCCATCTAACCTTTTTGGTCTCTATGGGCAATTTATCATGGCCAATCCACCTAAACTGCATGACTTTGGACTGTGGGAGGAAACCAGAACACCGGGAGGAAACCCATGCAGACATGAGGAGAACGTGCAGAGTCCTCACAGACAGTGACCCTAGCAGGGAATCTAACCCAGGTCCCTGGTGCTGTGAAGCAACAGTGCTATCCACTGTGTTACCCATGGTTTGGACCATTATCTTCTCAATACTGAAAAACTCCATTTTAAAGGCAAGTTGTTGCTCGGCTGTGGTAGCGCTCGGCTAGTCAGCAAATCAACCAGAATGCTGACATAAACGGTTCCTGAATTGGGAATGAATTTATGGAGTTCAGCGCATCATAGCCAGGTAAACATATGGCAGGAAATTCAGAAACTCACTCATGGAATTGGTTTCCGCCCAAATCCAATTTTCAATCTGAAGGAATGATGTGGAAACTGCATCAGTGCACTCTGCAGTGACCCTGTATGGAACATTTGCATGTTCATCTCCCTCTCCATGGCAACGTTCTGACACTAAAACCAATCTGTCCGCAACCTCGGTGTCATTTTTAACCCTGATATGAACTTCCAACCAAATACCTGTACCATCCCCGAGCCTACCTATTTCCACCTTTGTAACTCTCGACTTTGTCCCTGTCTCAGCTCATCTGCTGATGGAACTCTCATCCACCACTTTGTTACCTCGAGATTGACTGCTCTCATGTACTCCTGGCTGGCCTAATTCAAAACCCTACAGCCCTGACTGAACTTACACCGAGTCCCATTTCCCCCCATCTCCCGTGTCATACAAATACAAGTTGTTATATATTTTACAATTTCGCTGTGACGTGTGGAGTGAGGAAAAGCGCAAGTCAATAAAATAAACACTTAAATAGTTTTGATCAACTCACTTTAATTATCTTGCTACTAAATGAACATAATTCACAACGCAACAGGAATATCATGCAACAATTGTGCACTGGTGTGTATGTGTGAGTGAGTGTACATGGGAACGTGTGTGTGCGGGTGAGTTTGTGAGTCGATGTGTGTGTGTGTGTGTGCATATTTGTGGGCATATTTGCATGAGTGTGTGTACAATGTGAGTGCAGGTGCATGTGTGTGTGGGTGCGTGAGAATGTGTATGTGAGTGAATGTTTGACTATAGTACACTGATAACTCGCTCTCCTCTGATGTTAGGCTTAATAGCAGGTTTTGCTGCTACTCTTGCCAGTTGTCCACTGGAACGGCATTATAACAAATTCCAATCAAACGCCTCCCAGGCTTTTGGTTTGCCACTGGCAACAGTTGTCTTTGTTCGATACACGGCAGAGGCCATTCTTCACATACTGCGCTGCATACCTATCAAAGGAATTTGAGCATTGCTATTTGGCAGGCTCTCTGTTAGCATGTCTCTCTCAAAGTCATCCCAGAAAGTGTGATCCAATGCTTCTCTGTGACAATGGGAGATGTTAAAGGGGTGGATTTTCACCCACCTGATTGGTCACCCCCACTTGTTTCACCATTCAATTGGATCATGTTTGAACAGTGCCTCAACTCCCTTCACCCACCTAAAAAACAGGACCCCGACCCCTCATCCAACACACTGGGTTGAGCTCAGGCTTGAAGTTTTCAACTATCCACAGCTTTCTCAGGGAAAGATGTACTGGCATTGGAGGCAGTCCAGAGCAGGTTCATAACATTGATCCCAGTTAGGAAGGGATTTTCTTATGAGGAGAGATTGAGTAGATTCGGTCTGTACTCATTGGAGTTTAGAAGAATGGGAGGTGACCTTATTGAGACGTATTCTCAGGGGGCTTGGCAGGATAGATGCTGAGAGATTTTTCCCCGTGTGGGAGAGTCCAGGGGGCTTAATGTCAGAGTAAGGGGTCATCCATTTGAGATAGAGATGAGGAGGAATTTGAATTGATACACTGCCGTTCCCTCATGCAGGTCACCGGGGATGATGGTGAACAGGGCTTGGTGCCAATTAGAATATGAGTTTTGGATGAGTACAAGTTTATGAGGGTGGATGATAGGAGGCAAGCTGGGTATATGTCAGAATAGTTGAGTCTGGAGGTAACAAAGACATGAATCAGGCTTTAGCGGCCTGAGGCGAAGCAAGGTCAGGTGATGTTAGGACAGTGGGGTAAGATGAAGCTTAAAAACATTGTCAGCTAGCATCTAGTTTCTATTTTTATACCCTATGTGACAAATTATCATATTTTATATTTTATATTTTTTGCAGTAATGTTATTAAAACCTGGGTTCAGATGCATACAGTATGACTGCTAGAGCAGTGATTAAGGCATTGTAAAAGTGAGGTCATCATTGATTTGCAGATGAAGTGTTCTGCTAATAGATCTTGAGAACCATTTACTTGTTTACAGATAGTTGGCTAATGAAATATTGTTTAGGTTTGAAGGACCCCTGGGGTGTAGATAATCTATGAGGGGTATTGTGTTTGGTCCTGGCTAAACAAGTCAAGGGACATCTTGCAAAAAGAAACAAAATAATGCTCCATGCTTTGGGTACAGATGATGTAGTTAATGGGAGGAGCCAGGTCTGTCTGAAGAGTCAGTAGTCCGAGAACTCTAATCTGAACAGCGGTGTTTTGGTTTGGTCCTGAAAGGGTCTCCCCCCAAAGATTCTGCACAGAGAAAAGCAAGTAAAACCCTGCTTGTTAACTTTATTCATGAGTGGCATTTAATTTTGCTTAATTGGAATACGGTGGTATATTTAGGAAGTAAGTTAAGGATTCTTCTTTCACTTAAGAACTGTTAACCGTAAAGCTATTTATTTGTTGCTAATGTGATTAATTCTGTGATTATATTAAAGTTTGTTTTAACATAAAGTAAACCTATTGGTCAGTGTTATCACTCCTGTGGTGCAGTAACATTTCCTCACAGTTTTATAAATTGATAATAGTTGGGATCCAAACACCTATGCCTCTCACGCAGTCCATTAAGGCTGCACACTAATATCCTGTAGAATGTCACACAGTTCATTGTAACATAAACAGTGTTTGAACAGGTTCCTTTAAGACCCACTTTAAACCTTATCCTTTTCACCAAGTTTATGAACCCCGGTCTAAATTGCCCCTTAGTGTCAAATCTGCATCTGATTAACACACTTGCGAAGAACGTTAAGATGTTTTCCATTGCCAATGGTGCAAGGTGAATGCAAGTTGTTAATGTAGATTTTATCATTTCTACCTCTTCCCATAAACTTGCTATCAGAGGCAACCAATGAGGCTAAGAAGCTAACACATCACAGCGGTCTGTGTCACTCACTGAAAATCATAGAATACCTACAGTGCAGAAAGAGGCCATTCAGCCCAATGAGTTTACTCCAACCCTCTGAAAGAGCACCCTATGTAGGCTCACTCCCTTGCCCTATCCCCGTAACCCTTCAACCCCTATTAACCGTTGGATACGAAGGGGCAATTTTATCATGGCCAATCCACCTACCTTGCACATCTTTGGACTTTGGGAGCAAACCTTAGCACCTGGAGGAAACCCACGGAGAATGTGCAAACTCCACACAGACAGTTACCCAAAGCCAGAATCGAACCTGGGACCCTTGCGTTGTGAGGCAACAGTGCTAGCCACAGTGCCACCGCGTGTCACAAGTAACAGTTCTGTTGCTTCAGCCTCAGTGGATTTCAGTAGTGGGGACAACAGTGAGGCATCCCGCATTATGGGAAGTAGAGTTCAATTGTTCTTAGTTTGAATATGCAATTCCATTTGTTATTGATGCTCACTATGCTTGATTGGTTAAGCCAGGTTGTGGCACGGGAAAAAAGTAAACAAACTGTACAAGTTGCTGGAAGCTAGAGTGGTGAGCATGGAGCAGACATTTAAAGCACTGTGAAAAAAAAACTATTACACACATAGGAACGAGTGTCATCTATACATATCTCCAAGATATAAAATACAAAACATGGGACACTGAGGCCCAAGCCATTTAAAACACCTCCTGCATAGAATACGTCATAATGTGGCCTGCACATCCTAAATCTTATTGTGCACTGGGTTCATTAAGGCCTGATGTCTGTGGTAATTAGGGATGTTGGCTGAATGGAAAGGCAGCTCAGCCAAGTGCTCTGTGCACATCAAAAACTGCTTGGAATCCCTCTTCCCTTCAGTTGGATGTTTGGTATTAAAAAGATATTTAGCTGCACAGGTTTGGTCATTCTTCACAATTTCCATACGATACTCCTGGTTCAGGAGGAAGGAAGCTGGGCTGATTGGGGTCTTCCTGTCAGCAGTTCAGAACAGCACAGAATCTGTATCTGTCTCGGATTCCCAAGGACAGACACCCAGAGGCATTCTGGACGTCCCTCTCTGTTGGCAGATTCTGGAGGAGGTGATTGTAGGAGATGTGGCTGATGTGGCGAATTTGCACTCCAAGAGATCAGTGAGGCCCTGTCCGTACACACAAGGTAAAAACAGCTATAACTAAGTCCTGGCAGGTGGAGACAACACCTCCCTAACGAGGCTGTCCCTGAACTCTATAATCTGCCACAGCCAGACCGGAACCCATGACAACAAGGCCTCAGTCAGTAACGTTCAAGGTATTGTAGCCTGTGCCCTTTACATCTGAACCCATGAGAGGCCTGTCACATGAGCTTGAAGAGGTTTGAGCCCAAGGGCAGCATGAGTTCATTGGTTGGGATTTGATGTGGGAATTTGCAGTTGGGTCACTACTGGAGACCACTCAAGTGGTGGCCTCGCTTGAGAGCTGAAAACATTGCGGTTGATTTGATTGTCCACATCAGTTCACTGGACATTAGTGACACAAGTGGTGGAGAAGTCTGAGCACCGAGTAATCTGCAAATCAAGGAACATTGATAATATTCCTCAGTGGGTCTCTCTACTGTTCATCGATCCCCTTGCAATCAAAGCTTTAGACAACACTAACAGGACATCACCTTTGTGTTATAGCTAGAGCAGTGGTCTCTACCAGTTTGAAACACTGCACAAACCATCTCCTACCTCACCACAACACCATCATGAGTCTATAGACACCAGTTTAATGATTCACTTTTAAAAAGGGCTTAACAGTATGTTGAAGTGGCAGCACATGTACAGGACAATTGATAGGAAGCAGAGAAAGAGCTAGAAAAGTGAATGTTGCTCGTTTACAAATTCAACTCGATGCCAGATACTCCCGTTGTTTCAGAGAATATCTACAAGAATATCTACAAGAGCACCCTCTATTGATGAATCACATTCTCTCTATTCTATAGCCACAGCAACTAAAGTACTGAAGCATTATCACAGCAATCATCATCATATCAATTCATTCCATATCAACCATAGCAATCATAGAGGGCACGATTTAACCAAAACATTTTGAAGTGTCATTATGGTCAGGTTAGGCAGGGTATTACTTGCTGGCTTCTTGGGTGACACCCATACTGCTATTCAAATACACTTAGGTACAGGTCCATGCCAGCTGGTTAGATTGTGGGAGAGGCTGAAATTGAGATTGCTGCTGGGCGCCGATCAGTTTCTGATCTAACTAGTCAGTTCCCGTTGGCAGGTTCCGGATCCCGCCCATACCAACTAACACCAATTGATGGTAATCTTCATCTCATTAATAAGATGGCCGCCCTATCTAACGGCCTCCCTTGATCTAACTGGCTCCCCAGCGCGGGTCACATGGGCACCCTTTCGGACAGCTATTTAAAAACGGGAAACTAGTGCAATGGCTGCTGTGGGGATTGGAGGAGGTGAGAAGCCATGTTCGAAATCGGGCATGCAGCCCAATGGCTTGGGAAGCTCCCCAGGTTGCCGTTACGCCTGGTTCTCGCTGGACAGGTTGTTAGTTCCCAGGCCCCGGGAGAATTTGGCGCATGATCCATTAGGCTCATTTACATATGCTGATCTGGATCCAACGCGAGGCATTTTGTGATGTCCAGTTGAATCTCGTGAGACGTCCAGAGCTTTGTGAATCTTGGGAGAGGCCTCTTGTGAGATTCAACGGCCTTGTCATACCATCACGTTGGGAGCAATGAGGCGTGTAAATCGTACCCAGAAAGTTTACGGCACAGAAAGAGGCCAATTAGCCCAATTTGTCTGTGCTGGCTGTAATATAAGCCACCCATGGGGCTGGTTTAGCTCACAAGGCTAAATCGCTGGCTTATAAAGCAGACCAAGCAGGCCAGCAGCACGGTTCGATTCCCGTACCAGCCTCCCCGGATAGGCGCCGGAATGTGGCGACTAGGGGCTTTTCACAGTAACTTCATTGAAGCCTACTCGTGGCAATAAGCGATTTTCATTTTTCATTTCAGTATAATCCAGTTTTCCAGCATTTGGTCCGTAGCTTTGCAGGTTACAGCATTTCAGGTGCACATCCAAATAATGAGTTGAGCATTTCTGCCCCTACTGCTATTTCAGGTACTGAGTTCCAGACGCACCCACGCCACAAACACCGGGGAAAACATTTTTCCTCGTTTCAGAGTCCTATTTTGGGTATTTCTTATGCACAGTTTTGGTCCCCTTATTTGAGGAAAGATGGAGTGGCATTGGAGGCAGTTCACAGGAGGTTCACTCGGTTGATTCCAGATATGAGGGGTTTGTCGTATGACGAGAGATTGAACAGTTTACACCAATACTCTCTAGAGTTTAGAAGAATGAGGGGAGATCAAATTCAGGTATACAGGATGATAGAAGTTATGGATAAAGTAGACGTGGAGCAGATGCTTCCTCTTGTGGGGCATTCTAGAACAAGTGGTCATAGTCTTAGGATAAAAGGGATCCCCCCAACACCCAAACTTACCTGTTAGGGTGTCCTTGAGTCCTCCTTCGCCCCACCTCATAAAGACAGAATGCCCTGGGTCCAATCCCTGTCACTGGCAACCCGGCACACGGGCACCTTGGCACTGCCAGCAAGGCACCCTGTCAGTGTGCCTGCAAGCCTGGCAGTGGAACCCGGGTACTCGGGCAGTGCCTAGGTGGTAGTACCAAGGTGCCCAGGTGACAGCAGGAGTGCCTGGATACCACCCTGCCCAGAGACTGCCCACCTGGGGCCTCCGAAGACCTGGGAGACCCCCCTCAGATGGCCTGGAAGACCCCCCCCCCCCCCCCCCCCCCCCCCCCCGGGTGCCGTTATGCCTGATCTACATTTGTGGGCCAGTGTTAAACGTCACCATGGTAAGGTCTCCCAGGCGCGGGCCTTTGTTCCAGGCCTCGGGAACTTCGGGCGACGACAGATTTAAGTGAGCCTAACTGCTCAGTTAAAGATGTAAATTTGGATCTCGGCTCTTGTTCGATCTCACGAGGCGTTCTGAATGCCCCTAAGCTTGTTCTTTTTTAAAGTTTAGAGTGCCCAATTCATTTTTTTTCCAATTAAGGGGCAATTTAGCATGGACAATCCACCCAGCCTGCACATCTTTTGGGTTGTGGGAGCGAAACCCACGCAAACACGAGGAGAATGTGCAAACTCCACACGGACAGTGACCCAGAATTGAACCTGGGATCTCAGCGCCGTGAGACAACAGTGCTAACCCACTGCGCCACCGTGCTGCCCCCTAAGCTTGTTTTAATGCCTTGTCGCATCACCGAGCCTGGCCTGACAAGGCCATTTGATCAAGCCCCTAATCTTTCTATTAATCAGTTTAAACTGATGCCCCCAAGTCACTGACCTCTCTATTAAGGTAAATCGGCCCTTCCCATCCACAATCTCCAGGCCCCTCTCAATTCTGTACATTTCAATCTATCTCCCCACAGCCTCCTCCATTCCAAGGAGAACAACCGCAGCCGACCCAATCTCTTCTCATAGCTGCAACTTTACAGTCCTGACAACACCCTCGTAAACTCCTCTGTACCCTCTCGAGTGAGTTACATCCTTTCACAATAGGTGATCAGACCTGCACACAGCACTTCAGTTATGCCCTAACTCATGTTTTATACAACTCTAGCATAACATCCCTGGTCTTATATTCTATGCCTCAGCTAATAAATTAAAGGATTCCATATGCCTTCTTACCCACCTTATCAATGGGGTAAAAAGGCTAACGGCCTGAATCTTAGGCCCGATGCAGAATTTTTAAAAAATCAAACGCATTTTATTCAAACTTGGATCAAAGTAGGGTACAGCAAATAAACACCCCGGGAAACATTCTTCCCAACAATCAACTATACAGTCTGTACAGATTTTTTTCCTTCATCACCCACCCCCTGTAGCCACCGAAGTTGGCCACTGCCCGACATAAAATGGAGAATTGAAATGCATGCAGGGAAACTTGGACAATATCAGAAAGACAAGCAGGCTGCAGAATCTCTCTGTGTATTCTGCCTGCGAAGAAACCACACAGCATTGAAACTAACAAGTTTGCATACTAATTGAGCGATTCCCGGTGATTCCCGGGCACAATGGACACAATCGAGAATAACAAAGGTCAAGCCAGACTCTTAGGCGCCAGCAGGAGCCCCGGACAATAAGTTACAAACAGCCCCAAGAACCGCCCAGCGATCGGGAAACAGCCCCAGTATTGGGGAATTCAAACCAATCGATTGGTATGAGGTCCAATCGATTGCAAGCAGGTATAGGGTCCGCCCAGATGGGCGCAAAGCCCCTGTGACCTATAAAGGACAGATCCCAAGTCCAGCTCTCTCTCTTAGCCGGCCCTCCCAGCAGAACACCTTTGCAGCAGCTCTCTAAGAACTTGAACGTGAGAAGGAGTGGCCTGGCCAGCAGCTACACCGACAAGTAAGTGTCAACCAACGCACGCTACGAGAATAGACACTCCTGACCCCTTAGCCCGTACCAACTGGGAAGCCTGCAGTCTCAGGACAGAACAAGAGGCCATTGCTCCCTGATCCAGTGTGTTCCCTTATCGAAGATAAGTATTGGCTTATAGTGGTAGGAATAGTTTAGTCCGTTAGTATTAGTTGCACGAGTATCGATTTACTGTGTAATAATAAATGTGTTTGATCTGAACCTTATAACTGGTGTATTGAGTCATTGATCTGAACTTGAACTTGAACCTCGTGGCGGTATCATAAAGATACCTGGCGACTCTAGAGCTAAGGAATAAAACAGAGCCAATTGAGTGTTAAGCACACTCACCAGAACGAGGAACACCCCCGCCCCCCTGCGACGAACAGCTCCTCAAACACGGTCACAAACATCCCCCATCTTTTTTCAATCGCCCCTGCTGAGCCCCACGACTCATACTTTATCTTCTCTAACTGCAGGAAGTCGTACAGGTCACCCAACCAAGCTGCTACACCCGGTGGCGATGCCGACCGCCACTCCAGCAAAATTCGTCGCCGTGCAATCAGAGAGGCGAAGGTCAAGACATTGGCCTTCCTCCTCTCCATGAGCTCCGGCTTCTCTGAAACCCCAAATATCACCACCAAAGGGTCCGGGTCCACTCCCTCCTCCACTATCCTGGCTAAGACCGGGAACACTCCCGCCCAGAATCTTCCCAATGTTTCACAACCCCAAAACATGTGCGCATGATTCGCTGGCCCCCGCCCACACCTCTCACACTCATCTGCTACCCCCTGAAAGAACCCACTCATTCTTGCCTGAGTCATATGCGCCCTGTGCACCACCTTAAACTGTATCAGGCTCATCCTTGGCCAAGAGGAGGTCCCGTTTACCCTGCACAGTGCCTCACTCCATACTCCCCAATTGATCTCCATTCCCAACTCCACTTCCCATTTCTCCTTGATCTTCACCACCCGCTCGCCTCCCTGCTCCCCCAGCCACTTATATATATCCCCAATTCTTCCCTCCCTTCCACATCCGGAAGCAGCAGTCGCTCCAGCAGGATGTATCCCGGCAATCTAGGGAACCCCTTCCAGACCTTTCGTGCAAAGTCCTTAACCTGTAGATACCTGAATTCACTACCCCTCGGCTGCTCTACCCTCTCCCTTAGCTCCTCCAGACTGGCGAACCCTTCCTCCAAATACAAACCCTCACCTTGACCAGCCCCACTTCCCTCCACCTCCTGTACACCCTATCCATCCCCCCCACTCAAACCCATGATTCTCGCACAGCGACGTTAGCACCGATATCCCTTCCATCCTAAAATGCCTCCTCAGCTGATTCCATACCTTCACCGTGGACTAAACCACTGGGCTCCCTGAATACCTAATCGGAGCCATTGGCAATGCTGCCATCACCATAGCCCTCAAACTAGACCCCTTACAAGATTCCTCCTGGTTTAGCACACTGGGCTAAATCACTGGCTTTTAAAGCAGACCAAGGTGGGCCAGCAGCACGGTTCAATTCCTGTACCAGCCTCCCTGAACAGGCGACTAGGGGCTTTTCACAGAAACTTCATTGAAGCCTACTTGTGACAATAAGTGATTTTCATTTCATTTTATTTCATCCTAACCCACTCTACCCCTTCTCCTTCCCATCAGTGCCGCAGCTTGTCCACATTCGCCGCCCAATAATAATGAAGCACGTTTGGCAACGCCAACCCCCCCCCCCCCCCCCCCCCCCCCCCCCCCCACCGTTTTCTCTGCCTCTGTAACAGGGTCCTCCCCACCCTCGGCACCTTCCCCGTCCATACAAAGTCAGAGATTATTTTTTCCACTTTCCGAAAACAGGCCTTTGGTATAAAGATCGGGAGAGCCTGAAAGATAAACAAGAGCCTCGACAGAATATTCATTTTCACCACTTGGACCCTCCCCGCCAATGTTAAGTGCCGTGTATCCCACCTCTTAAGATCCTCCATGGCCTCCTCCACCAGCTTCGTTATGTTCCACTTATGGAGCCACGTCCATTCCCTCGCTACCTGAAACCCCAAGTACCTAAATCTATCCCTCGCTACCATAAATGGCATCCCCCCCTAAATTAGCCCACTGTGCCAGCTCATTCACCGGGAATACCTTGCTTTTCCCTACATTCAGCTTGTATCCCGAGAACCCTCCAAACCTCCCCAACAGGCCCATAATCCTTCCCATACTCTCCAACGGATCCAAAACATACAGCAAGAGGTCATCGGCATAGAGTGTCACCCGATGCTCCCTCTGTCCCCTTATTATCCCCTGCTACTCTGCCGATCCCCTGAGAGCCATCGCCAATGATTCAATGGCCAGCGCAAACAGCAGCTGCGACAGCGGGCACCCCTGCCTCGTACCCATGTGTAAGTCAAAGCTTCGTGAGCTCATATCATTCGTCCTCACCGTCGCTCTTGGCGCCACATACAGCAACCGCACCCATGCCACAAACCTCGGCCCAAACCTTCCCAAACATTTGAACAAGTACCGCCACTCCATCCGATCAAATGCTTTCTCCGCGTCCATGGACACCACCACCTCCAGTACCAGAGCTCTCGACGGATTCCTCACCACATTCAGCAGCCGTCTTATATTACCCGCGAGTTGCCTGTCCTTCACAAAGCCTGTTTGATCTTCTGCAACCACCTCCGGGGCACAATTCTCCCTGCCAACAATAGTGTTATGGGTCCCATTTCCCCTCTTTTGGGGATTAGTGTGATTACTGCCTGCTTCATCACCTACAGCAACCCACCCTTCTTCAGAGCTTCATTAAACTCCCCAACAGCTGTGGTGCCAGGTCCGCCGCAAATTCCTTATAAAATTCTGCCGGGTACCCATCCAGCCCAGGGGCCTTCCCCGACTTCATACCCCTAATACTATCCAGCACCTCTCTCAGCCCCAGGGGCTCCTCCATTGCCTGCCTCTTTGCTTCCTCCAACTGGGGACATTCCAGCTCGTCCAGAAACCACCCCACATCCCCCTCCTCTCCTCCTGGGTCTGCCTCATAAAGTCCCTGGTAATAATCTCCAAATGCCTCATTTATCTTCCCTGTCTCTGACACCACAGCCCCAGCCCCAATCCGGATCTCCAATATTTCCCTGGACGCAGCTTGCCTCCGCAGCTGGTGCGCCAGCATGCGACTCGCCTTCTCCCCATATTCGTATTGCACCCCTCTTGCCCTACGCAGTTGCCCTACTGCCCTCCCTGTTGTCAGCCTGTCAAATTGCCCTTGCAACTTTTTCCTCCTCGCCAATCCCTCCACGGTGGGCACCCTTGAATATTCCCTGTCCACCTCCACTATCTCCCTCACTAGACGGTCATGTTCCGCCCTCCTTTCCTTATTCGCAAAAAACCATAAATTAGATAATTTGTCCCCGGACCACTGCCTTCCGTGCTTCCCAAAAAATGCCAGCCAACACCAATTCTGGTCCTCAGCTCCATACACCAGAGGGTCAACTTTCCTCTCACTGTGCTTCACCTATATTCCGCCTCACAACCACTTGCTGGCCAGGGAAAATATCCAATAAAAACGCCACGAGTGGGAGCCACCAAATATGCGACCACTCACTCCATGGTCAGCACCCTGCCAGCTCCAATATTGGGCCAAGACAATCTATGCAAACCAGGACTGCTCACTTTGAAGCCACAATCTCCTTCATCCTATCAACAAAGTCAAACAGCTGCAGCCAGTCTCGAAATACAGGCAATTGTTCCCAATTCTCTTTGTAGGCTTTAAGAATGCCTATAAAATTACCAATGTGCCTCTTCACTCCATGGGAAGTCCCCCACCCCGTCATGGACAAGGTACAGCACCAGCTTGACTATATGGTCGATATGGAAGTCATTTCCCCGGGGATGCAACCCACGACATGTCGCTCGGGGATGGTCCCGGTTCATAAAGATGCAGTGAACCGGTATTTTACATCAGAAAATGGAAGGGAAAGAAGAACTCAAGAAAAATGTAATTACTAGGGAAGTGGTACTGAGGAAAAGGTTGGAGCTGCAGGCTGACAAATTCCTAGGTCCTGATGGATTTCATCCAAGGATTTTAAAAGAAGTGGCTGGTGAGATAGTTGATGTAATGAAAACAGAAAATGCTGGAAATCTCAGCAGGTCTGGTAGCATCTGTGGAAAGAGAAACAGAGTTAACATTTCAAATCTGTATGTCTCTTCCACAGAGCTTTGGTTTTAATTTTCTAAACTTTCCTAGATTTGGAGAAAGCTCCATTAGATTGGAAAATAGTGAATGTAACTCTTTTATTCAAAAAGGGTGAGAGACAGAAAATGGGGAACTATAAGCCAGTTATCTTAACATCTGTCATAAGGAAAATGTTAGAAGCCATTATTAAAGATATTATAGTTTAGAAACATTCAAGGCAATCAGGCAGAGTTAACATGGTTTTGTGAAAGGGACTCATGTTTAACCTATTTGTTGTTGTTGTTGCACGTTTTACTGTGGTTGTAAAACGCGTTTATTGGAGTGTATTAACACGCCTCCGTATTCGACGTGTGCTTAACACTACTAGGCTCTGTTCTATGTATTTATTCAGCTCTGGAGTCGCCAGGTGCCGTATAGACACCGTCACAAGTATTCCAAGGTCAAGTTCAAAGTAATAAAGACGATACACCGATTAGTAAGGTTCAAACGATCAATATTTATTATACAGTTATAATAAATACTCATGCACACACTAAGAGACTAAGCTATAACTAAACTTAAGTGATCAGAATACTTATCTAACAGGAACAGGCAAGGTCAGAGAACGAGGCCTTCGTCCTGGTCTTGTACTGCAGCCTTCAGCAAGCGTTCTGGTACTGGGGGTCTAGTGGGCTTGGATCGCGTAGCGAGCGTTGAACTTACGGTTTCGGCGGCTGGTGCTCAACGGCTGGAGTCAGGATGCAAGATGTCTATCAGGGCCGGAGCACGGGTTTAACAGACCGGGCTATGTGGGGAATTTGCCTTTATACCCCTCTCTAATGTCCTTGCCCCCTTCTAGGCGGGCTCTACCTTTCGGTACCGATTGGAGCGTTTCCAAACGGTTACCTTCGAAATCCTCCAATGCGAGGGCCTTCCTCGATGTTGGGGGGTGGTTTCGATATTCGTTACTCTGGTGCCATCCTGTCTGCTCCACCAATTAAGTGTTACATTGAGATGGAAATGTTGCCATTGTTCGTGCCTGGATCTGGGCTGCCTCATCAGAATGCTAAGCGCTTTGCCATTAACACCTTTGGCTTGGAGATCTTGCACCTGGCCAGAAACTGGTTTGCTGCTTGCAAAATGCTAATTAGTTGAGAGCAGGCTGTCTGTTCTCACTAAACAGGCTTTTCCTTCTGTCTTCCATTTTACTTTGGCTCAGTGTCCATTTTGCGTGGCCAGCATGGCTACATTGTACCATTTGTCAATGTTCTCTGTTGCTAATTCTTGTGTCTAGTATGTACATACTCTGTATGTCCCTTGGCCACAGAAAAATACTTTTCACTGTACTTTGGTACATGTGACAATAAATCAAATCACAAAGAGCTATAGCTAGGTTAAGTGAGTGGGCAAAGATATTTCAAATGGAGTTTAATGTGGGAAAATATATAATTGTCCATTTTTACAGGAAAAAAGCATGGGTGCGATTCTCCAGAAATGCGGAGAGTCGTAAAGGCTGCCGTGAAACTGGCCGTGTTTCACGGCAGCCTCCGTGCCCCCTCCTGGGACCCGATTCTCCCCCCCAGGCGGGGCTAGCAGCAGGGCCCCGTGAAGCACGGCGCGCAGGCTTAGCGACCGTCGCTAAGTCCGCGCGCCAAGCGTCACGCCGGCTGACGCGCACGATGACATAATCCACGCATGCGCAGTTGGACAGCTCCAACCCGTGCATGCGCGGATGACATCATCACGCAGACGCGTCAAACCTGCGCATGCGTGGGCTATCATGCCCCTCAGCCGCCCCGCGGACTGATCCTGCGGGGCGGCGAAGAACAAATAGTGCGCGGGTATCGGACCCGCTGCCCGCGATCGGTGCCCACTGATTGCAGGCCCATGCCACCCTTGGCACGGCCATGGTGCGGCCGTGTCAATCGGTGCTTGTCACGAGTAGGCTTCAATGAAGTTACTGTGAAAAGCACCTAGTCACCAAATTCCGGCGCCTGTCCGGGGAGGCTGGTACAGGAATCGAGCCGTGCTGCTGGCCTGCTTGGTCTGCTTTAAAAGCCAGCGATTTAGCTCAGTGAGCTAAACCAGCCCCTTCTTTTACCTTTCAGTGAAACATCAGCTGCTAGTTCTCTGTTCAAAATTAGCCCAGATTTTGACCTCTCCAACAGGAATGGAACATATGGTGGGTGTTTAAAATCATAACAGTGCTTCATTGTTACAGGCCTCACAATGAAGACTTGGGCCTCTTCTGCTCCAGCCCTGAGTCACTCCATCACCTGACCTAGGGGTTGGTTTAGCTCACCAGGCTAAATCGCTGGCTTTTAAAGCAGACCAAGCAGGCCAGCAGCACGGTTCGATTCCCGTACCAGCCTCCCTGGACAGGTGCCGGAATGTGGCGACTAGGGGCTTTTCACAGTAACTTCATTGAAGACTACTCGTGACAATAAGTGATTTTCATTTCACCATATCCTCTGGTTGCAACGTTCTTGCGTTGCTTCTGCCCACCAACGTCCATGTTATTCCCATCGGCATTCAGCTGGGAGCTGGGCATGTTCTATTGTAACAAGGCCCTTGGATTTAAAACGGTTTGGGCCTCAGGTCAAGGTTCGCCTGCTGCTCGCTTTGTTGGCCTTATGTTGCACTTGTGTACATTGCTGGGGAGTTGTGTGTGCTACCTTCGACAGCACCTTCCAAATGTGCAACTCCTGCCATCCAGATGGACAATGGCAGCACATGCATGAGCACGCCGCCCCCTTCAGGTTCCCATCCGATACAGGCACCATCCTGACCTGGAACCATATTGCTGCTCCTTCATTGTCACCGGGTTAAAATTCTGGAACTCCCTTCCTAACAACACTTTGGTTGTACTGTAGCCCTCTAAGATGGACACCAGTCTACAAAATGGAGAACCGCAAAGAATACAGGGAAAAACAAGGACACACAGCTTGCAGAAGCATTTAGCATTTTGCACGTACAAAACCGGTTTCAAGGCAGTTGCAGAAACTCAGCCAAAGGTGCAAATAGGAAAGCGATCTGCATACTAATGAGGTGATACCGGCCCAGTCCCAGATACAATAGAAACATTTTAAGTATCAATCGATACTTTCTATAGCTACCCAGCCAGGATGGCGCCAGAGAAACCAGAACAATGACCCCTAGGAACTGCCCCAGCCACCGAGAAACGACCCCAGGATAGGGGAGTTCAAAACGTATCGATCGGGAAAGACCCAATCGATGAGGGAACCGCCCCAAGGGGGCCTGGACCTCCTGGGACCTATAAAAAGAAGGTCCCACACATGATTCGGTCTGTTGCTTCCTGACTCCGGCCTAGGCTGTTGCATCCTGACTCCGGCCTCCGACACCAGATCCTGTCTTTCATCACCGGCCGTTGAGCATCAGCCATCTATCAGTAAGTGCCAAAACAACGATCGCTACCTGACCCAGGCATTGCTTATCCTCTTGCCGACTTTAATAACCAGAAGTTGCAGACCAAGAACGGGACGAAAGCCTTGCCCCCCTGACCTTGCCTGTTCCTTTCTTGATAAGTATTTAGTCGTTTAATAGTAGGAATAAGTATTAGTCTTTTAGCGTGTGCATGAGTATTTATTATATTTGTTATAATAAACACTAATTGTTTGGACTTACTGATCGGTGTTTAGATTTATTGCTTTGAACTTGACCTTGATAACTTGTGACGGTGTCTCTTACGGCACCTGGCGACTCCAGAGCATAGATACAGATACAGAGCCAAACCAGTGTTAAGCACATGTCCTTTATTGGAGGCGTGTTAATCACACTAACAGTAGAACGAGCAACAGTACTTACACAAACACGGTAGATATCCACCTCGAGGACATTATGAGGATTATTTCTGGGATATTGAGAGCTGCATCCTGTGCTAGTACATACTGAATCACATTGAGGACAGCATTTTGGCACAGTGGTTAGCACTGCTGCCTCACAGCGCCAGGGACCTGGGTTTGATACTGACTTTAGTCGACTGTCTGTGTGGAGTCTGCACGTTCTCCTCATGCGTGCGTGGGATTCCTCCGGGTGCTCTAATTTCTTCCCACAGTCCAAACATATGCAGGTTAAGTGGATTGGTCATGCTAAATTGCCCCTTAGTGTCCAAAGAATAGGTGGGGTTACGGGGATAAGGTGGGGGATTGGGTCTAGGTGGGGTGCTCTTTCAGAGGGTTGGTGCAGACTCGATGGGCCGGATGGCCTCCTTCTGCATTGTAGGCATTCCATGAACCTCCTGATGCCTGCAGGGAATCCTCCTCAAAGAACACCACTAGCTGACAACTAGCCAAAAACACCCATTGACCAAAACAAAAACCCTGCAATCATTTGAAATCCTGTAGGCCCTAATGGAAAACACTCCACACCCTACAAATTGATGATCACCCCACCTCTCGATGACTCACCTCCTGGTTGACTGCAATCATCACCAACTACAAATATTACAAGCTCAAAGGCTACAGTCTTCGAGTGTAATGTCTTTATTGAACTGATTGTAACGTGGCTGCCTCCAGAAATTCCTTCATGGCAGAAGTCACATGACTGTGGCAAGCCAGGTAGGACATTTAGTAATGATTGCATTTCAAAATCCAAATGTCTGGCAACTGGGCCATCTTTGAGGATGGGCCAGGGAAGACGTGACCGACCACAGGTTGATCATGAGGAACAGGTCAAATTATGACTGTGGCCAGCCAAGACAGATTGTTGTCTAAATCCTGAACCTGGACCCTGAGAGAAGCATTGGCACCATTCCCACTGTGACAACTACAACCGCTGAATGATTGTTCATCTCGCAATTGAAAAATAACCGCTCTCACATTCATACAAATGCCAAAAACACTTCAGGAGACAGGTTTCAATTGGATTAGGTTCAAGTGTCTTTTCCTTTCCTGATGGAGTTGTTTGTGTGCAAGTTCGCTCCTGTAACTCTGGGACTGGATTTCTTCCAGAGTTTTTTTCCGATGTGTTTCCAGAACTCCAATGGGAAGATAAAACGAGACAAATAGGGCAAAACAGGGAGGGCGGGAGTTTGTAGAACTTCCACAGACTGCTTCAGGGGGATGCGCTCCCCTCTCTGCCCACAGAAATTCAATCGCCCCTGTCTGCAGATTAAAAACATGTTACAAAAGTTTTGATAGGTGCTATCGGGCAAGTGGGCAGGAGAGCAGGCAATTCGAGACTTGGCTCACCGTGGAGATGAAAAGGCAAGAAGAAAATAGAGAACAGGATCTGGGAGAGGCGCTTTGTGTGTTGAATAGGAATTGGCCGAAAGCTGAGGTTTTCTGACAAAAAGCTCGCTTGGTGCAAGTTACACTTAACGAGCTCAAAGAGATACATTGAACAATTACCAGATGAGCTGCAGAACACGACACTTGAATGAAAATGGCTCTATTGTTGTGGGTTTGAATACAATGAATAGAAGGATTCATAACCACTATAAAGCCGTGCTCTTAATAGGAGAAGCAGACTTGTGAGAACATTGTAGATATATTAATTGATGCGCATTCCACTCCTTGGATAATGAAACCATATTTATTTATGTGACAATTATCTTAACGGCACATAACCTCGCTCCCCAGCTACTCACTCAAGCTCTGCTCGGCCTCATAATTCATCTGCTGGAGCAGAACGTTCCAGGCTTGTCTCACTGGAGCAGAAAGTCCCAGGCAATGCTGGGCCTCACTCCTCATGTCGGAGCAGGAAGTTCCAGGCTCTCAGCTAGACCTCACTCCTCATGTCGGAGCAGGAAGTCCCAGGCTCTCAGCTAGACCTCACTCCTCATGCCGGAGCAGGAAGTCCCAGGCTCTGCATAGGCCTCGCTCCAGAAAGTTCCCCTGCCGGGAGAACTGTAACCAATATCAGTTTTCTTTTCTGCTTGCTTTTTATAAACATTTCCAATTATGGGGCAATTTAGCGTGGCCAATGCACCTACCCTCCGCATCTTTGGGTTGTGGGGGTGAGACCCATGCAGACACGGGGAGAATGTGTAAAACTCCACACGGAGTGACCCCGGGACCTCGGTGCTGTGAGGCAGCAGTGCTAAGCACGTGCCTCTCCCTTTTCGATTTGTCGTGCAGTTATTAAATATTTGCTGTTGTCTCTTCTGATATCCTGTAGGAGCAGAGTATACGCATTTTTATGTCTGTTACAGTCTCCGAATATTGTATTTGAGCCTTTCCCATGGAATTTCAGCAATCCAGTGGTCTTATAATCACCATTATAATCACTAACTTAAAAAAAAAATTCCTAATTTATTTTAAAAATCGAAATTCCCCAGCCAACATGGTGGGATTTGGATGACAGACCTGGCAACAAAACCACTATGCCACCATATCTCACCTATGTGCATCAGAGAGGTGTCAGCCCCAAGAACAATGTGAGAATACCCCAACTGAGACACCATTTTGATGACACAGAATGCATAAGTTTAGTTAGTGCAGTGGGAAATGAAAGTGATCATTCAAAGTATTCTCCTCATTCTGCACACAATCAGTCACTGAGGTGATATTGTGGATTCTGTTGACAATTCAAAACAAAACTCTCATTACCAGAAACCATGTCCCTGCCATTCTTTACTTTGACGCAGGTTATTCGTTTATACGCTTCTCGATTGTCTCAGTTAACCTCTGCTGCCAATCATGATGCCGTTTACATGTTCTAATGTTTCCAAGTTCTTGCTGACAGTATGACAAGAGGCTCAGGTTTTAGAATAAAAACATGTTGCCAGTTCAAAACAACCTATTCACCCCTTGCCAAGATGCTTATTACAAGGGCTTGTTCGGACTAAAACCTGGATCGTCACTCTGCGTGTGGGTGGGAAACTGTAACAGGAGATGCCAGTGAGGTGCAGCAAGGCACACCCCACCCAAATGGGTGACAGACAATGGTTGGGAGAGAGAGAGAGAGAGTGGAGGTAGCTAAACATCCAGGCCATTGCTGATTGCTTCATCTGCTTTCGTTCGATAGATTGCCTGAAAACAATTATAAGCAGTTCGGACTCTGCCAAAAACCAAAATGTTCAACAAAAACACAGATAGGAAAAATAGATTGCGTGCAGGTTATGATATTTTGGATCCTCTGGCTGCTGAGTTAAGGTTCGTTGCTATTTCCTTCAGCCAGAAACTACCAACTGAATGAGATGATTAAATATAAAAGTACCTGAAGCATTTTAGTGAGGGGTTTAAAGGCTGAGGAGATTCTTACAATGTACCAGGCCACTTATTGGTGCCTGGCGTTTTTAGTAACGGCAAGCAGGAGTCAGTCGAGTTAGAAAGGTAAACTTATTAATTACACAGTAGTGAGTACACAAGGGGCCCGGTTGAAAGTCACCGGCCCTTTCGCTTAGTCGGTCGTTACATTCTGGCCGACCCTATATACAACGTAACCCCGCCCCATAGTTAGCTGGGAGCTTATACTCATCGAGCCACATGGAGAATATTAGCAAGCTTGCCCCGTGTGCCCCATGTGGATAGCTAGAGCGTTCAGACCAAAAGCCACACAATTCCGACCTGTCAGCATCTGTCATGACTCAGTGATAGCAGTGAGGAGAGGGCGAGGCAGAAGTATTGAGACAGTACTGAGGATAGGGGATATGTAGTGCAGTGGTAATGCTATTGGACTATAATCTAGAAGCCCAGGCTACTGACTGGGCACAAATTGTTCAAATCCCACGCTGGTGGCATTTAAATTGAATTAACAATCTGGAATAAAAAGTTAGCCTCAGTTATGATGACCATGAGACCATTGTAAGAAACCCATCTGGTTTACTAATGTCACTTTAGGGTCGGAAAACTGCCATCTTTACCCAGTCTGGCCTACACGTGACTCCTGATGTTGAATCTTAACTGCCCTCCAAGATGGCATAGCATACCAATCTGTTCCAGGGCAATTAGGGATGGCCACATCCCATGAAATAATACAACTCTCTGCTTTGAGACAGGAGACAGGAGATTGTGGAGCAGCGAACCTAGGCTATCACACCCAGTGCTGGACTGAGGGAGTGCTGCTTTGTCAGAGAGGACGTCTTTATGATGAGATCTTAAAACAAGGCCCCGTTTACCATCTCAGATCCTGCTGTATTATTCTGAAGAAGAGCAAGGGTGCCATCTCCATCGTTTATATCATTATTGACCTGACCATCACCATAACTTCAAAAAATAATGACCTGATCAGTATCACATTGCTGTTTGTGGGGGCTTGCTGTGCGCAAATTGGCTGCTGTGTTTTCTACATTCCGATAGTTACTGCTGTTTGAAAATAATGTTGTTAGCTATAAAACTCTTTGGGACATGCTGAGTGTTGTGCATTAATGTTTGTTCCTGGTTGGAACAAGGTCAGTTAAGAGTTTGATCACGTAATGTACTGATGTGTCAGCGGCAGCTTAGGCGGTCTAACAGTCAGTCTATTCTAGCAGCCTGTGTGACAACAACCTTCCAATAAAGCTCTTGTTTATTTTGTATCTTTGTGGTCTGCAAGCTTCTCTTTTGAAAGACTCTATAGGAATGTTCCTTAGTTGTGAGGGACAATTGATGATTTTGACAGCGTAAAACTGGTGCTAGTGAGTTGACAGCCCATTTCATATCTCTTATTGAAATCACTGGCTGGCTTTCTATCACCCACCTTATACTATCACACAAAGCCAAAACCTATCCCTCTGTGACTTTAGTTGGCGGCCATGAGCTGAGCGGTCGCCTGAAAGTTGGCTCTAAGACCTTTGACTCATGCCTTTTAAACCAACCGTTTAACAAATGGACACCAAAAACAATCCCCCTATTGACCGCATGGTTAAGCAGGATGGGAAAGAATCAGCGCACAGCCAAAAAGCCAGTGAAGACGAGGGGAGGTGGGGGGGGGGAGAAACTCAACCTCAGAGCAGGAAACCACATGTGGAGGCGCAGAACCAGCGAGGGTCGGCCCCGCAGAGCACCCAGTCTGTGCTCCATCACCTCTAAGCTCCAGAGACATGGGAGGAGATGAGAAAAGACATCTTGACAGCCATCGAGGCAGCAGTGGAAGCCACGATGGCCCTCATGAAGCAGGCAATGGACAAAATACAATGGAGGCTAGAGGCCCAGGTAAAGACAACATGGGGCCTCAGAAAATCTGCCATGGACCAAGGGGACCGGATCAAGGCGCTCAAGGCTGAGGTAGTGAGCCTGGCCAAGATCCAGAGGGAGTTGAATGATAGAGTTGACGACCAGGAGAACCGATCACGTCAGCAAAACCTGAGAATCGTGGGGCTGCCGGAGAGAATGAAGGGGACTAACCCCACAGAATCTGTAGTAGCGATGCTGAAGAAGCTGGTCAGTGAGGAGGGCTTCGCCAAGCCCCTAGAGGTAGACCGCGCCCATGGCTGGGGAACCACCCCGGGTAATAATCCATAAGTATCAGGATAAGGAGTGGATCCTGAAGTGGCCGAAGAGCGTGAGAGGGTGCAAGTGGGAAGGACATTCCATCCGCTTGTACCATGACATTGGTGCCCATCTGACCAAGGGCCGGGCAGAATTTAACGGTGCCATACCCACCCTGTACAAAAGTGGGGTGCAGTTTGACATGCTCTACTCTGTCAATATATATCACATACCAGGGTGAAGAACACTACTTCAACGCCCTGGAAGAGGCCAATAAGTTTGTCCAGAAAAATGGACTGAGCAGTCAACGATAGAGAGCAATGGCCAGGAAGCAGGCTGCAAGAATTCGAGAGGGGTAGGGGCGACCACAGGCAGGGGAGCTGAGGGAAGGGAGAGAGGGTAGAGAGATATACGGGGGTTAAACAGGGGAGTCCGACTGTTAGGGGAGCTGCTACACCACCGAGCAGGCTGGTGTATGGAAATACAGCGAAGGAGGAGGCCGCGGCCCACCGCCCAGGGGGGAAGGAGCGTCTGGTAGAGGGGAGGGGAAAAATAGAACTTCTGGGGAAACAAAGGGTGAAAAGGGGGAGGGTCATGGAAGGTAGAGAAGGGGGTAAAGCCAATGGGGGAGGGGAGGACTAGGAGGGGGGAGCACAAGGGTCGGATAGTACAGGGGGAGAAACATAGGGGTGGGGGGAGTGGACTACTGTCACAGACATGCCGGCAGCTTGTGATACTTGTGTTGGTGTTGCTATTGTTTTCGGGATTATTATTGTTTTCATATTGTTCTGCAAAATTTTGAGATTAAGTGCAGAAATTCCAATAAAAATACTTTTAAAAAAATCTACCCCTGCGTGTCCAATAAGGCACCACAGTTCACTGCAGATTAACTTTGATCCTGCTTAAATCATTTAAATTGTATTAGGAACTGACGCTTAACAACCTGCGTGTGCAGCAACCGGAAGGATTAAGTTCTCAGTAAAGATAAACTCAGAGGTTAGTCCATCTGTTTATGAAAAAGCGCACAAATCAATAATCTTTTCAGGACTGCTATTTTATTGCGGTTAAAGCGTGCTTAAGGTTATGGTGCACCCTCTTCCTCATCATGCTACCCAATGGCCTAACAGAGGCTGTGCTGTAACCACAAACGTTTTGAGCTTTCTATTCAATGGACTAATCACAGCAGTTGCCATGGTACCTGATTCCACTCATTCTCATTGGTTATCAGTTCAGTCCACAAGCTCAATTTTGCATTAATCCAGTTCGAGCCTCGGAGATCTTTAAGCATCGGAGGCAGTTTGGGAAGAGCTAAGAGCATTGCAGCAATGCAAGATGGAAAACATTTGGAAGGGAAGTGCGGGGGTGGGAGATGATCTTAAGGCCATCGACATTGTGGATAAAGTTCCGAAGATTACTTGCCAACCAAATTACCATCTTAACTCAGGTCCAACAGCAAATATAGCCCTGGTAACAGAGTGCTGACACATGGAATGTGGTGATGGTCCCTAATCCCAGAATGTAGTTATATGCTGCAATGAATAATGATGGATGGTGTAAGATAGACTCAACGGCCATTCCAAATGAAATTTAGGGTTGCGAACTGTGATTAAACATATTCCTAGAGGTTTCATCCCATGATTGAAAAGAAAAAAGTCTCATTGCCCAATTAGACGATGTTTGACTGTCAGCCTCCCCTGCCCCGCCATTTTCAATATCTGGAGAAGGGAAATGGATGCTATGGATTTTCCTTCACCTGATATTGAAAATAAATTGATAAAAATAATCTTAAACGTCCATATGATTTTTCTCCAGGGTTGCACAGAGCATTGTCCTGGAGATTAATCTTTAATTTCTGGAGACCCCAGGCCGATCCTGGAGGATTGGTAACCTGACTGGGTGCCGAAAACCCCAAAATGCTGGGTAGAGAGTGCATGTGCCTTTCCGACCAATTCTTGGCCATGACTACATCTGGTCACCTTGTTGATCCTGTGTATTAAGTACAACAGAGAGGAACAACTGCATACTAAAGATAATTCTGCAGCACCACCAACTGCTTTTAACTGAGGAAATTAGACCTCACCCAGAGGCTGCTATGAATCCTTCCCCTTGCTCTTTTTTCTTGCTGCTCACGGAATGTTCTACACCAGTTCTGCTTCTCCTTTTTCTTGCAAAGGGAAGTCTGCTGGGGGTGAGAACTTTCTCTTGCTTGCACCCAGTGATTGGCATCTGGCAAGATTACCTCTCTTGGATTGGATCTGGAAAACTCTCCCCACAGCTACATTGTGACATGCCCACTCAACATGACTATTATTGGATTTCTCAGCTTGGCTGTTGGGTGAATCCATTCAGTGCCGAATTAGAGGGGAGCTTTGCACCTAGGCCGAGGGTGTAGATTGACTTGAATGTTTCTTATTCCATTTGTTGCTTTGGCTGTTAGAGAATTAAATCTTGATAACTCTCACTCAGACAGTTGGAATTATAATGTTCCACAGGCAATCAGACCTCCTTCATAAACATTGGGGCTGTAACATTTGCATTTAATGCTCATAGGCACTAAAACATTCACTGCACATTGTTTGGGTTTTGGAATGCAATCATTGCTACATGTCCTAGGTCATGTGACCTCTACCATGGGCAGCATGGTGGTACAGTGGTTAGCACTGCTCCGCCGGGACCCAGGTTCAGTTCTGGCCTTGGGTTACTGTCATAGATAGATAGATAGAACAGTACAGCACAGAACAGGCCCTTCGGCCCTCAATGTTGTGCCGAGCCATGATCACCCTACTCAAACCCACGTATCCACCCTATACCCGTAACCCAACAACCCCCCCCCCCCCCTTAACCTTACTTTAATTAGGACACTACGGGCAATTTAGCATGGCCAATCCACCTAACCCGCACATCTTTGGACTGTGGGAGGAAACCGGAGCACCCGGAGGAAACCCACGCACACAGGGGGAGGACGTGCAGACTCCACACAGACAGTGACCCAGCCGGGAATCGAACCTGGGACCCTGGAGCTGTGAAGCATTTATGCTAACCACCATGCTACCCTGCTGTCTGTGTGGAGTTTGCCCGGGTGCTCCGGTTTCCCCCCACAGGCCAAAGATGTGCAGGTTAGGTGGATTGGCCATGATAAATTGCCCTTAGTATCCAAAATTGCCCTTAGTGTTTGGTGGGGTTACTGGGTTATGGGGATAGGGTGGAGGTGTTAACCTTGGGTAGGGTGCACTTTCCAGGAGCCGGTGCAGACTCAATGGGCCGAATGGTCTCCTTCTGCACTGTAAATTCTATGATCTAACCTAGTAACTCCACCCAACTCCTGCGCATCTTTGGACTGTGGGAGGAAACCGGAGCACCTGGAGGAAACCAACGCAGACACGGGGAGAACGTGTACGCACAGACAGTGAACCAAGCCGGGAATCGAACCTGGGACCCTGAAGCTGTGAAGCAATTGTGCTAACCACCATGCTACCGTGCTGGTGCCTTGAGCAACATTCTGAGGGCATGGTCCTTGTCACCCAGGATCAACCCTGGCATTGGGCAGGAGCCTCGGACAGCTGTGGCAGCTGGCAGTCCTTAAAATGTAAATATCATGGGTGCACCCTGGGACACAAGCACACACCCTGATTATTTCCTGGGTGGTCATAGGCAACTTAACCATCAAGGGAATGAAAGCCCTTCTGATTTACAAATACAGTTAGTTGTTCCAAGGGAGTTCTAATGGCCACATGTGTTCTGGTGATAGCATCCTGGTTCCTGTGGGCCCTGACTTTCCTTGTGGTCTAATTATCAGCATCAGTTTAGAGCCAGATGAATTTTTTGGCCCTTCTGAACAGGGCATTGGTCACCTCCCTGATGTATCTCTGTGTTGCAGCCTGGGAAATACCACACATTTCCCATGGAGCCATGAAATGAGCCAATGGCTTGGAGGCCTAAGGCTCACAGCTGCTTGAGGATGAGAAGCATGAGCTTCACTCCAAAGCCCATGGGACTGCAGGTCTTGTTATAAGAACACATGTAGGCCATTGATGCTTCCCAGGAAAACCTTAATCATCTCTGACCTTGCCTCTCAGATATCTGAAGGAGTTTGGTGCGCATTCTGATCATGTGCCCCGTGGCAATGAATCTGGCCCTGGCTGCCTTCCACTTGACCTCTCTCTCCCTTGGCTGGTGCTGGCTGATAGCTTTGTTGTCGAGGTTGTTGTGGGACCAAAGCTTTCCTCTGGTGAATACTCTCCTCCAGCATGTGAGCTTGCAAAAATATTGGTATCATGATCCTTTAGAAACTGATAACTTGAAAATAAAATTCAAACTTTTAGTTGAGAGCTGAAATTCATGGTAAGTGCTCACATTGTAAGACTTTTACTGTAACAATCAGACTAAAGGCACTATTGACTAAACACTACTTTTACCTGCACCTATACTTTGAACTAGAGAACGTAACTTTCCCCTTTTACTTTTAACACAACTGAAAATCCCACTTCATAATTATACTTTACAATGTCCCTGAAGTAGTCATTATATTTTCCTGGAGCCAGTCCAAAGTTATTCTTAGTCCCTGAACATTCACTTTCAATTTTGTCTTCTCCCCATCTTGAAACTTTTAACCCCAGAATTGTCTTTCACAGTAAGGTATTGTCCTGCTGATTTTCCTTCTAGCGCAATGTAGGAAAATCTTCCAGCCTCATTTCAAAACCTCATGAGTTTGGTCTTTTCACTCCAAGTTCAAGCTCCTACTTCATTCCTGTGTGATGAACCATAGAGACTTTCGGACTTTAGCTGTTCCCTGACAGACTGTCTTTGTCTGTACGTTTCAGGGATATCTTAGAACCCCTTCAAAAAGCCAATCTCCATGGCAATGTGAATCATATGGGCTTTTTATCCAGGTAGAAATGCTGATTAGCTATCCTTGAGACTCCAACTCGCTTTTATCTTGACTATAAATGGACAGTCTAAAGCATTACTGGTTATAATGTGACATTTCAAGGACTAGTAAACACAGATGCTGCTGCCATTGTCTCAAAGTGTGAATACCGTACAGTTTCCAGCAACAACCTGGGTCTCCCATTAATCTGTAATAATCACATCATCCAGGTTTGTTTTGGGGCATATTTCAGAACAGGTCATTTGACCCCCTTTATTTTATCCTAAATTAAAGATGCAGCCCAGGAGCATACTGCGTGATTCTCCATCGGCAGGATCCTCTGCTTCGCCGGCAGCGCACCCGCACCAGATGGCCTGGGATGGCCATAATGGGAAACCCCATTGTCCGGCTGCTGGAACAGAGGATCCCTCTAGCGGCAGGGATGCGCCGCGCAAGAAAATGGAGCTGGCAGGATGGAGAATCTCACCCACAATCTATCAATTTCACCCATTTTGCTCCAATTTATTTTGGAGATGTTGATGGAGAGAGTAATATTAGTCAGTACAACAGCAGCAACTCCCTGTGCTTTATGAATAATACCACAGGAACTGTTGCATCCACCAGAGAGAGAGAGAGAGAGTGAAGGTGAGGGCCTTGGTTTAACATCTGTTGAAAGACCACACTGTCGTGTTATTCGCCCTGGGGTAACACGGACTGCAACACGATGCAGATAAACGATAAAGCATACACCAAACATAGGCGTTGGTCCAATAAGATTTATTGAACTTTAGTAACGAAGCACACAGCTGCCTGTGGGTTTACTCTCTACTACTCTAAGTAACCTAACTCTAACTGTCTAGATCAGGCTAGCTCTGATCCACGTGTAGAAGGTGTTGAATGATTTGTACACCCTGATGGTCACTACAGTTCTCACCAGTGGAAAGAAACAGGGTGCTGATGCCTCGTGTGTTTTACAGTTGGAAGCCCCACTCTGGTGTCTGTCTGGTGATTGGTTGTGTTTTGTTCTTTATATTGATTGGCTCAACTGGGTGTCTGTCACTGCCTGCTTTGACCTCATGATGTGCATGGGTGCATATTATGACATCCCCCCCTTTTAAAAACAAATGTCGGTTGCTTATAGCATATATGACATATTTACAGAAGTAACTATTTACAGCAATTGGTGAGTGAATGCATATGTACATGTAAGGTGTTTAGCGTGCAGAAACATAACAGTATAAAGACAAAGGAACTATTCCAGTCGTTGGGGCTGTTGTTGGATTCTTGTTGACTACCTGAGAGGTGGAGGTGGGGATGATGGTGTCTTGACCGGCTGGCACGCAGCCATACTGGTGGCCTGGTGGAGCGAGGTGTCCGGATAAGGCATAATGACATCTGGGATCGTGAGATTGGTGGTGGGCAGGCAAGTTTGCGTAGTGGCCTTCTGTTGCGCCTGATAATGGATCCATCAGCCATGCGAACCATGAACAACCTGGGAGCAGCCTGTCGAACAACAACAGCTGGAGCTGGCCAGCCTCCACCAGGCAACTTGATGCGAACAGCGTCCTTCGGAGAGAGCACGGGCAGATCAGTAGCATGAGCATCATATGTCAGCTTTTGCCGGGTTCTGATTTGCTGCATCTTTTGCAGCACTGGAAGGTGATCCAGGTCAGGTACATGAATGACCGGAACAGTCATCTGCAGGTTACGATTCATAAGGAGCTGTGCCGGAGACATACCGCTGGACCGAGGGGTTGGCCTGTACGCCAGAAGAGCAAGATTAAAGTCCAAAGCTGAGTCCGCAGCCTTGCAGAGCATTTGCTTCACGATACGGAACCCTTTTTGGACCTTCCCATTAGATTGCGGGTAATGTGGGCTCGAGGTGATGTGCTGGAACTGGTATGCCTTGTGAAGTTAGACCATTCTTGACTATAAAAACAGGCACTGTTGTCGCTCATAACCATGAGCGGGATACCATGCCTGGCAAAGGCCTCCTTGCAGGCCTTTATGATAGTCCTGGATGTTAGGTCAGACAGTTTCACTACCTCGGGGTAACTGGAGAAGTAATCAATTGTAAGGACGTAGTCACGCCCATTGACCACGGAGAGGTCACAATCTCGTGCTGCTGGAGCGTTTTTGGGCTGAGAAGCGCTGGCAGGTCGCGCAATTGAGGATGACGTTTGATATATTATCATTGATGCCGGGCCAATAGACAGCCTGCCGGGCCCTGCGCCTGCACTTCTCAATATCGAGGTGTCTCTCGTGGATCTGCATGAGCACCAAGCTCTGGAGGCTGCGAGGAATGACGATGCGATCCAATTTAAGGAGGATATCCTCGACAACTGTTCAGTCATCATTTACATTATAGTACTGGGGGCATTGCCCTTTCTGCCAGCCACTCGTGAGGTGGTGTGTGACCCGCTGCAGAAGAGGGTCCTTGGCGGTCTCGTCTCGAATAATGACGAGTCATTCGTCGGATGTTGGGAGGGTGCTGGCACACAGTTGCACTTGTGCCTCAATGTCGTGTATGAAGTCTACCTGCTCACATGGCGAGATGATGGCACGCGACAGGGCATCCACGATGATTAGCTCTTTTCCAGCTGTGTAAACCAGTTCGAAATCATACCTGCGGAGTCGAAGGAGAATGCGCTGGAGCCTGGGTGTCATGTCATTTAAGTCCTTGTGTATAATGTGCACTAGGGGTCTGTGGTCCGTCTTTACTGTAAAGGTTGGGAGACCATAGACATAATCGTGGAATTTCACAATGCCAGTGACAAGGCCCAGGCATTCTTTCTCTATCTGGGTATATCGTTGCTCAATGGGGGTCATGGCCCTTGATGCAGAGGCCACTGGAGTCCAGGACAAGGTGTCATCCTTCAGAAGGAGCACCGCCCCAATGCTGTCCTGGCTGGCGTCTGTGGAGATTTTAGTCTCCCTCACTGGGTCAAAAAAAACTAGAACAGGAGCAGTGGTTAGCTTTGCTTTCAACTCAAGCCACTCTGCTTGACGTGCGGGTAGCCACTGGAAAGTGGTGGACTTCTTCACCAGATGCCTGAGGGCCGTGGTGTGTGAGACGAGATTGGGAATGAACTTCCTCAAGAAATTTACCATACCCAGGAAGCGGAAGACCTCCTTTTTGTCTTCTGGGGTCTTCATTGTGTTGATGGCCATGACTTTGTCCGAGTCCGGTTGCATGCCCTGCTGGGATATCCAATCACCCAGAAATTGAATTGACGACATGCCAAAGGAACATTTGGTTTTGTTTAACTTCAGGCCATTGTCACGGATGCTTCTGAAGACTTGTTGCAGACGAGAAATATGTTCCTCTGGGGTCATGGACCAGATGATGATGTCATCAACATAAACCCGCACACCCTCAATGCCCTCTAGCATTTGTTCCATTATTCGATGAAAGATTTCAGACGCCGAAACAATACCAAACCGCATGCGGTTGTAGCAGTACCTTCCGAAAGGTGTATTAAACGTGCACAGTTTCCTGCTTGACTCGTCCAGTTGTATCTGCCACAAGCCAGGTGATGCAGCCAGCTTTGTAAAGAATTTGGCACGTGCCATCTCACTTGTCAGTTCCTCTCGCTTCGGGATCGGGTAGTGTTCCCGCATAATGTTATGGTTCAGATCCTTGGGATCGATACACATGCGCAGTTCTCCAGAGGGCTTCTTGACACAGACCATTGAGCTGACCCAGTTAGTTGGTTCCGTAACCTTGGATATGAAACCCTGATCTTGGAGCTCCTGCAGCTGTGCCTTTAGAAAGTCCTTTAGAGGCGCCGGCTCCCGGCGTGGCACATGGCCTACAGGCGTGGCATCAGGCCTGAGCAAAATCTTATAGCGGTACGGCCGCGTGCCCATCCCACTGAACACATCCGGGTATTGCTATAGTAGCTCATCAATGTCAGCCTGAAGAGTGGTGTTGGCAGAGGACATGGTATGTACACGCTGGACGAGATGGAGTAGCTTGCATGCATGGGCACCAAGCAGAGAAGCCTTGCCAGGCTTGACGATCTCGAACCGCAAAGTGGCCTTGATGGCCTTGTTAGACACATGCAGGTGACAGGACCCTAACGCAGTGATGGCATTGCCATTGTAGTCAAGCAGCTGGCAGGCCAGCGGAAGAATTGTTGGCTGCCTTTGGATACGAGCAAGATCTGCTTGGGAGAATAGATTGGCTGAAGCAGCGGTGTCCAGCTTGAACCGGATACTACAATGATTGACTTGTACTGTTGCATGCCACTCATCTACAGAATCCACATTGAGGATGGGTGTGTGTGTTGCTGAATGCGAGGAGACATTCTCATGCATGGTGATGATGCCCCCTCGATATGGGGACTCTGGGCAGTCGTCCTCTGGATCCTTGGCGGGATCAGGTTCCAAATCCAGCAGCCCTTGCTGCATACTTTGAACGCATCTGCATTGGAGCTGGGATCACTGGCCCCCTATCGGAGGTGCATTGGTGCATATTATGACACACACCTCTGACAGTGGAGCACTGGTGTGTCAGTCTTGATATGTACATACCAATATATGAATTAGGAGCAGCAGTTGGCAATTGGGCCCCTCGAGCCTGCTCCCCCAATCTCTAAGACCATGGCTGATCAGATTGTACCTCAACCCCACATTCATACCTGCCCCCTGATGTGTTGGGTAAGCTGGGTCTTTGTGGACTGCGTTTGATGCAGTGTAGAGAGAGACAGGCTTCCAACACTTGATGAGATGCAACAGATTTTATTTAACATCTAACTATATTACATGCTTAACTGTGGGTTGACACTATGCTGACTTGACTGGAGACCTGAGGCTAGCCTGACCAGACTAACTGACTACCACATGGTGTTTGTACTAGCTGCTGCTCACGAGCTCTGACTGTCTCAGAGGCTGGATCCCAAGAGAGCGGGAAAACTGGTGCCCTCTGGCTTTATAGTGGTCATGTCCTGTCTGGTGATTGGCTGCTGTGTCCTGTGTGCTCACTGGTCATCCTGTGTGTCAATCACTGCCTGTCTGCACTCCTTCATACACATGGATGTATATTATGACACCCCCGATAACCTTTCACCCCCTTGGTGAAATCAAGAATCTATCCAGCTCTGCCTTAAAAATATTCAAAGACTCTGCCTCCGCCCCCTTTTGTGGAAGAGAATTCCAGAGACTCACGACCCTCTGAGAGAAAATGTTTTGCCTCAACTCCATTTCAAATGGGTGACCCCTTATTTTTAAACAGTGATCTCTAGTTATAGATTCCCACACATGAGGAAACATCCTCTCCAAATCCACCCTGTCAATATCCCTCAGGGTCTTTAAGGTTTCAATCAAGTGGCCTCTTAAAAACTCTTGTAAACTCTAACGGATACAAACCAAATCTCTCCAACCTTTCCTCATAAGACAACCCACCCATTCCAGCTATTAGTGTAGTAAACCTTCTCTGAACTGCTTTTAGCGCATTTACATCTTTCCTGAAATGAGGAGCTCAATATTGTACACAGTGCTCCAGATGTGGTCACACCAATGCCCTGTGCAGCTGAAGCTTAACTTGTCTACTGTTGTAATCAATTCCCCTCACAATGGTGGTCACGGAGCACATTGACACATTGTACTCTCACCAGTGCAGCATCTCCTAACAACACGGTGAAGATTGATAAAGCACGGTAACGGGACAGAGGAGCTACAGGTATCAGACAAGATTGGGGTATCAGCCCAGGCCTTCTATCCTGCGGTAAGATGAACTAGCGTGCAGTGCTCACAGGAGGGCCAAGGGACAAGTTCTGCTCTTCTCTAACTCTCCGCTTCTCATTTTATTGCTTAACATTTGCCAACCTTCCTCCATTCCTATTTTGCAGCCAACGATCATTTTCTTTATTCCCAGTCCAGCGAGTGAATTACCTCTCCGAGGCAAAATGCTACGGAAATCTGAAATAAAAATAGGAAATGCTGTAAATACTCAGCAGGTCAGACAGCATGTGTGGAAAGTTAATGTTTCAAGTTCATGCCCTTTCACCAAAGCTGTCCTGAAACAAATGGTCTTTGTCTGACAGTGACGTGAATTGTTTGGTAAACGTGTGGTTGATGAGTGCGTTGCATTTACTCTATTAGTACAACAAATTAATGTTGACAGGATGCTCAAAGTGGGAGAGGATTTAAGTTCTCAGACACTGTGGGTGCAGGTAGTTTAAAATGGAAACGTGAGTCAAATGGTTGATGAAGCTTGCCATTTATACAGCAAGGTATTTTTAGGGTTCTACCCTTTATAAGATACGTCCCTTTGCCTTGTGGTTTGTTGTTACAGCTGAACATGATGCTCTAAATATAGAAAATGACCGTGTCGGACAGAAAAATCCCTTCCCTTCACCCAGTCATGCTTATTAAACAAACAGCATCAAATCCAATACATCCCGTTGTTATTCCTGACAATGTTGTATATGTGCCTATGACCTCAAGTTACTAACTCCTTCACAGCAGCAGGTTCTTATTAGATTGAACTCAAAAGCACTTGGACAGAAATAACAAAAGTTATGAGAAAGGTACTTAACCAATTACGGCAGCTTTCCCTTGCCTGCTTATCAAGGCTCTCATCATTGTCTATTAAACAGAGCCCCACTCTACCTACAGTTATATCTCTTATCTATAACATATTAGAATATCTCACATCTGCACAAGTTTCCAAACCACTTTTATTGCGTTTTGTCATCTTTTTGTCAACGCTTTGCATTATGAATTTTTATGCCCTATTTATAATAAACTTATCATTTTGTGTAATCGCATCTCGAGACTTGCACAACTCTCTCAAAATGCTTTTAGGCAATTTTAAGGAAGGTAAACAAAATTAATAATTGAAAATATTGTAGACTTTACCAGAAAATTATTAACTTTATCAATTAACTTGCTAATTGTGGCTTTATTAACAATCCACCTCCTTAGCCACTTGGCCACATATCGTCACGATGATGTGATATTAATCTGTAATTTCAGCAGCTAATGAAACATACCTTGAACTGTTTAACAAGGATTGCTAAAAAGCAAGCAAAGATCCAGACTTAAGATGGCTGCCACAAGTCATCTGATATTTGGTGTCACAAGTTGCTGAGTTTTCCGGAAGGTTCCACCTTTCATGTGCTTTTCTATAAGGTTACTTCTCAAGTGGAGACAAAATGTCTACCATGCCAATAGCTATACGAAAATGTGTTCTTCCTATCTCATCAATATGGTTGATAGATCATTCAGGAGTAAATGACGAGGACATGTCAGAATCTATAATCCAGGCCATTAAACAATATCCAGGGTGAAAGTCATAACCCATGCATGGGACTTACAGGGTGGGAATGAGTGTCTTCCCCCTGATCCTTGCAGAGTATGAGCTCCCTCATTAAGGAGGCAGGGGAAACTTAATGTATGTTATAAATAAGGTCGGCCAGTTTGGCACCAACTGTGAAGACCAGTTGGGAACTGTCAGACCTGCTGAGATTTTCCAGCATTCTCTCTTTTGGTTTCAGATTCCAGCATCCGCAGTAATTTGCTTTTATCCAGTGTTTAACTCACTGCCACTTCTCTTCCAGGAATGCCTACCCTAAAGAAGTACAGCTCCTTACAGATGCTGCCAGGCCTGTTGAGATTTTCCAGCATTTTTTTTCCTTTGGGAACTATCGGGAGCTGTGTAAATGAACCTAATTTTCTTTGTTACAACTTAGCGTGGACTCTCTGCCACTTCATAAAAGTTAATCCAAACATGAAATAATCAATTGTCTTCTGAAATCATTATGGAGAGAGAGGTCATGTGAGTAAAATAACCAATTTAAAAATCTATTTTATTCCAGCACAGAGATAGTGAACATACATCGAAAGGAACCTCAAGTGCAAAAATCAGCAACTTCTAGGAAAGACTCATTAGGCGTCTGGCAATTGCAGTTTTATATGGGCTTCAACTCCTAGGATTTCAAGATCACCAAGGAGAAAAATCGGCCACAGCCACAGATCCCTGCAAAAGACAAACTCGCTTTTAAAATTGTTAAGCATTGAATTTTAATTGGTTAAGAAAATAACAACCTACTATATAACTTGTAAGTCTGTATGCATATATGTGTATGTGTGAGTTGTGAAGATCAAACACAGGTTTATTTGTTGAAATATTTTTATATCTTTACTTGGGTGGGTCTTTTACTCAATAATAATTAATCCCCTATAGGTTTAAACACAAGAAAGCCTGCCATCCTAGTTTTTTTGCAATTGATACATAAATAATGCAGAGATGGAGTAAATTCCTTCAATCTGACAAATTCAAATTAAAATGCCTGGTCCATGTTTGTGTGGACCAATACTAAACGGCACCCTGGCGAGGTCACTCAGGCACAGCCGGTGAATACCGGGCGCTGGGTGAATCCGGTGTCCGGGTATTTAAATGAGGGGCTACGCTCATTTAAATATTCCTATCTGGATCTTACCCAGTCAGGGCGAGATCCAGATCCCGCTGGCAGCATGAATTGGGTGACTCGTGATTGGCCCGCCGCCCGGCAGGGGGCCTGATCTGGGGCTCGCACGCGATTCGCCTAATGCGCCCAGATCCGCCGAATCACACCAGTCAGTTTTCTGACAATTCCTGACGTGAAGCCGGTGCTAAACATAGTGCTCTGCTTTCCTTTGGACCCAATTAGGGAGATTGCGAGGGGGATCCTGATGTCTGGACAGATCAGGGTCTCCATAAAATCTACCCAATCTTCTGCTCTGGAGGGCACACACCCGTGTCGTTAAGTGTTGGCACAACCCAGAGGACAGCAGTCACAAGTGATAAGACCAGCTTGATTGCCATAGAGACATGACTCATTGGTCAGTCACCGCCAACCTAAAGTTCTGGAACCCCCACGTAGTAAGGTGCTGACTTGTCATGCTCCATCTTCTTCAATGGGTATTTGAAGCTGAGAGCCTCCGCTCAACAAATGGACAGAATCCATCGAGCAGGCAAACAAACAAAACAAATGAAAAGAATGAAGATGCCCACCAAATCTTTCATCTGCTCAGAGAATTGAAAAGAATCATTTGAGAAAACATTGTTTTGATTCTACGAGTTGTAACTTTTAATTTGTGTTCTGTAACATTTAAAAGTGAGAAAGAAGGACTGGGATCAGATGATAGCTCAGGAAGGGACAGGGGCTTGAATGACTGGGGCCAGAAACCAGACGGAGAGAAAGAGGAGGGTCATTTTGAATTTGATCAATACAAGAAAAAAAAAACTTGCATTTATGTAGCACCTTTCTCAGCCACTGGGCATCCTACAGTTTCTCACAGACAATGAAGTACGTCACTGTTGTGATGTACACAACATGGCGGTCAATTTACCACACAGCAAGCTCCCACGTTCTGCAATGTGATAATGACCAGATAATCTGTTTTTAGTAATGGCTTGAGAAACAAATACTGACTAGGACACTGGGAAAGGCTCCCCTGCTCTTCTTCAAAACTTTACTTTTACCCCCATCTGGGAGGACATTAACTTCATGTCTCAAGTGAAAGACAGCAGCTCCAACAATCCAGCACTCCTTCAATACAGCACCAGGAGTGCCCACCTAGATGTTGTTCTCAAGTTTCTGGACAGGGAGTTGAACTTCTGACTTGCAGATCAGCTGCAAAACAATTTTATTTTCATTTGTTAATGAATGTGTGGGCATCACTGTCTAGGCCAGCCCTTGAACTGAGTGGCTTGCTGAGGGTTTGGAGACACATGTAGGTCAGGTGAACCAGATGGGTTTTTACAATAATTGACAATGGTTCAAACATACTTTTAATTCAAGATTTATTTTATTGCATTCAAATTTCACCAACTGCCATGGTGGGATTGAACAATGTACCCACAGCACTACTGTGCGGAATCTGCACATTCTCCCCTTGTCTGCGTTGAGTTTCCTCTGGGTGCTCCGGTTTCCTCCCACAGTCCAAAGATGGTAAGAAGTCTTACAACACCAGTTAAAGTCCAACAGGTTTGATTCAAACACGAGCTTTCGGAGCGCAGCTCCTTCCTCAGGTGAAGGAGCAGTGCTCCGAAAGCTAGTGTTTGAAACAAACCTGTTGGACTTTAACCTGGTGTTGTAAGACTTCTTACTGTGCTCACCCCAGTCCAACGTCGGCATCTCCACATCATGTTTATTTTATTGGTATACTTGAAAGAGTATAAAGAGGACGTAGGGGCTTGAACGTATGATTCCCCCCACCGAAGTATTACTCACATTTAGCTTGTTAAGTGTCCTTTAAAGTTTTATTCCTGTTACAGAGCCTCTTTAAGGTGCTGTTAATTTGGTAGTTTGTTTAATTAGTTAATTAGTTTTATCAATATACTCAAAAGACTATAAACTGACAGTTCTCACCAAAATGCTATTTTGATTTAATAGATTTTCTTTGAATTTTGCGTTTTAAGGGGTCTATCATTAGTTTAGTTGATTACTCAAATGTGTAACAAGAGACCAAGGAGGTCTTGTGAGGCAGTGAGAATGTCTCAATCTCTGTACCTGAAGCTCTGGGTTCAAGTCCCAAGTTAAGACTTGTTGAATGGAAGGAAAATTTATGATGTGGTTCAATGGGCTAATAATTAGCATAGAAGTCTATTTATCATCTCCCACTATTCCCAAAAATGTGTTAAGGTACGGTTTTAAAACATTTAAAAGAAAGACAGGGTTCGTAGGAAGAAAGTATTCTGCAAATAAATCAGTTATCAAGAAAAGGATTTGTGTCTACTTTCATATTTCGCCATTTGTCTTGGGTTCCATTTAACATACTACACTTTCACTTTAAACACCCAACAATGGAAAGTCCCTGGAGTGTTTTTATAAATTCCTCTTTTGCTTTTCTCTTCTGCCTCTCACAACACAAGGCCACAACTAGTACCTTCCACTGCTTTGACAGCAAACAGCTCCAGCTCTCGCTGAAATCTGTGATAAAGATTCCTCTTTATGCAGGAAATATGTTAGTGGAGACCAATTAGATACAATGAAAGCTTACAACACCAGGTTAAAGTCCAACAGGTTTGATTCAAACACGAGCTTTCGGAAAGGAGCTGCACTCCGAAAGCTCGTGTTTGAATCAAACCTGTTGGACTTTAACCTAGTGTTGTAAGACTTCTTACTGTGCTCACCCCAGTCCAACGCCGGCATCTCCACATCATCAGTCCAAAGATGTGCAGGTTAGGTGGATTGGCCATGCTAAAGTGTCCAAATAAAAGTTAGGTGGGATTACTGGGTTACGGGGATCAGGTGGAACTGAGGGTTTAAGTAGGGCACTCTTTCCAACGGCTGTAGCTGACCCGATGGGCCAAATGGCCTCCTTCTGCACTGTAAATTCTATGATAGCACTACCCTGGGTCACTGGATTGCTAGTCCAGTGACAATACCACTATAGCATGGCCATCGCTTAATGTCTGATCAGCTACTTGCTAAAATCTCTCTTGATTCACCTCTCCTTTGAAGTTTTTAATTACTACCCAAGTCATATCTATGTCACAGAGAGAGAGAAAGAGAGACGAGTGTGAAGCCACTGTTACGAAACATTGGAAAACTTGACAGATGTGTGGCCGTGTGCCATTTTAATTAAGTGTTGCTTCAAATTTCAGAAAGTGTCTAATTTTAAAACCAATTATCTCTGCCCATGTTTTGCTGACAATTAAAGTTCAGTAATGATTTACACCTGTAAGGCAGAAATTCTAATTTCTATTCATAGAATTTCTATAGTGCAGAAAAAAAACATTTGGCCCATCAAGTCTGCACCGGACCTTTGAAAGGTCATCCTAGCTAAACCACAAACCCCACCCTATTCCTGCAACCCACCTGAAGGAGCAATTTAGAGTGGCCAATCCCCTAAAGCATATCTTTGGACTATGGGAGGAAACCAGAGCAACCAGAGGAAACCCACGCACACACGGGGAGAATGCAAACTTCACACAGGTAGTCACCCAAGGTCGCATTCAAATCTGGCCGCTGGCATGGTGAAGTAGCAGTGCTAACCACTCTGCCACCATGCCATCCTATTATTTATGTGGCAGACACGATGGGCAAAAGGGACATTTTTTGTGCTAAACTCGATGACTCTATGACAGGGTGAGAGAGAAAAAGACAGACGAGCATTCCCATTCCTCATTCTAAATTGATTTTTTGAGATAAATTGTAACAGCAAACAAAGCCTCATTGAGGAAAGAAAAGAATTAAAGGGGGATTGAAGAGGCAAGGATGCAAACTGTTTGAGGGAGAGGGCCCTCTACCTCACACCAACTTTGGGGGTAGTTACTAGGATTGGATGAAAAGATAAGGGTGAAGCATAGGAACATTCATAGATAATTCAGTTAAATAAACCTATTTTGCCAATCAATTAAATCATGGCTTATCTCTAGCTCAACTCTTATTTACCTACGTTTGCTCCAGATCCCTTAAAACTTTTACCAACAAAAATCTACTGATCGCAACCTTAAATGAGGTAATTGACCAGTGGGCTGACAAGACCTGGCAAAGCATAGCCACTACAGGCCAAATGGCTTCCTTCTGTATTGTAGGTTTCGATGATTCTGTGACAGTGAGATGACAGGAGGACAGTGTAGAACTTCAAAAGGGCATGGACAAGTTGGCGGAGTGGTGTTATAGGCCAGGGCTTATACAACCCCAAAGTGTATCCTGGAGTTCACCTGACCCACAACTTTTAATAGATTGTGGTATGGGGAGCACACGGCCCACTCTACAGGTGTGGTACAGCAGAAATGGAAAAGTATTTTTTTAAAGCAAAACAATGTTTATTCTATGAACTCAAGTTAACCTTTTTAAAACATACGGTGAACACCTTAGCAACCATTAATTCAAATACAACCCCCAAAGAATACAACACTAAGTAATCCTTTAAGCTTTCCTTTTAACATCCAGAAGACTTTTACCAGAAGCACATCAGGTTAAAGTCACTACTGTTATTAGTTTTAAATCACCAGGATCGATTTACAGTCTTTGGATTACAGAGAGAGACTCTAATACACCTTCTGGCTGTGACTGCAGCTATCCAGCTTTGAAAACGAAACTAAAACACACCTTGCAGCAAACAGCCTAAAACAAAAGTAAAAAGCCGACAGACAGCCCAGCTCCACCCCCTCTCTGATATCACTGCAGTAATAAACACCCATTTCTTAAAGGTACTCTCACTACAGATACTTATATACACACCCATTTATAAACACCCATTTCTTAAAGTTACTCTCACATGACAGTGGGCAAACGAGTGGCAGATGAAATTTAATGCAGAGAAGGGTGAAATGGTTCATTTTGTTTGGAAGAATGTGGATAGACAACATAAAATGAAGGGTACAATTCTAGAGGGGGTGCAGGAACAGAGGAACCTGGATGTTTATGTGTATGACTCATTGTAGGTGGCAGGACAGGTTGAGAGAGTGGTTAATTATGCAAACAGGATCCTAGGTTTTATTAGTGAGGCACAGAGGACAAGAGCAAGGAGGCAATGATAAGCTTGCATGGAACATTGGCCTCAACTGGAGTATTGTGTTCAGTTCTGGGCGTCACACTTTACGTAGAATTTGAAGGCATTAGAGAGGGTGAAGAAAAGGTTCACAGGAATAGTTCCAAGAACAAGGGTCTTCAGTTCCGTAGCTAGAGAAGTTGGAACAGTGCTCTTTGCAGAAGAGAAGAATGAAAGAATACTTGATAGAAGTGTTCAAAACCATTAGGGATCTGAACAGAGTAGATTGGGAGAAGCTGTTCTTATTGGTGGAAGGGCTGAGAATAAGATGGCACAGATTTAAGATCATTGGCAAAAGAAGCAATGGCGACGTGAGGAAAGCATTTTCATGCAGCGAGTGGTTAGGGTCTGGCATGTGCTGCCTGAGAGTGTGGTGGAGGCAGGTTCACTCGAGATATTCAAGAGGGAGTCAAATTATTAGCCGAAAAGGAAGAATGTGCAGGATTCGATGAGAAAGTGGGAGAATGGAATATTCCATGTGACAATGAGCTGAGGAGAAAGGGGAATAAACGGATTGAATGGCGAGCTCAGAGGGAAATGGTTAGTAGTAACGATTGAAGGGTTGGGTTGCTATTGGAAACTGAGGGGAAAGGATGCGTAGGGAGCCACATTTTCCATGGTTACACTCTCTTGAAACGCAGCCTGCGATCATTAGTACTTCCCTTCCCCCCTGCTATAATAACCAGCATGGGACGTAAGATGTGCATTATTGTCTTCCTTGTGCTCCTTGAGAAGTTCCCTGCTAGGGCAGGGGAGCTTACCCATACTTGTATAAAAGATAGGCCAGTCTGGAACCGTCCGACAGATGAGAATACCTGGTGAGGTTCTACCTGTGCTCATGTATAGAACTGTTGTAAAATAAATGTTGTTTACTTTCTGCTTACTTTGGTCTCCCTGTGCCTTAATAAAACTGCACTCCCAATTCTCACTCAAAAGAAACAAGAAAGGTAGAAAAATAGAACAAACAGCTAAGAGGAGGAATGAAGAAAAGAAAGACAGTGACAATAACAGAGGAGGAGAGCGGGACACAGTAATATGAAGGAAATAATATGAAGAGCTATATTTTTTGGCTACGTACATAGGCACAGGAGGTCAAAAATTAATACATTCAAAATATTATATCTGCATGATAAATGATAAACTTCTATGTCCACATTTTTAATGGAAACTGCCTCTGTAAAGGGGCAGCACGGTAGCATGGTGGTTAGCATAAATGCTTCACAGCTCCAGGGTCCCAGGTTCGATTCCCGGCTGGGTCACTGTCTGTGCGGAGTCTGCACGTCCTCTCCGTGTGTGCGTGGGTTTCCTCCGGGTGCTCCGGTTTCCTCCCACAGTCCAAAGATGTGCGGGTTAGGTGGATTGGCCATGCTAAATTGCCCGTAGTGTCCTAAAAAGTAAGGTTAAGGGGGGGGGGGGGGGTTGTTGGGTTACGGGTATAGGGTGGATACGTGGGTTTGAGTAGAGTGATCATGGCTCGGCACAACATCGAGGGCTGAAGGGCCTGTTCTGTGCTGTACTGTTCTATGTTCTATGTAAACTATCACACTGCAATTCCACCTCAACATACAAACATATGTACAGGGAATTGAGGTAGGATATTTAATTCCTCAAGCTGGCTCCACCATTTAATAAGATCATGGCTGACATGACAGTAACCTCAAATCTATATCCTTCCTATGCTCGATAACCTATCACCCACTTGCTTACCAAAAATCTGTCCACATCTGCCTTAAAAATATTCAAAGACAGGCCAAATGGCCTCCTTCTGCACTGTAAACTCTATGATTCTATACAGAATCAGGAACTTTATATGGAAAACGCAGGTCCTGCCTACAAGATGAATTGTTTCCCTGGTGCAGTTCAGTGCGTTTTCTTCGGGGAGATCTCTGAAGCTCTGAGGCAAAGTTGAAGAGTTCATAGTTCACTGGCTGAGAGGCCCAGCTCCCAGGGAGCCTCACCGGTTAGGAGCACAAGTTAGAGACAGGGCTGCACCATTGTAGGCACAACTCTGTGACCAACACTCCCTTCACGTGAGGTAGGGAACAGCGCATAAAATGGTTCTCATATTCCCGTGCGTGAACAGTTTATGGAGAAACAATGAAGACAAATAATAGACATTAAAGGGCAGCACGGTAGCATTGTGGATAGCACAATTGCTTCACAGTTCCAGGGTCCCAGGTTCGATTCCCGGCTTGGGTCACTGTCTGTGCGGAGTCTGCACATCCTCCCCGTGTGTGTGTGGGTTTCCTCCAGGTGCTCCGGTTTCCTCCCACAGTCCAAAGATGTGCAGGTTAGGTGGATTGGCCATGATAAATTGCCCTTAGTGTCCAAAATTGCCCGTAGTGTTGGGTGGGGTTACTGGGTTATGGGGATAGGGTGGAGGTGTTGACCTCGGGTGGGGTGCTCTTTCCAAGAGCCGGAGCAGACTCGATGGGCCGAGTGGCCTCCTTCTGCAAAAAATAAACTAGTCATTTAAATGTATTTTTCTCAGCAATCACATCCAGCAGTATGACTGGGGAAGGTCTCACATTGCAGAATACTTTTATTTCCAATCTTTGATAATATTACGGGAAAAACTCTATCACAAAGGAGCGGAGCTGTGACCGATTTAAACTGTAGTTTTAAAAAAAAACTTTTTCTTTAGCTGCCAAGTAGTCAATATGAAAATAAGAGCAGAGCCCGATGTCAGGATATCCTGGGTTGAACTCTGCACACAGACCCTATGAAACAGACCAGTCCTTGATGAGAACCAAAACCACGAATGATCCCCACCAAAATAAAGCTTCAAAAGACTTTTGCAGCAGCTTTTAGGCTTTGGTCTGGAATGTAATACACAGCTCTATTCTGCAGCTCCTGGCAGCTCTCAGCGTGTGCCACAGGTGAATAGCTTTCCAGCAAAGTGTCTCGGACCACTTTCACAGTACACTTCTGTCACAAGAACATCCTGTTTACCCAAGCAAATACTTTATGGCTTAGGATATTATTCGAGCTGGGGTTTCAGGTTGTTCCGTACAAATATGAGATAATTAAACGTTCATACACACATCAGAATGTGATTGAAACCAGAGCTCGTGCGCCGGCCAAACTGCAGAGGTTAGCGCAGAAAGACCTGGTCTTACAGTCACGTTGTTTGAGTGCGGGACTGCAGAAGAAAGCTTCGAATATTTCTGTCTTCCCTGCGTCAAAGGCAAGGGGCGGAATTCTCCGCTCCCCACGCCGGGTGGGAGAATCGCGGGAGGGCCGGGCGACTCATGACACGCTCCCCTGGTGCCCCTCGCAATTCTCCCAGCCCCCCCCTCGGAACAATCGCCGCTCGCCGTGAAAAACGGCGACCGACGATTCTCTGACCCGGAAAGGCCGAGCGGCCTGCCGTTCCCGGCCGGTTCACGACGGCAGCAACCACACCTGGTCGCTGCCGTCATGAACATGGGCCCCAAATGCTAGTTTGAGTCTTGTGGGGGGCGGAGAGGGGAGTGAGCACACGGTTGTGCTCGGGAGGGGACTGGCCCGCGATCGGTGCTCACCGATCGTAGGGCCGGCGTCTCCAGGGGACGCACTCTTTCCCCTCCGCCGCCCCGCAAGATCAAGCCGCCACGTCTTGCGGGCCAACGGAGGGGAAGACGGCAACCACGCATGCGCGGGTTTGAGCCGTCAGCCATCGTGACGTCAGCCGCGCATGCGCGGGTTGGAGCCGCCCAACCTGCGCATGCTTGGCTGACGTCACTTAGCCGCCGCCGTTGCGTCATTCTCGGCGCGCCGCATTGACGCAAGCTTCAAGGCCCGGCGGCCGAGAGTTACGGAGCGCCGCTCCTAGCCCCTCGGGTGGGGGTGAATAAGGTGAGAAGAGCGGCCTCCGAGGCCGGCGTGAAACTCAGCCGAGTTCACGACGGCCTTCCCGATTTATTGCGGGAGCGGAGAATTCCGCCCAAGGTTTTCGGTGTGATGGATAATTCATGCCTCAGTTCCCAGGCCTTCCAACATGACACAGGAGGCGGGATTCTCTGACCCCCCGCCGGGTCGGAGAATCGCCCGGGGCCGGCGTCAATCCCGCCGCCGGCGTGTCCCGAATTCTCCGCCACCAGAGATTCGGCGGGGGTGGGAATCGCCCCGCGCCGGTCCCCCCCTGGAAATTTTCCCGCCAGCGGGAATCAAAACACCTACCTGACTGGCGGGACTGGCCGTGGGGGCGGGCGCGGGCGATTTGACCCCGGGGGGTGCCCCCACGGTGGCCTGGCCCACGATCGGGGCACTCTTTTCCTTCCGCCTTCGCCATGGTCTTCACCATGGCGGAGGCTGAAGTGAGCCCCTCCCCCCTCCCCTGTGCATGCGCAGGGATGACGTCAGCAGCTGCTGATGCTCCGGCACATGCGCGGACTTACGCCGGCCATCGAAGTTCTTTCGGCCCCGGCTGGCGTGGCGCCAAAGGCCGTTCACGCCACCCAGCGGAGCGGGAACTACTCCGGTGCGGGCCTAGCCCCTCAATGTGAGAGTTCGGACCCTAAAGGTGCGGAGACTTCCCGCGCATGCCCGAAGTGGTTCACGCCACTCCATCACGCCGGGACCCCCGCCCCGCCGGGTAGGAGAGAATCCCGGCCAAGGTATTTGCCCATTCACTCATTGCACTTGGAAACTGTGGCTTCTCTTGATGTTGGCCATTCTTAAAGAAATCCCCACCCAGCTTCGGAGGACAGTTCTGCTTCTTTTCAGCAATATGAACGACAGCGAAGGGTGCTAAAACTGGCTGCCTCCATTTTGTCCATTCTTCTACTCATCTCTGTTTCCAGGTATCAAAACTGATAATGCATCATGAATGGAGAGCTCAGCCACGGAGACGTTTCAGAGACGTGTTGACACCGGCACTAAATCGGCGGACTTCTACAACAGTAAAATTGGCATCGCTCCCGGAGAAATTCAACAACCATTAATAGGCTAGCACCAGTGCCATGTGGAACACGATTGATTCTAATGAGAAATGAAGTTGGATACGCCGGAGTCGGGATTGACATTCGAGATGCTGCCAGCAAGGAGAGTGGCATCCTGGTTTGGGGACGCAGAGCTAGAGACGTGGTGAAGGAGAGGCAGGCTACCCTGCACCCCGGGAGAGGAAGGAGATTACCACCCTCTGCCGTACACCGGGTCTGGGCACAGGTGGCCGAGGTCGTGAATGCATGGGCCCCACCACCAGGACCGGACAGCTGTGCCCCAAAAAAACTGTAGAACCTCCTCAGGTCAGCCAGGGTGACTAACCAGCACAGTGCCCCTGGGACCAATCCCCATCCCACACACCCATAACTCTGTGCCCCACCCCCCCCCGCACACCCGCCCTCCACCTGGAGGGTGACCAAATCCCACCCACCGGCAGTGTGCGTGCTCCCCACCCTGAACCTCATGCCAGTACCCATACCAGCCACAATGCCCTGGCCACGAAGGCCACCAGCTATCCACCCCTGTGCTGCATGCGTCTGATTGCCTAACATTGTGCACTTTCTGTCTCCACCAGCCCCCCCCCCCCCCCCCCCCCCCCCCACCACCACCCTCCAACCGTGCCTGGATGCACTTCATGGGGGTGTCACCTTGACCCCATGGCCCATCCCCTAGTCATCCTCTGATGCCCCCCCCTCCGCAGCCAGCCCTGTCAGTGGCAGGTCCGGCAGCCCATGGTTGTGCCTCTGCATGTTGTAACCTCTCTCTCTCTCCCTCATCAGCCACGGCACCTGTTTCCCAATTTTTAAAACGACGTCGTCGGTAATTCCTCCCGGTGGAGGTGGAGCATCGGAGAGTCCCTGGAGAATACCGGGTAAGGCCCGTTAATGATATGCGGATGCCATTTACTGTACATGCGGAGTAGAACTCATTGATGTCGCTCTCGATGCACTGTAGCATGGAATTCTGGCGTTCGCCACAATTTTGGCCTCACGACCAATTCTCCACCCAATCACCTTTCTCGATTCCTGTGTGGACCGACAGAAAATCCCACCCCATAACTTTTACTTTTTCTAATAAAACATGGGAGGAGCAGAGTCACAGGACCGCTAAATAGTTTTAGCAAGAAAAAAAAAAATCATCATGAAAAAATTGATTATAAGACAAAACTCCTCCACTACCACTTATCTTAACAATTTCCCACAGGTTTTAGGATTAACATGGTTTACAATCTACAATTGTCTTGTGAATACAAAGTCCCTTTAAAACAAAAAGATTACTGTGGGTAAATGCACTCTCCACACTGAACACCAAGTGAATTTTTGAGATATCTCCTCAGAATCCCCCCAGATAATTGTCATGTGAGAGTTTCCAAACTCCATTCCCAAAAGCACCTGAAACCCAGGCTATGATTTCCAAATGACACTTTTATACAAAGCTTCTGCAGCGCTTTTATAATGAATCCAATACAGGGATTTTTACCAAACCCCGTTAGGATTTCTTTCGCTTGACTGTTGTGCAAACTGCTCACAATTGCTTTAACTCAATTCCCAGAATTCATTTAAATGGCATCAGACTTTGTTTTATCTTTGAAGACCATTGTCCCACTTTAAATCTGGTTACTACAGTTGTCTCTTTAACACAGGACTTTTCCTTTAATTCTTCTGAATCATACATTGGTCTCTGTTCACTTAACTCCAGACTTCTTGGGCACTCCTTCAAAGAGCAAAGAACAATACAGGCCCTTCGGCCCTCCAAGCTTGTACCAGTCATGATATCAGCCTGTGCCAAAACCCTCAGAACTTCCTTGTGCCGTAACCTTCTAAACCCACCCTATTCATGAAAGAACTATCCATCATTTTTCTAGTTTCCTTAACTAGCTACTCTTCAGGTCTCTGCACTTCTTTTCTTTACCATTACTCCATGGTATGACTTTTCTTCCAGCAAAGCTGAGAGTGATGATTCCTCTCCAGCCTTCTAGACCAACTGCTTTTAGCAGAGTTGTGAAAGCTGCCTTCTCTCTCACTACCTATCTCCAACTGCAATCAAATTAGCTTAATTAAAATTAAACGTTTATCCACCTTACAAGGCCCCAAATGCTCAGCAACCCCCCCCCCCCACCTAGCCCTCTCTAAGCACAATAGAAAGGGTAGCATGGTGCACGATGATTAGCACTGCTGCCTCACAGCACCAGGGACCCAGGTTCAATTTCGACCTTGGGTGACTGTATTTGGTGTTTGCGCATTCTCCCCATGTCTGTGCGGGTTTCTATGGGTGCATCGGTTTCCTACCACAGTCCAAAGTTGTGCAAGTTAGATGGGGTTACAGGGGGGAGGGGGGATGGACCTAGTTAGGGTGCTCCTTCAAAGGGCCAGATCAGGTCCGATGAGCTGAATAGCCTCCTTCTGCGCTATAGAGGTTCTATGGAAATAGTTGTAACTTAACCAACATCCACACATACCTTTGTCTGGCATGAATCTAACTCTTGGTATCTTTCCAGGCACATTAACACTAAATTTAACCCACTTAAAACTAAACCTTATTTCGAATGTTTACCAATACAAATCTACCTTCCTTAAAACGACCTTTTGTTTCCCCGACATTGTGCCGTTTAATTCTGTGCAGTTTAATTCTATGAATTAATCATAAAATATATATTTTAAAAATTTAATTTAGAGCACCCAACCCCTTTTTCTTCCAATTAAGGGGCAATTTAGCATGGCCAATTCACCTACCCTGCACATTCTTTTGGGTTCTGGGGGTGAGACCCATGCAGACCCAGGGAGAATGTGCAAATAAAATATTTATTTAACTAAATTAATTACTTATAGTACAATAGCAGCATTCAAAGGCTCTGAAAACTCCTGTTAATGAGGTTGTAACATTTGCTTTGACGCTGCCTTCACCTGATGACGGTAATATTTGTGTTAATACATCATGCAGTTCCACTAATTGCCCAAGTACAGCACTTCCCTCCATGTGGGACATGGAATTTTCCTTGCCACATTTTTACCACTGCAATGTACAGTAAGTCTCCCACAAGCAGCTGATGGCCCCCGTTACATTGGGAGACAAAGCACTCATTGACATTTTGGCCATGAAATGAAATTAAATGAAAATCGCTTATTGTCACGAGTAGGCTTCAAGGAAGTTACTGTGAAAAACCCCTAGTCGCCACATTCCGGCGCCTGTTCGGGGAGGCTGGTACGGGAATCGAACCGTACTGCTGGCCTGCTTGGTCTGCTTTAAAAGCCAGCGATTTAGCCGAGTGAGCTAAACCAGCCCCTAGTGAGCTAAACCAGCCCCTAGTGAGCTATACCAGCCCCTCACCCCAGCCATTCACCCCATTGTAACCCAGGAGCAATGTGGGATGGGGATAAATTCCTGACCTGGCTATTGAAGGAAACAGATGGGGAAATTGAAAATGAGTCAATCATAATTCTCCAAAGCTGTCTGAGATTGACGGATTGTGTGTTGGATAGAAAGTTGCATTTATCCTTCCGTTATTTAAGAGAGGGAGGGAAAACCAGACAAGTTTGGACATGTCAGTTTAATGTAGCTGTGGGGCAGTTGTTTGAATCTCGCATCAGTGATGTTAATTGTATTATTACGACAGCTGGGTGAAGGACATTGTTTAATTAAGCACATTGAACACATATAAATGAGGGACAGACTCTATGCCATTCTACAACAACTATGCTCACGCTGGTTGGCCCTGGAAAGAGAACACGTGGTGTCAGCTGATATGTTTCAGGCCTTAAGTGACCAGCGTGTGTCCTAGGTGTTGGGGTGCATCATCACCCTCGGGAATGATATTTTGATTTCATTAGTCAAGTTTCCTATCACATCTTTGTTTTAATTACACTGCCCCACCTTGGCTGTCACCCCCTCTCATTTTTATTACAGGATGTCGTGCACATTCTCTCGGAAGTATGCATGATTCAAGGTGGTGCTCGCACACGAGTTTATCTTTCAGGAAGTGGAACCCCTTCTGTCAATGAAGGGCAGCCGCTGATGCCCCAGTATGCGCAAGGCGACATGCTTGCCATCGATTGGCCCCCGGACCTGGGGCATCCCCACAATGGCAGAGAACCCTGTAGCCTGGGCATCTTTATGGGTCTGGTCCAGCACCAAGTTGATAAAGTCTGATGCCTGGTCATACAGGATATCCATGGCCTCACAAATGCACTTGTGGGCTGCAGCTTGAGAAATGGCACACAAGTCCTCGCTCGAGCCCTAGAATGAACTGGTTGCATAGACGATCAGGGTTTCAGTGACCGTCATGGCTACCGGGAGCAGGTGTCCTCCACAGGGTGCCAAGTCCGCAGGGACACTGTGCTGCCCATCATCTCCTCAAAAGACCAACGACACCTATACACATTGGTCTGTCACTGGCATTCCCCTCTGGGTTCCTCCTTGGCCTGATGGGCGGTCAGGTCTTCAGGGTTTGCCTTGGCCCCCAGTACATGGGGTTCCACCTCTAGCATGTGTCAATGCTGCTGCCATCTCTGGTGTCTGGCTGCCTGGGCTACAACCAGCAACACGGAGGCATCATTTGCTGGACCAAAATCACCATCCATTTTTGTATCCATTCCGGGATCCTCAAATCCCCTAAGCGTCCCCCACCCTTACATGTCTCGCCTTCTCTCAGTGCCATTCACCGAGCCAGTTGTGCTGGAAAACCTCACTCTGCACACTAACCGCTGGCCACATCTGGAGTCCCCAGACCCCAGGCCCCTGCCGGGAACATTCAGAAGACTGTGCTCAGGTGCCCTCCCTTGAATCACACACTCACCCTTTGGTCGCGAGGATATCCCCTGTGCTGAAGTCCATCTCGTGAGTGTCTGATTGTTGGCCGCTGCCTCTATGGTGCTGACGCTTCTGGGGGTCAGGCAAACTGTTCAGGCTTCAAAGTTTTATTGGAATGCGATGCAATAACCATCGTCTGAGATCTGGCATATGTACCCAAGAGAATGTACTTGAGAATATTTTGTTTGTTAAATGGTCAATAGTGGCAAAGATTTGAAAATTAACTATGCATATCCCACATACCACACTAGCCATTAAACAAGAAAATGTCACCGTTCCATATTGGTACCAATACAAAGCTATATTAGCTAATTTCCACAAAACAAACACTGCATCACCCCTTGCAGGTTCCTCAACAGAAATGGAGGATAAGCCTGAGAATGTGTCATCATGTCCAGAACGATGGCCGAGAAATGATCTGTCCATCAATGTGTGACTTGTTCCACAAAAATGTGCCATTCTCCGTCCAGGAGCCGCAGCTGTGCAGCCATCCCAGACAGCCCAATCTCCCTGGAACAAATTCCTGGCATCCACATATTCCACTGGCACTCATGGTGCAGTGGAACATCTTTGATTTCCAATGTGTTTAACCCATGGTGACGTGCCAGTTATGTGTAGCACTCACCGCACCCGCAACAAAAGCATTAGCAATCTGTGAAAGCATTTCTTCAATAGCATCATCAGGTGTACCCAGGTACCTTTGGAAAAATTGTCCTTCTTTCCGGATACAGAAAAGGAAGGAAACAGCAACAGCAGCCTCCAGGCATCTGCAGTCACTAGTAGGAGCAAGCAGCAACCACAACCTGCAAATATTTTAGTTTATTGACGGTCAAAAGTATAGAGGACAATCACTTCACACCCAGAACACACTCACTCCCCCCTCACCGACCATATCAACCGAAAGGCACATCAGCCCAGCCCACCGGAAAGGCCACTCCAACATGGAGCATGGCGGAGGAAAGAGAAACATTCCACCCCTCCCAAGAGAGGCACACTTCAGTCCAGAACAGGTCCGGCACATTATAAACAAAACCAAATACGTAACATTTTACACTGAAAGAAAATACAAAACAAGCAGAAATGTAATGAGGACACCAAAGACAAAATTGGGACAAAGCCAGATCCACATCTGTGGAAAGGTGCTCAGAAGTGACGCTAGCCACCGGAAAAGGACACCGACACAGGGCACAGTTCAGTCCCGAACAGGCTCGGCACATTATAAACAAAACCAAATACAAAGCAACCACCGAAGGAGAATATAAACAGGCAGGAAGACAACAAAGACACTAACCCTACACCATGGACGAAAACGAGAACAAATCAACAAACACCTCCCCCAGCCCTAGCAGTGGACCTACATCGGTGGGAAGCTGCTAAGAAACACCTCAAACCACCGGAAGAGAACACCGACATGGGCCCAGCGGATGAAGGAGAGAGTGCGCCCCACCCCCTCACCAGCACCGGCAGTGTGCACCAAACTAAAGCACAAAACAGGCAGGAATATAACGAGGACACCAGCTGCACACCAAAGATAAAATTGAGACAAAGAACTAAAAGAAAACAATACCTCTGGCCGTCGTGTCAGTGCACGTGCCTCCCCCCCCCCCCCCCCCCCCCCCCCGTCACCTCCGCGGCCCCAACAGCAGACCCACATCGGTGGAAAGGTGCCCAATGTGTGTACAGGACAGCATGCGTGTGAACGTCAGTGTGTGCATATCGGCAAGAGTGTGTGTGCATAAAGAGTTTGGCATGAATGACTGCGTGTGCATGAGAGCAAGGAGCACAGACCACCAGAAAGGTCACACTGACAGGGCCACAGAACAAGGAGAGAGAACACCCCACCCTTTCACCAAAACTAGTAATTTGCCGGGGTTCAGGCCGTGGAAGCAAGAGGGGTCACAATAGACAAGCACACAGCTGCCAGACAAAAGAGCAATATACTGCCTAGGGTGGAAAAATGAGTCCCGTCCCCCCCCCCGGCCCTCTGCAGGTCCTACAGTGGACCTGCATCAGTGGAAAGCTACTTGGCAAGCCAACCACCAGAAGGTCACAACGACCTGGAGCATAGAAGAGGAGGAAGAGTGAGCAAAATCTCCCTCCCCCTCTCCAGCACAGGCTGCGTCATCCAGCAACTCCCAGGCCAGAAAGGCAGGAGATGCTGCAACTGGCAAAAAGATAACCTGCAGTTACATGGCATCCATCATACAATTCCCCCTCTGACAAACATAGGCCATACACAGTGCAAAAGGAAACCACGGAACACCTACGGGTTCCACAGTCGAGCCGGGCTGCCCTGCCACCCATCCCCTCCCCCATCTCCTGCAGTATTGGCGCCTGATCTTCCATCGCCAACCTGTCCAAGGACCGGGCCACAGGAACACATGAGTCATTAACAGGTGACCCACAGGTCCAGAACAGAATATACAGGCAACACACAAAACATGTTAAGGAATGGGTTAAGAAACATTCCAATTAGATGTCTCATTGATCCAATAATTGGCACTAATATGTAAAGAGGCTACAGGTGGCCTTTGGGGGCATGTGATGTGATGATAGAGTTTGTTGCTGAGTATGTTCTAAGAAAAATAAAGGTGTTTGGGAAAAGGAGCAGATCTCTTGACTCTTTACTCAACAGCAGCTGGAGGCTAACAAAACAGACCATTCAGAAACATCTATAGAGTGCTCGAGCAAACCCTCCTGCATCCTCAGGCCGGTAATAGGCCCACCAAAAACCTCCCCTCGCCGCACTCCCGGTAGAAGAGACCGAAAGACAACTATCTCCTTTCCTCCATCTCTTCACCCAGGAAACAGAGAGTAAGTCCAAGGAGAAGAAGAGGTAGCAGCAAGCACCAAACAAACTCCCGGCTACAGCAGCCTCCAGGCATTTGCAGTGCCAGCAGGAGCAAGCAGCAAACACAAACTGCAAATATTTTGATTTATTGACAGTATCAAAAATACAAGACAATACAATGAGGACACCAATCACTTGGCACCCAGCCAGCATAAAATACAAATGGGCCATCGTTTGAAATGTCAAACCAAAATGCAGAATGAGTCGTAAAAAAACCAAGAAGAAGACAAACCTGTCAGCATCAGCTGGTGAAAATGAACTGCAGTAACATGGTACCTATCATACAATTCCCCTCGGCAACACAGACCAAATACAGTATAGAAGGGAAACAAGGAACACCAGCGACCTGGTGCAGAATGGGAGCAGCAGATGGCTAATAAACACAAAGTCACTGGTAGTTCATGAAAGTGTCTCGATGCAACCCACCCCTCCTTTCCTGCAGTATCGGCATCAGATCTTCCACTGCTGCCCAATCCAGGGACTGGGCCACAGGAACACAGGGGGTGTCAATAGGCGACCCATAGGTCAAAACAGAATATACAGTCAATATGCAAAACAAGCCTTCAAAGACATCTTAAGCAAGCCCTCCTGCATCTTCAGCCCTGTAGTAGGCTTGCCAAAATCCTCCCGTCACCTCACTCCAGGTAAAAGAGGCCGAAAGGCATCTACTTTCTTCCTTTCTTTCTTCCTTCCTTTCATCCGGAAAGGAACAGGCAAGCCCAAGGGGAAGAGGCAGCAGTCAAACAGCAGAGTAGCAGCAAATACACAGAGGAGCAGCAACAGCAGCCTCCAGGCATCTGTAGCCACCAGCAGGAGCAGCAGTAACCACAACTTGCAGCCTTTTAACATCAAACAATTAAACCAAAGCAAATAAACTCAGGGACAAATTAGAAGGAGCCACCCCTGATAGGGGCACCGCCCAAACAGAACAAAGATCAACAGAAACTTGCAAACGTCAAATCAAAATGTGATTAAGAGGGTCAATAAGCAATCCAGGCCCTGTGGTGTCCTCTGGGCATGAAAATCTGCGATGGTGCCCATGGACACCGCAAGCTCCCTCTCCAGGGACACCCGGCTGAGAGCTTAGCCACAGAAGTGGGGCAGTCAGTCCAACTGGACGACCTCCTCAGTCACCCACAGCCTGGACTGTTGATGACGAGTTTTGTCAGGCCCAGCAGCAGGTTCACAAGGAGGTCCTCTTCCTTCCCCACTCCTCTCCGCAGCAGATGTCTGTCGATGAGGAGCGTGGGGCTGAAGTACAAACAAAACGTCAAAAAGAATTACTTAAAAAACTGAAAAGGGGGTGCAGCCTAGAAGACTCAGTAGACATGGCGCCCAGACTCCACAAACCTGCGACAAGGGCAAGCGCCAGGGGAGCCTGTGAACCGGTGCAAACGGTGATTGCACGGTACTGCTGCAAGCAGCACCCTCCACCCCAGCTCCCCAAGATTGACGGGGGAACACCTCCATAGAGGGACCTCCAGTGGGGATCTCCGCCACCGGATGGCAACAAGGTGCGCCAAGGCACTCCGGGTGGCAGGCGAGGGCAAGGGGGTAAAGGGTGTGCAGCAACAACCTGTACAGGAAATTACTCCGCGCAGTTCAAAAAGGCACGGAGGGCATTTCCGCAAGGCGGCTAGGATTGTGGGGCACCATCTCCCGAGGGAGGGTTTGGGGCCTGGGACCAATATGGAATTACGTCCGAACAGGGGTCCACTCGGGCAGGAGGCGTCCGCACACTCGCACCACCTCACGGCCAGGAGTGTTACTGGGTCTGAGCACGACCATTTTGAGGTCTCGGATGGCATCGGCCGTGTGCCGGACGCTCACCCCCATGCCTCGTGCTAACTCATAGGGTGTCATCCAGCCCACTCCTCCGCCACCCAGCACGTCCCCAATCCTGGTCACCCCGGCAGCCACAGCCCTCCAGTCTGCTAGCACCTGAATGTATATTGGCGGAGATGCGGATTCCTGAGCAGCGACGCCCTTATGATAGCCACTACTCCTGATGGGAGGGAGCTGCGGAGGAAGGCGACCACGTACCAGATTTTCAGAAGGTCCAGGTAAAAGACGGGCAGCTCCTGCAAGGAATTACAAAGACTCCTCAGGTCGACAAATAGGAGGTGCACGTTGTAATTCAGGCCGTGCACTTGGCGGTAGAAATACGTTGCCAGGGCATACCATCGGGGAGGGGGCTCGACGTAAAGGTTTAGTTGTAGTGAATGAAGGTGGAAGGTCGCCATCTGGGTGCGGAGGAACACCAGCGTCTGGCTGCCCTCTCTAAACGGGAGACGTAAAACCTTAGCAGCCACCCAGTGCAGTCTCTTGTCCCAGAAGACTTGTACTAACATTTTCTGTTTTGTGACAATGTTGAGGAGTGAAGGGGTCAAAGTGACCAGCCGGTACCACAACATGGGGGCAATCAGCTGGTTTATGATGAGAACTTGACCCTTGTGGGACAGCACTCGGAGCACTCCTGTCCAACGTTCCAAGCAAGCGGTGACCTTGGCTTCCAGCTCCTGCCAGTTAGCCAGCCAGGATTCCTCAGTCGGGTAAAGATCTCAGAGTTAATTTCAAAGAATTTACAGTGCAGAAGGAGGCCATTCGGCCCATCGAGTCTGCGCCAACCATTGGAAAGAGTACCCTACCTAAGCCCACACCTCCATCATATCCTCGTAACTCAGTAGCCCCATCTGACCTTTTTGGGCACCAAGGGACAATTTAGCATGGCTAATCCACCTAACCTGCACATCTTTGGACTGTGGGAGGGAACTAGAGTACCCGGAGGACACCCATGCACACACGGGGAGAATGTGCAGACTCTGCACAGACAGTGACCCAAGCCAGGAATCAAACCGGGGATCCTGGAGCTGCGAAGCAACTGTGCTAACCGATGTGCTACCATGCCACCCCAAGTGCCAGGTGAAAGGCCTGAGGGGTCCATCTGCCACAAACCAACCCGGAGTCCGGAACACTTGGCCCAGTCGATCCTGGCAAAGGATGCGGTGGAGTACACAGCCTGGCACTCTCGCATCCTCTGCAGGTAAGCAGGGTCGGCGAACATGAGGAGAGCGTCATCAGCGTCGGCCGAGAGGACCACCCCAATGGCTGGCCCTGCGCAGAGTCAGTCCCATCAGCCTCCTCTGCAGGAGGTGCAGGAAAGGCTCCACGCAAAGGGAGTATAGCTGGCCAGACAAGGGGCAGCCCTGACGCACGCCTCACCCAAAGCGAAGAGGTGCCATCAGGGACGCGTTCAATATAATGAGACACTCCGCAGTGGTGCACAGAAATTGAATGCGGGCGGCAAAATGCGTCGCAAACCCGAATGCCTTGCAAAGTTCCACATAACTATTCGTGACCCACTCTGTCGAACACCTTCTCCTGATCGAGAGACAGAAAGGCTTCGACAGGCCAGCCCTCTGGGAGGGTGGGTTAGGATCCCAGACCTGAAGAATGTTGCCATGAATGGTCCGGCCCAGGACCGTGTAGGACTGGTCAGGGTGGATCATGTGGTCCAATATGGTGCCAAGGAATGACCTTGGAAAATTTTCCGTGGGCCGATGCAGACTTAATGGGCCGAATGGTCTCGTTTGCACTGTAAATTCTATGTCTGTGCCTATGTAAAGAGCTACTGACGGACCCTGAACCCTTTTCCTAGCGAGCAGAAGAAGGGGGTGCCGTGGTCCATATCCATAAGGATTCGGTTCGCAACCTTATGTACGGGCCATGAGATCCATTGTGTTTCAGGTCCTGCAGCACGCCCTTCGTCTCTCTGTACACCAGGCCGCAGGGCCGGTTCCTCATCGTGCTGAGAAAGGCGTGACTCCAGGGTGAGCCAATTCCTTTTGCCAATTCCTCGATCCTAGATCTCCGCCTCACTGTCAACCCCTTCACGTACCCCTGACAGAGGCATGGACGTGAGTCTTGTCCATGTCCCACCATAGCCTCAAAGAGGGAAAGCCTCCCTGCTTCCTTCTCCAGCCGGCATAGAAGTGACAAAACGAGATCAGGGACCGCTCATCCTCCAGCAGCAGGTTGTAAAAGTGGCAATACGCAGACTGTGTCTGAGCGTGAGATGGGGCGAGCCCCACCCACTCCAGGCAGTGATCCGAGCACAGCACCTGCTGCACAGAGGCCGTCGGAATGCTGGGCAGGTATGCCTTGGAAATGTAAAGGTGGTCTATTCTGGGTGCTCCGACTCCAGGCCTTACTAATGTGAACACACTGGAGTTAGGATGGAGAGTTCTCCAGATGTCTACCAAGTCGAATATCCCGAGCAGGCGTTTCAACCTCACCACCGCTGGCGAGCTCCGCCGAAGACCAAGATGGTGTTTGGGCCTGAAGCTGCAATTAAAGTCTACCCCCCACCCGAGGATGATGCACTCGCCCACGGCGATGGCGCCAAGAAGAGTGGACACTATGTCAAAGAAAGTCGCTTGGCCAGATTGGAGTGTGTAGACATTCACAAAGTGAAGCACCACATCGCTCTGATGGACCGTTAGGTACAGCAGCCGGCCTGGCACTGGCTCCTTGACCCTCAGGATTGCTGGCTGAAAATGCTGGGCCAACAGGATAGCCACCCTGCCTAAAAATGAGGTCTGGTGACTCATGTAGACCCCTCCTTGCCACTCCAGGAGCCACCTTGCTTCATCTCCCAGGCCGGTGTGGGTTTCTTGCAGGAAGCACACACATTCATCCCGTCTCGGAGGACAGAAGAATTCTGGAATCTGGAGCATGTCCCTGCTGGCTGGATATGGTTCATGTCAACAGTAATGTGCCACCATCACCTTATTTAGTCGCAGAGGGAGCAGAGGAGCTCTTGCCCCTCCACTCCCTCAGGGGCTCAGTGAAGAAACCAACAAGCTGACACCACTTGCCCCTTGTGGGACACCACATCCCACAATTCCTTAGCATAGGCTCAGGTGGACCTCAGAAGCAGCTCCAGATCCAACTACCGGTCAAGGGCTGGCCATACTTGGTCTGGGCGGCCGTGATCAATTCCAAGAAAATCCTAGAGTTTCCCTGGGATGATGAGGGGTAACTCGGTGCCTCGTTGCACAATCCTCCTCCGTGCCTGACACCGAGCATCTGTCCTCCTCCGGGTAGCCGCAGTCTGGTTCCGAGCCCACCGGCACATTGAATGTGTGTGTGGACGGCATGGACCCCCAAACTAGTCCTGGGCCCACCTCGGTCCTATCCCCAGGATCGGCGACCAAGATGGAAATGAATGCAAATTGGGGTGAATGATATGATCGCCATATTTGGGGGTGAGACGGAACTCACCTTCGGGAGTGGGCTGGTTAGACAGTAAACTGATAGGTGCCTGCCGCGAATCTTGATTTCAGCATTTCCCGCCATTTAATTGGCGTCTCCAGTTCACACCGGGTGCAACACAGTGGTTAAATCGTGCCCAATGTTTCAGGTCAGTGACCTCTCATAGAACCCAAGAACAGAACAGAAGCTCTTGTTCCATTTGTTTTCACAGGCATTTTTTTGAAAATATTTTTTATTGAGCTTTTAACATTTTATATCACAAATCCACAGGGCCAAACAAGACCAACACACATACCAGCATGAGGAAGTTTCAGCCGACAACTGTAACAATAGCCACCCCCTTAACGAAAATGCTTCACTTGCAGACTTTACATTGCCAGGCTTGACAAGAACACATATTTACTGTGGTTTATGGACATTGTGGTTCAGGCATTAATTTTGCCAGTAAACTGGGGCGGAATTCTCCGCTCCCGCGCGGCATCGGGAAGGCCGTCGTGAACTCTGGTCGAGTTTCACAACTGGCCTCGGAGGCCGCTCCTCGCTCCCTATTCACCCCCCCCCCCCCCCAGGGGGCTAGGAGCGGCGCTCCGTAAATATCGGCTGCCGGGCCTTGACACTTGCGTCAAGGCGGCACACCGAGAATGATGCTACGGCGGCGCCTAAGTGACGTCAGCCGCGCATGCGCAGGTTGGCCGGCACCAACCCGCGCATGCGCGGCTGACATCACGACGGCTGACGGCTCCAACCCGCACATGCGCGGTTGCTGTCTTCCCCTCCGCTGCCCAGCAAGACGTGGCGGCTTGATCTTGCGGGGCGGCAGAGGGGAAAGAGTGCGTCCCTTGGAGATGCCTGCCCGACGATCGGTGGGCACCGATCGCGGGCCAGTCCCCTTCCGAGCACGGCCGTGGTGCTCACTCCCCTCTCTGCCCCCCACAAGCCACAAACGAAGATTTGGCGGCATGTTCACGATGGCAGCGACCAGGCGTAGTTGCCGCCGTCGTGAACCGATCGGGAACTTCAGGCCGCTCGGCCCATTGGGCCGGAGAATCGCCGCTCACCGTGAAAAACGGCGAGCGGCGATTCATCCGAGCGGGGTGTGGGAGAATCGCGGGCGGTGCCAGGGCAGCGTGCCGTTGAGTCGCCCGGCCCTCCCGTGATTCTCCCACCTGGCGTGGGGAGCGGAGAATCGCGCCTCTGGTCTCTTATAGTTTCCCTTCCTTCTGCTTCGCTTCTGTGTTCCTTTTGGGTGCATTTGTTCGCCCATCTCCCCCCTTGTGCCCTCAACCCTCTTTCTTTCTCTTCATTGTCACGTGACTTCCACTGTGTCTCCGCCCCAACTACCTTATTGGTTACTGGCCAAGAACAGGTCTTGAAATAAGTTGGTGAATAGCTTTCACACACTCTTCCGATCCACGGATGCAGGGAATATGTTACCAATGGTGGGTGTGTCCAGAACCAGGGGTCACAGTCTGAGGATTCAGGGTAAACAATTTCGGACAGAGATAAGGGGAACATTTCTTCACACAAAGAGTGGTGAGCCTGTAGAATTCATTACCACAGGAAGTAATTGATGCTAAAACTTTGAATATATGGCGGAGCAGGCTGCAAGGGCCAAAAGGCCTCCTCCTGCTCCTATCTTCTATGCATCTATGTATCCATGTGCTACTGTGCCACAGATGGTTGATCTGCAAGCCTTTAATTATATCTGATTATTGCAGATGATGGGGGGGGGGGGGGGGAAGACTTGTGGCTAGCGCTCAGAGGGATGCCTCTGCGCAGGGACTCTCCTCCATCCTCACCCACTCCGTTCCCCGTTCCTTGCCCTATTCCCGTACTCTTTCTGCAGTGGCCGCTCAGTGGAAGAACTCAGGAGAGCCAGGCCTCCCACATTTCCCTTTCTCTACACGGAAAACCTGCTCCTTGCCATCTCAAACCCTCTGGCCAGCATGGAAGGAATAATGAAAGGCGTTTGGAGTCTCAATCTCACTCTATGCTCTCTGTCTCCCCTTTGCCTTTTTAAAATATAAATGTAGAGGACCCAATTATTTTTGGAGAATGTGCAAACTCCTCATGGACAGTGACCCAGGGCAGGGATCGAATCTGGGTACTCGGCGCCGTGAAGCAGCAGTGCTAACCACTGAGCCACTGTGCCGCCCCACCTAAGTATTCTAATCCCATTTCCCAGCACTTGGCCCATAGCCTTGGCATTGGAAGTTCACATTTAAATACTTCTTAACTGTTATGAGGGTCTCTGCCTCCACCAGTCCAGGCAGTGTGTTCCAGACCCTCTGGGTGAAACGATTTTTCCTCACATCCTCTCTAAATTTCTGCTTTAAAACTCACCTGTGCAATTCACCTGCTGGCTCAGGCAGAGGAAGCAGCACCTGTCAATTCCTGGAAGTACAAAACCAGTCAGCTGGAGTTAAATTCTCTGAGGTCTTTCATCTGCAAGCATTTCATTCATTTCTCTGTGAAATTGCTTTCACTAGGCTACGATTGACAGCTTCCACACACCTAGCTGTCTGCATTTTTTCATTTATCTCTCTTCATGCTTGAGTAGCTTTGAAGTACCCAGCTGTGCAAGTAACAAAAAGCACTTAACTGTCTTTGATGTGGTCCAGGAGCTGTCACTCATAGCTAGATGTTTATAAATATTGCGGTTAGTTTCATAGCTGACTACTTCAATGCTACTCAAGTGTGAAAGGAAATGAATGAAACAATGCAGAGTGGCTTCCAGGCAGGATCTCTCTTATGGGGGGTTTCGAGTCAGAATCTCTCTTATGGAGGGCTTCGAGGCAGGGGTCTCTCTTATGGGGGGCTTCGAGGCAGGGGTTTCTCTAATTAGGGGGTTTCTGGTGAGGCTCTCTCTAATTAGGAAGTCTCCACTGGGGGTCTCTCTAATTAGGTGGTCTTTGGTGACGATCGTGGGGCGGGGGGCCGGGCTCACCCTTGTACTTCGGAGATTTGGTGACCCAGGAAGACCCGGGGGGTGCTGAATTATGTTGCTGGGAAGAGTGCCAGGGTGCAAACCTACCCAGACATTTCCCTCAATGTTTCATAACATGACCTCTTGCGCCCAACCACCCTCCCTGTCAAGCTGCCACTTTTCCATCTCCAATATCTTTAGAATGAATGGACAGAAGTGTTCAATGGAAACAGGGGAGAAAACCTGTGCAATCAGTTTTAATACCATTGTAAATTTCCCTCAAGTTTTTTTTTAACAGCTGTGCTCAGGAAGCTAATTCCTGGAGAGGACAAGACAATGCTGGTGGGTCAGCACCCCCAGAAAGCAATCCTCCACTTGAGAAAAGGATGTGAGTTATGGCCCTGGAGGCCATTCAGCCCATCCAGTCTGTGTTGGTTCATGTCTCAAAGTAAAACATGAAAGGGAAAGAAATTAAAGCAAACAAACTAACAAAATGATAGCCTGAGAGAAGGCCAGCTCCTTCAACACCATCCATATTCTGGCTTTGGCTAGAATCTGTGTTAAAGGTCTTGTTTACCTCCTGACAGCTCTTCGGATTGGGCGGGGAGCTATCAGTTTGCTCTTGTGTGCGATACAAATATTTGTTAAAGATTTCAGTTTGCTCCTTCCAAAAGGGATGAGTCAGCACAGGGAACGAGCTGTACTGCCAATCTCAATACAAACAGCCAGCTAATCTCCCCAAGTCAGAACATGCCCTCCCGAGTTCTCTCTCCACATTCTGCTCATGTCCCTCACCAAAAGCTTATAAGGTGAAATATAATAGTCTTACTTAGGGAATGGCATTCCTTCAAAGGGAATGTGGCTGTGCTCTGATTGTGAACCGATTCCCGGATGAGAAAAATGTGTGACGGGATCACACAAGAAACGATCCATTCTGACTATCCCAGGGACCTTAGTGTGTCAAACTAGGAGCCTGCTGAGCTACAGTCAGGGGCCTCACACAACCGTTAAACCAGAGATGCCTGAAGACAGAGGAGGCCGAGCCTGGGATGGGCTCCAGATCTGGTTCCCACTGGGACTGACAATAAGGTTCCCACTGGAACCTACTCGAAAGGGACAGTTAGGTACTTTGTGTTAAATATTTGAGCAGGGCTCCGCAAAAAAGGCAAGTGCAGTGAATTGTAAAAGGTGCCTGAGCAAGCACGGCAGCACAGTGGTTAGCACTGCTGCTTCACAGCGCCAGGGTCCCGGGTTCGATTTCCGGCTTGGGCCACTGTCAGCGTGGAGTCTGCACGTCCTCCATGTGCGTGGGTTTCCTCCGGGTGCTCCAGTTTCCTCCCACAGTCCAAAGACGTGCTTGTTAGGTGAATTGGACGTTCAGACGTCTCCCTCAGTGGACCCAAACAGGCGCAGCAGTGTGGCGACTAGGGGATTTTTATTGCTGCGTTAATGTAAGCCTCATTGCAACACTAATAAATATTATTATTAATATAACATTTTACGGAAACATTGGTTCCCAGCTCTTCAGGATTGTCCTAGAGTCTCCAGCAATTGAGGTTTAATTTTCTGGATATTGCTAGGAGTAAATGGATAAAATTACAGGACCATTAAAGAAGGTGTTTGTTGCTCTCATTTTCTTTGAATTCTTTAGTTTATTAGTGATTAAATCATTGGCGAGGAGGAGAAAATGCTGATTGACTGGGCCAATTATAGGTTGGTGGCCATGTGTATCAATCTCCAGGAAAACAGCCACCCAGAGTAGGCAACCGTAGTTTTCTGCATGTATCGTTGTTTGCTATTCGTGTGTTTGGGAACTGCATTTTTGGCCAGTAAGCTATCCCTTGTTGCTGGGGCCTGGACAGGCCAGTGATATGAATCGTATGTGCTGCTGTATCTCAGACCATGTCATGCCAGTCCTCCCCCATATATAGCATTTCTTTTTTTTTTAATAAACAATTTTATTGAGGTAGTTTTTGGCTTTATAAACCGTTACAGACATCATCAGAAAGGAAGCAAAAAAGGCAAAAATGTGCAAACATCCACATACTTTCAATACTTCCACCGTAACATATTGCACAAGCCCGCTCCCCTCCCACCGGTACTACCCGCCATATTTTCCCTCTCACTCTACCCCCCCCCCCACCCTCCCCCCACCCCACTGCTGACGCTCACTCTCCCGCAAAGAAGTCAATAAATGGGTGCCACCTCCGGGTGAACCCCTGCACAGATCCCCTCAAGGCAAACTTAATTTTTTCCATCCCCAGGAAACTCGACATGTCCGCAAGCCACCACTCAGTCTTCGGGGGCTTCGAGCCCCTCCACGCCAATAATATTCGTCGCCGGGCTATCAGGGAAGCAAAGGCCAACACATCGGCCTCTTTCTCCCCCTGGAAGCCCGGGTCTTCCGAAACCCCAAAAATTGCCACCCCTGGACTCATCACCACCCTTGTTTTTAGCACCTGGGACATGACCCCCGCAAATCCCTCCCAGTACCCCCTCAGCTCAGGGCATGCCCAGAACATGTGAACATGGTTCGCTGGTCCTCCCGCGCACCTAGCGCATTTGTCCTCTATCCCGAAAAATTTGCTCATCCGAGCCACCGTCATATGGGCCCGGTGAACGACCTTAAATTGGATCAGCTCGAGCCTAGCACATGTCGCGGTCGAGTTTACCCTACTCAGGGCCTCTGCCCACAGCCCATCCTCCATTTCCCCGCCTATCTCCTTCTCCCATTTAAGTTTCAGTTCCTCTGTCTGGGACCCTTCCTCCCTCATGAGCACCTTATAAATACCCGAGACTCTACCCTCCCCTTCGTTCCTCCCAGAGTCTATTCTGTCTAGGATCCCCATTGGCGGGAGGCGCGGGAAAGATGGGACCTGTCTACGAACAAAGTCCCGCAACTGTAAGTATCTAAAATCATTTCCCCTTACCAACCCAAATTTCTCCTCCAAGCTCCTCAAACTCGCGATGCTCCCTTCCAGGAACATATCACCCACCCTTCCCGCCCCTGCTCGCCGCCATACTCGGAACCCCCCATCCATTCTGCCGGGGGCAAACCGATGGTTGTCGCAGATTGGCGCCCAGACAGACGCCCCCATCTCCCCCACATGCCTCCTCCACTGGCCCCATATCCGCAGGGTCGCCACCACTACCGGGCTGGTGGTGTACTTGGCCGGCGGCAGCGGTAGAGGAGCCGTGACCAGGGCTTCCAAACTGGAGCCCCTGCACGAAGCCGCCTCCACCCGCTCCCAAATAGACCCCGTACCCACCATCCACTTCCTTATCATAGCGATGTTGGCCGCCCAGTAATAATTGACCAGACTCGGCAAAGCCAGCCCTCCCTCGCTGCGGTTCCTCTCCAACATCGCCTTCTTCACCCGCGGAGACTTTCCCAGCCCAGACAAAGCTCATGATCAGCCCGTTAACTCTTTTGAAGAAGGACTGTGGGATAAAGATCGGGAGGCACTGAAAAATAAACAAAAATCGAGGGAGGATTGTCATCTTTACAGTCTGCACCCTCCCTGCCAGCGACAGCGGGAGTGCATCCCATCTCCGAAACTCTCCCTTCATTTGCTCCACCACCCTGGCCAAATTTAACTTATGCAGCCTGCCCCAGTCTCTGTGCCACCTGGATTCCCAAATACCGGAAATTTTCCTCAACTAGCCTAAACGGTAGCCCTCTCAATCTGTTCTCCTGGCCCCTTGCCTGGACCACAAACATTTCACTCTTGACCGTATTTAATTTGTATCCTGAGAACTGGCCGAACTCCCTCAGCATTCCCAGTATAGTTCCCATCCCGGCCACTGGGTCCGACACGTACAGGAGCAGGTCGTCTGCATAAAGAGAAACCCTGTGTTCAACCCCGCCCCTCACCATCCCCTTCCAACCCTCTGCGGCTCTCAGCGCAATCGCCAGCGGCTCTATGGCCAGCGCAAACAGCAGCGGGGAGAGCGGGCAGCCCTGCCTGGTCCCTCGGTACAACCTAAAGTACTCCGACACTTCTCTGTTGGTCCTGACGCTGGCCCTCGGGGCCTGATATAATAATTTGATCCAATCCACCAATCCCTCCCCGAACTCAAACCGTCCGAGCACCTCCCATAGATAGTCCCATTCCACCCGGTCAAAGGCCTTCTCGGCGTCCATTGCCACCACTACCTCCACCTCTCTACCCGCCGGGGGCATCATTATCACATTGAGCAATCTCCTCAGATTGGCCGCCAGCTGCCTACCTTTCACGAACCCCGTTTGATCCTCCCCAATCACCTCCGGTACACAGTCCTCCATTCTACCCGCCAGTACCTTTGCCAGGAGCTTGGCGTCTACATTAATCAGGGAGATTGGCCTGTAGGACCCGCACACCTCCGGGTCTTTACCCCGCTTCAATATCAGAGATATGGTGGCTTGTGACATTGTCGGCGGCAGGGTCCCTCTGTCCCTTGCCTCATTGAAAACCCTCGCCAAGACCGGGCCCACCAACTCAGAGAACTTCCTATAAAACTCTACTGGGTATCCATCCGGCCCCGGGGACTTCCCCGACTGCATGGCCTTTAGGCCCCCCAATACCTCCTCTACTCTAATCGGGGCCCCCAGCTCTTCCACTCGCCCCCCCCCCCCCCCCCCCAACTGTTGGGAATGTTAACCCGTCCAGAAACCTTTTCATCCCCTCCGGTTCTTCCGGCGGCTCCGAAGTATACAGCTTACGATAGAAGTCCCGGAATACCCTATTCAATTCTGCCGGATCCTCCACTTTGCGCCCCCCCTCGTCCCTCACTCTACCTATTTCCCTGGCCGCCTCCCTCCTCCTGAGTTGCTGCGCTAACAGTCTGCTAGCCTTTTCCCCATACTCGTACACCACTCCCCTCGCCTTCCTAAGCTGTTCCACGGCCCTGCTCGTGGATAGTGCCCCCAGTTCCGCCTGTAGCCTCTGCCTTTCCCTGAGTAAAACCTCCCCCGGGGACTCCGCGTGCTCTTCATCTATCCGACCCAATTCCCTGACCAATCTATCCATCTCTGCCCGGTCTGCCTTGGCTCTGTGGGCCCCAATTGAAATCAGCTCCCCCCGCACTACTGCCTTTAGCGCCTCCCACACGGTCGCCGCTGAGACCTCCCCAGTGTCATTCACCTGCAGGTAATTTTTTATACATTTCTGAAGCCTCTCGCAGATCCCCTCCTCCGACAGCAGTCCCACATCTAGCCTCCATTGCGGGCGTTGATAACTCGCTCCCCCGAACTGCAGGTCCACCCAATGCGGGGCATGGTCTGAAATGGTAATTGCTGAGTATTCCGTGTTCTTTACCTCCCCCATACAGTCCCTGCTTATTACATAGAAATCTATCCTGGAATATACTTTATGGACGTGCGAGTAAAACGAGTAGCCCCTTCCTGTTGGCTGTCCCTCTCTCCAGGGGTCCACTGCCCCCATTTGCTCCATAAACCCTTTCAGCTCCCTTGCCATTGCTGAGAGTCTACCCGTTCTGGGACACGACCGATCCAAAGTCGGGTCAAGGACCATGTTAAAGTCCCCTCCCATTATTAGCCTGCGAGAATCCAAGTCCGGGATCTTCCCCAGCACTCTTTTAATGAAGTCCACGTCATCCCAGTTCGGGGCATATATATTCACCAGCACCACTCTTCTCCCCTCCAGTCTGCCCCGTACCATCAGGTATCTGCCCCCGCTGTCTGCGGATATGCCCTCTGCCTCAAATTGCACGCGCTTGTTGATCATGATTGCCACCCCTCTGGACTTCGAGTCCAAGTCCGAGTGGAAGACCTGGCTAATCCAGCCCTTCCTTAGCCTGGTCTGGTCTGACACTTTCAGATGTGTCTCCTGCAACATAATTACGTCCGCCCTCAGGGCCCGCAAGTGCGCGAACACCCGCGCCCTCTTAACCGGCCCATTCAGTCCCTTGACGTTCCAGGTGATCAGCCTGGTCGGGGGGCACATCCCACCCCCCCACCCCGCCGGTCAGCCATAGCCTTTCTCGGGTCGGCCCCTGACCCGTGCGTCGCGCCATTCCTGGCCCGCCCTTTGGCTGCCGCCACCCTCGACCTCCTTTCCAGTGCCTATTTCAAGTCCCTCTCCCGTCAGCAGAACAACCCCCCCCTCCCCTAACCCCATCCCCCGATACCCCCACCCCTGCCATCTACTGGCTGTAACTTCCCCCCCCATCTGACTTCCTTGACTAGCCAATCTGCTAGCCCGGTGACTCAACACTCCGGGGCCTTCCTGTCCCATTCCCCTTGTTTCCCCGTCCTCCTGCCCACCCACTGGGGCAAGCCGGCTCCAGTGTCTTCCGCGAGCTGCACAAAAAGCCCAAGCAGGAAAAAACAAAAACAAAAAGAAAAAACCACAGAAAAAAGAGAAAAAGCACATAAATGTCCATGAACAAAGGAAAGAGTCTCAAATGTTCCGCTTGGCCCCTTTGGCCCAGCAAACCATTGAGCAGCAGTCCAGGCACATTCGGCGTTCCTTCCCACAGAAATCCTCGGGCCCTAACTCGCGTCCTTGGGGCCTCCTTTCGGGACCAGCCCCAGGTCCCTCACAAAATCCATCGCTTCTTCGGGCTCGGAGAAGTAGTGGTGTTGACCCTGGTGCGTGACCCATAGCCGAGCTGGGAACAGCAGACCAAACTTCATGTGCTTCTTGAACAGCACCTCCTTGACATTCTTAAAGGCTGCTCGCCGCCGAGCCACCTCCTGGCTTAGGTCCTGATAAATGCGGAGAACACTGTTGTTCCACGTGCTGCTCCTGGCGCTCTTTGCCCACTGCAGCACCCGCTCCTTGTCCACGAACCTGTGGAACCTAATCACCATCAGGCGGGGGGGGTCCGCCCGGCCGCCCCTGCCTTGCCTGCACTCTGTGTGCCCCCTCCAGCTCCAGCGGTAGCGGAAAGGCTTCGGCCCCCATCAGCTGCTTCAGCAGGTCTGCTACAAACGCTGCAGCATCAGCTCCCTCAGCCCCCTCCGGGAGGCCGACCATCCTCAGATTGTTCCTGCGGACTCTATTCTCCAGCTGCTCCACTCTGTCCAGCAGTCTTCTCTGCCGCTCTTTCAGGCCATCCACTTCTAGCGCTGCAACCGTTTGCGCATCCGCCTGCTCCTCCACCGCCTCTCCCAGCTCCTTAACTTTAACATCCTGGGCGTCCAGCCTCTGGTTCAGCTGATCCACCGCTTTTTGGATTGGGTCCAAGCTGTCCCGCTTCAGCGCTTCAAAACTGGACTTCATTACCTGGAGCATGTTATCCAGCGCCAGCTGGATTACTGAGTCCGGGGTCCGTGTGTCCGCCATCTTAGGTCCCAGGTAATTTTCTTCCGGTCCTTGTCTCTGTCCCTTTTTCTCCTTCTTCTTCTGCCTTCTGGAATCCCGCTGTTCCATGTGCCGCAGCCCGCTCCTCAGCGCCTTCGCTGCCGCTTTCCTTTGCCCAGCTCCTTAAATTTTTCCCCTCCTGGGCATCTGAAGTGGGTCCAAGCTGTCCCTCCTCAGCAACTCCAAACTTTTTTTCTTTGTCCTGGAGGAAGGAAGGTCCGTGGGTCCGCCATCTTACCCTTCAGGTCAGCTTCCTCCTTGCCTCCGTCTCTCTCTCTTTCTTCCTCACCTGCTGGCCTCCCACACTTCCATTTGCTGCAGCTCGCTCTCCTCTTCTTTCACGGCAGCTTTCCTGCCGCCCCCGTGGTCCCGCTATCGCGGGGAATCAGCTGTTCCGCCCCGCCGGAGTGAGAACCCACCGAATGTGCGGCTCACTCGGACATCGCCGCCACCGGAAGTCCATATATAGCATTTCTAATGCTTCTCTGCTATTGCATCCTAACGCACACCAGGTGCTGTTCACCTATCACCCCTGTGCTCGCTGACCTACATTGTCCTCTGGCCTAGCAAAGGCTTGATTTAAAAATTCTCACGCATGTTTTCAAACCCCACCCTCCACTATTTCTGTAATCTCCTCCAGCACCACAACCTTCCAAAATGTTCACTCTCCTCCAAATCCGGCCGCTTTGAGCATTCCTGATTCTCATCACGCCACCATTTCAGCTTCCTAAGCTCCAGAATTCTCTCCGTCAACCTCTCCACCTCTTTCTCCTCCTCCTTATCAACCAAGCCAGCCTCCAAACCTTCCCTGCTGCGGCTCAGTATCACATTTCCAATTGCTCCTGTGAAGCGCCTTTGGACATTTTAGCGTGTTAAAGGAGCTATATAAATGAAATTAAGTTGTTGCTGCTGCCCCCTGGGGGCACTGAGAGACTCTACTGCTCCATGAGGGACTCAGACACTTGGGAACCCGACAACATCATCTCTGGTAGTTTGCGATGTATTCAAGGCTGAAGGACGATTCATTCTGCTGCAGTGGCAGTAGTGAGGGCTGTTTTCCCTCTGGTGCGCATCCCGCTGGTTCAATTCACCTCAAAGGATGTGAACACACAGCAGGCCTGCAACACACCTGATGAGCCAAACAGGAGTCAAAGGTTACAAGAAGGACATTGTCTTTAAACAGAGCAAAACCCAACAGTTGTCCCCCCCTCCCCTTTAAGGAAGCATTGGCGAGCTGTCTAGAAATCAGAATTCTCCAGAGTTTTGACTTTACAAAACAAAATGCCAAAGAAATCCATCAAATGCAGAGGTTGATTGTTACAGGGGATATCACCTCACTCAAAAGGATTGAGGTTAGAACCAAAGAGCACAAAAGAGTTAGGGCACAGAAAGACGCCAGTCAGTCCATTGTGTCTGTGCCATTACAGTGGGATGTTCCAACTGAAGAGAAAGCACGGACACAATGGGCCTTGGCCTTCTCTGGTACAATGTAAGGCGGCCAAGGCTTCATGCAACTGACAATTATAAACTCCCAGCGAAATGTCATGTGAACAAACACCCTTTCTCACTAGGAGGTAAGAAAGCAGCTGTGAGTATTGGGTATTTAGTGTTGTTTTCCCAGTTAGTAAGCCCCTTCAATTGCCCGAGCGTTTTGACCTTGTTTACTGGGTGAGTTTGAGGAGGCTCAGGAATCCCATGAAATGAAATGAAATGAAAATCGCTTATTGTCACGAGTAGGCTTCAATGAAGTTACTGTGAAAAGCCCCTAGTCGCCACATTCCGGCGCCTGTCCGGGGAGGCTGGTACGGGAATCGAACCATGCTGCTGGCCTGCTTGGTCTACTTTAAAAGCCAGCGATTTAGTCCAGTGAGCTAAACCAGCCCCTTGGATGTGGCGTTAGTTGTAAAATGGTGGTGAAAAATTACCCCAGCTGAATGATTAACATATAATGATTAAAGTAAGTTGCCTCTCAAAAGGCTCCTTAAAATTACCACTTTGACCAGGTTCCAGTCACCTATCCAAAAATTCTCCTTGTGTCTCCTCTGAAGAGCCAGGGAACTATGTTCAAGACGCTATATAATTGTAAGGAAGTTGTTGCTGTTTGACTGCTGCTCCCAAGGTAAGCGCAGAGGTGGGTGGGTTCAAGTCACCTTCCTCACCTACTCACAAATTTCCTGGTTTGAAGTCCCAATCAAACTCATGATTTCCTCCAGATTAAAATCCTCACCCTGCACCTCCACAACTGTTGCCTCATATGGAGAGGCGATGGCTATTGTTTTTGATACCTGTTTCTGTGGGCCTTCAATTGTGGGCCCGCATTCAGAGTTACCATTGGTTTTGGTAAGTTGGTAATGGTGGAGATCGTTTTTAGTCTGTATGTATTGGACAGAGTCTCGTTTGGAGATTTTCTGACATGTCTGCCGGGCCTTTTCGAAGTGGCTTGTGTCGGCTGCATTGGTTGCATCTATTGATTTTCTTGCTAAATTGGTGGAAAACAAATCATTCTTAAGGTGCACAAAGTGAAAACGAGCCTTTAAATGGAATACAGACTATGGACTGAGAGAAGAAACATTTCACAGGAAGCAGCTGGACACTCTGTTTTGGATTTAAAACTCTCGCTCCTGCTGTGACGATACTCTGTCCAGTTGTTTTGTCAGCTGTGTTGGAAGAACCTCCATTAGTGCCAAAGGACCCACTCACCAGGTTAATCTTTCTCAAGCACCCTCAGTCCCATATTCCATACTTATTTATGTTTCTCCCTGTGAAGATGTGACTTCGGAGAGAGTTGCATTTATATAGCACCGTTCACAACCTCAGGACATCTCAAAGTGCTCTCCAGACAATCACTGTTAAGCATGAGGTAGGTTTTGTTGAGCACCTATATTCTGCTACCTTGGGTCAGTGGGAGTACTCTTATCTCTGAGATGGAGGGCAACACGGTGGCGCAGTGGTTAGCGCTGCTGCCTCACTGCACCGAGGTCCCAGGTTTGATCCCGGCTCTGGGTCACTGCCCGTGTGGAGTTTGCACATTCTCCCCGTGTTTGCGTGGGTTTCACCCCAACAACACAAAGATGTGCAGGGTTGGTGGATTGGTCATGCTAAATTGCCCCTTAATTGGAAAAAATGAATTGGGTACAATAATCTTTTTAAAAAATCTCTGAGATGGAATGTGCTGAGTTCAAGCCTCACTTAAGAGACTTAAACCCATTTCTCAGCTGATACTATAGTGTAGTACTAAGTGTGAGCTGCCCTGAACACTAGAACACTAGGAATCGGAGCAGGAGTGACCATTTGGCCCATCGATCCTGCTCCACCATTCAACATGATCATGACTGATCTTGGATTTTAGCTCCATTTTCCTGCCTGCTCTGCATATGGCTTAATTCCCTGAGAGATACCAAAAATATCTCTACCCCGGCCTGAAATATATTCAACAATGGAGCAGCTAATGCAATGGGATCGAGAATTTCAAAGATTCAGAACCCTTTTAAGTGAAGTAATTTCTTCTTGTCCCAGTCCTAAATGATCGGCCCCTTATCCTGAGAATATGGGCCCCCTGTCTTAGATTCCTTGGCCAGTGGGAACAATCTCTCAGTGTCCGTCCTATCAAATCACTCCAGAATTTTGCATGTTGCAATCAGATTGCCTCACACTCTTCCAAACTCCAGGGAAGCTAAACTCAATTTACTCCGTCCCTCATCATAGGCAACCCTCTCATCTCAGGTACCAGTTTAGTGACCCTTCGCTGTACAGAATCCATTGTGAGCATATCCTTTCTAAAACATGGAAATCTAACCTGCATACAGTATTCCAGATGTGCGCTCCCCAAAATTCTGGACAATTTCTGCAAGATCTCTTTATTCCTGTACTCCAATCCCCTCGCAGTAAAGACAACAGGGTATTTGCCTTCCTAATGATTTGCTGCACATGCATGCTAACTATCTGTGTTCCTTGTACTAGCACACCCAAGTCTCTTTGAACAGCAAGTCTTTCACCTTCTGCACAATGTTATGCTTTTTATTCTTATAATCTAAGTGAATAATTTCACACTTCCCTACATTACACTCTGCCTGCCCTCTTATTGCTCACTCACCTAACTTGTCTATATCTTTTTACAGCCTCTCCATGTCCTCCCCATTGTTTATCTTTTCACCAAGTGTGTACAATTAGCAAAGATTACCAATAACAGCAAAGTACTGCAGATGCTGGAAATCTGAAATAAAAACAGAAAATGCTGGAAAAACTCAGCAGGCCTGGCTGCATCCATGGAGCGAGAAACAAAGGCCGCCATCTTGAGCCAACACGCTCCGTCTGCAGGATCAGCAGCACGGGTGGAAAGTATCACAACGTCACAAGATTCACACCTCATATCAATAAATTTGAATGTATTTCAATTCTATTAGCCCCCCCCCCCACCAAATGACCCCCCATCAATAAATATTCATCCCTCACCAACGTGATGTCACGTCGGTGAGGTTTACAGCAAGTTTAACCTGGCGTGAAGCAGTCAAGGGATCCCTCCAGAGGTACGTTTAGCCCCGGGACATGCCCGCCAGCACATATTGGCACTGTCAGCTTGGCCAACTTGGTAATGCCAACCTGGCTGTGCCACCCTGCGCCATGGGGTAGTGCCAGGGAGCCTCATGGGGTGGGTGTGTTGATGTGCGGTGAGCGGCGGGCAGAGCGGACACTGGGGGCCAGGGGGTTTCCTAGCAATGAATGTCGGGGTGGGGTTTGTCAGCGATGAATGTCAGATGGGAGAGGGGGGGTTGTTAACAATGAATGGTGGGTGTGGTTGGCGATAAATGTCAGGGGTGGAGTTTGGCGGTGATGAATGTCAGGAGGTGGGGGAGCCCTTGATCCTCTGTGAAATGAAAATGAAAATCGGTTATTGTCACGAGTAGGCTTCAATGAAGTTACTGTGAAAAGCCCCTAGTCACCACATACCGGCGCCTGTCCGGGGAGACTGTTACGGGAATCGAACCGTGCTGCTGGCCTGCATGGTCTGCTTTAAAATCCAATGATTTAGCCCAGTGAGCTAAACCAGCCCCTGTTGGGGGCTGGTGGGGCATTAGGCTAGTGTTGATTGGGGCGCCCTTCAAAGATGGTGCCGGGTCTATGAGGACCGGCCTCACTAGAAGTGACGGTGTAAACCACACCTACTCATTTTGTTTTGGCAAAGAGGCTCAAGATTCCATGAGAAAGTTGGTCAGTGTGTAGCCATCTGGGATGGCCACTTACAATAAGGAACAGGGAAGGTCACAAAGCATAGCAGGAAAAATGGACAATGTGAGATTCAGGCAGGCTCAGAGCCTTATTAAAGCAGTACAGCTCGCTGCAGCTGTTTGACTAGGCGCTAGACGAAAGCAGAGGAAGGCCTGCTTTGATAAGACAGTACACCCGACAGAGTATACAGTCGGACAGCAAGTCATGATCTCCCTGTACAATCCTAGCTCATTCCTCTCTCCTAAATTTGCAGGACCCTACTCAATTTCCGACAAAGTAAGCTCCTCAGTTTACACGATTACACATCCTAATGGAAAATCAGGATGGTTCCATATAAACCAGCTGAAGGTTTATGGAACGCAGTGCAGCCACTCACACCACATCTCATTGGCAATGGCAGACAACGGAGACCCACCCACTGACAACCTGATCCAGCCTTCCCCCAGCCAGGACAGCACGTCCACAGACACGACCTTGACTCTGCCCCCAGAATCCAATTTCACCCAAACACTTGATTCGGCTGTTAGCGACAGCGATAGCGACAGCAAAAGCACGACGGATGCCCTTGATAGGCCCGAACCATGGAAACACAGACCAGGCCCCAGTCACTACGGTCCAGTGACACCGACCACGATATGTTCAGCCACTCAGAAACAATTTATTTGCCATTGCCAGAACCTGACTCGCCACCCGACGATAGCAACACCCCCCCTTGCCCCCACCGCCCTACAGAATACAAAACATTGGCACCGCGATAATTCCTGTCGTCTGACACGGAATGACAAGATGGACTCCACATCAGCACATGCCACATTGGCACTCAAACTCCAGGCACGAGTTTGGCACCTGGGAGATGGCGATGACTCCGAGTCTGACTCCCACCATGGTAACCCTTTTGAGACCCTTTTCTGGAATGGAACCTTGAGGTGTCCAGATGATGAGAGAAATGAACCGATTGAGATTTACGATGTCCTCCTCCCTGATGGAACCTGCCTGCTTTCTTCTTTAGTTTGTTTTTTTAACGCTGAATGTTCTCTCTCTTGTACGACTTTGCGTGTCGACCACAGACACATTTCTTGATACAGTTATGACTACTCCTCTGATGCCACATGGCAGTTAAAGGCACAAGTTTGCTGAAGCCCATATATCCTCAAATTCTCACCGCTCTTGGAAGCTCACTCAGGCAGTGGAGTAACGGCACTCATCCCCGCCCTGCCTGAGGACCCCCTATGTATTTGGTCAGCCAAGCTCGGGTAGTGGAGCAACGGCACTGATCCCCGCCCTGTCTGAGGACCCCCTATGTATTTGGTCAGCCAAGCTCGGGTAGTGGAGCAACGGCACTGATCCCCGCCCTGTCTGAGGACCCCCTATGTATTTGGTCAGCCAAGCTCGGGTAGTGGAGCAATGACACTGATAACCGCCCTACCCGGGGATTTCATCCATTCTTGCCCTGCTGCGGCTCATACGCACCCCATTCCGAGAATTATTTTCTAAACTCTTTTGCTGTTCTTTTTTACAACTGTGGTTTAAAGAGTGCACCTTTGCCACAACTTTTGCCCCCTTTCTGGCAACCCTTCAGTTGCTATCCCCCCACCTGCTATTTACATGTTTGAAACACTTGATTGAAATGAGTTTGCAGAGGACGGAGAAATTGTCCGCCCACTCCATCCATCAAACACAGGCTGCGAGAGTGCTCACACTGTGACAGAGTTTTCTTTCGGATGTCTTGTCTCCCAAATGCTTGGTTTAAAAAAAAAGAGGGAGTCACATATGGTGACGATTCTGAATGGGAAATTGATACCCCTACATGGTGTGATAATATCATAAAATGGTACTCCCTTTCGTACACAATAGAGACCCTATTGGTTATAGCTATACTTTGCAGTGTCATCCAGACAATCAAACTTCGGAAATGGCGAAGGAGAGCCTCCCACCTCCAGTATACACACTTAGAGCCCCTTTCCTTGGACTCCAGAAAACCCCACGCTCTTTCTGAACTTTTCCTCCCTAATAAATTCCGCGGTTGATTTTTTTAATGTAATAAAGTTACCATCTTTGTATATGGACATTAGTGAAAAGTAGGAATGTGATGCTGCTATTGTGTATTTTGCATTGTAAGATAAGTTCTTTGGTTATTGGATAGCAGCATGAGTGTAGTTTAGTTAAAGACAGTTAGAGGTTCCCTATTTGTGTAAAGAGACTGAAATGTATGTTCAAATGTTAAGTGCCCCCTTAGAATTTTTAGAGATATGCGTTGTCTTAGGGAAAACTTAGGTAAATATTTCGACCCATCGGACAGAGTAGGATAGAACCTGTCCTTGATTGAGGGTACCCGGCATGTCAGAGAACAGGAGAAGATCCAGTAGTGTGATCCTTCACGCTTCGCTTTGAGGATCAAGAGGACGGAATGTAGCCATCTGGGATGACCACTTACAATAAGGAACAGGGAAGGTCGCAAAACATAGAGGGAAAAATGGACAATGCGAGATTCAGGCAGGCTCAGAGAACGAATGTATATTTGCGAGTGAGGAATCCGGAAGGTATCGAAACCCCCAACCGATTAGCATTTGATGGCCCATCTCTGCCAGACAAAGGACTGATACTTGAGCGACCGATACAACCCCAGACATTTCGGCGCCGCTCCCTGTACTCGGGAAGCGTAAACAACAGGGTCAATGACCGCTTGGGACACGCCCAGCCATCAAGGCATCCGCCTCCTTATTGGTTTGAATCGAATACAGTGATCAGGAATTACCCAATTAGTGGTGTCCAAACTGAAGGACCGCCCGAAAGAGCGCAAAATCCCCAAGGGTAAAGAGAGAGACCACCATGTTTTCATCCTCTCTTGGACCTGGCGCTCCGGCAACGTCCACTTCCAAGTGCAGCACCGCCAGAAGCAAGGTCAAGTTCAACGCTCGCTACCAGACGGATGAGCCTAGCTGAGCAGCAGTTACTTCTACAGATCCGATAGATACAGATCCAAACGGCCACTGTTCCTCTGACTTAAGCCGGGTGCCTGAAGTTAAGTACAGATTGTCATAGTTGATAGGTGTAATTTAATTAGTAGTGTTTGTGTTGCATGATTAATTGTTGGTGTAAATAAAGTACCCTTGATCTTGAACTAACTAACTGGTGTTTGGCTCTTTGATCGATATTTGGTCGAAGCTTGTGGTGGTATCATTTGATACCTGGTGACTCTGAGAAATAGAATATTGATATCCACAGAAAGGAGGGCAACCTCACTGCCTGCCATATTTACAGTAGGTAAAAAAAGGCAACAAGTGCAACTGGCAGGTTCTGTAGCACCTTATTAAATGCCTTTTGGAAATCCAGGTATAATACATCTACTGGTTCCCCTTTATCTACCCTAATCCCACCTCAAACAGGATTTCCCTTCAGTAAAATTATACTGATTTGCTCTAATCATACAATGCATTTTTAAGTGCCTTGTCAGACCTTTTTAAGAACACATTCCAGCATTTTCCCAACAACTGATGTTTGGCTAAGTGGCATGTTGTTCACTGTTTTCTCTCTTCCTCCAGTAGTGCTGTCTATCCTCTCAGATGGCCATGAAATATCCCAAGGGCCTAATGAACGTGAAATTGTTTTTTAAGCTTTTATGGGATGTGGGCTTCGCTGGCTAGGCCAGCATTTGTTGTCCATCCCTAATTACCCTTGAGAAGGTTGCCTTTTTGAGCCACTGCAATCAATGTGATGTAAGTAAACACACTGTGCTATGAGGGAGGGAAAAGTCTGAGGGTGTCCTGCGTAATTGAAACCTTAATTAATGCCACACAAACGGATGATCTGGTCATTGATCTCGCTGCCCTTTGTAGGATGTTGCTGTGCACAAAATGGCTGCAAGTCAAACAGTAGTTCATTGACTGCACATTGGTTTGGAAACCTTATTGTTTTGGATGGCCCTATTTAAAGCTATGCTCTCTTTCTTTAAGTTGCTGTCTTTTAAGGCACAAAGAACAGTGGTTGGGATAAAGAGGACAGCAGATATAAACATAGACTTAGAATTTACATTGCCGAAAGAAACCATTCGGCCCATCGAGTCTGCACCGGCCCTTGGAAAGAGCGCTACTTAAGCCCACACCTCCACCCTAACCCAGTAAACCAGTAACCCCACCTAACCCTTTTTTTGGATACCGAGGGCAATTTATCATGGCCAATCCACCTAACCTGAACATCTTTGGACTGTGGGAGGAAACCGGAGCATCCTTAGGAAACCCATGCGGACACGGGGAGAGCATGCACACTCCGCACAGACAGTGGCCCAAGCCGGGAATCGAACCTGGGTCCCTGGAGTTGTAAAGCAACTGTGCTAGCCACTGTGCCGCCATGTAGGATGGGCAATATGGCAAAATCAGACAAAATTGTGTGTCGAGGATATAAGGTAATGTGTAAAGAGGATAATAATTAAAGGAAAAAGAAAATCAGGGGAAGAGGGTAGACAATTAGCACAGCGATAGTCAGGAACTGTGCAGATAGACAGGAACTGTGCCAATTGACAGGAAACGGGCAGAGGATAATGAGGGGGTGGTGGTGCCAATAAGCAGTACCACCACAAGCCAGAAACAGAGGAACAGAGAGTCTGGGAGCATTGTATACTGGGAGGAGACAGGTAGAGGCATGGGTGTGAGATTTTAAATTTAGGGTATTGTAGAACAGGGGGTGAATGGACGTCAGTAAGCACAGAAATTATTAACAAGTGGATAGAACCCAGGCAGCAGAGTGATTTCAGTCAGTATCATGGGAAGTGCATCGGCAAATTGGTTGAATGTGTTATGTCTATGATATAATAGGAATTGTGGTCACATAACTGTGAACTGCAAGAGATTGCAGATAAACATGTGACAGAGGAATTGAAAGCAAGAAACTGAGGGAAGCCAATGTAAAACTTTGTTTTCTGGCAGCTTACAGGATTCCACAAAAGTTTTTGTTCCTGAAATACATCGAATCATCGGAATTTACTGACCAGAACGAGACCATTCAGCCCATCATTTCTGCACTCACCCACAAGGAGTCATTCAGCTGAATCCCACATTCCAGCTCTTGGTCTGTAGGTTACAATACTTTAAATGCATATCCAAATACTTTTAAAATGTTAGAAGGGCTTCTACCTCGCCCCATCTTTTTCAAGCAGTGAGTTTCAAACCCCAGCACCCTCTGGGTGAAAGAATTCTAATCCCCTCTAAACCTCCTCCCTCTTACCCTCAATCTGTGGCCCCTGGGTATGAACCCCTCTACCAAACTTCCCACCCTCCCAATGCAAACCCCTCATCATTTTATACACTTCAGTGAGGTCTCCACTCAGCCTCCTCTGTTCCACAGAAAACAACCCCAACCAATTTACGGGCAGCACGGTAGCACAAGTGAATAGCACTGTGGCTTCACAGCGCCAGGGTCCCAGGTTCGATTCCCCGCTGGGTCACTCTGTGCAGAGTCTGCACGTTCTCCCCGTGTCTGCGTGGGTTTCCTCCGGGTGCTCCGGTTTCCTCCCACAGTCCAAAGACGTGCAGATTAGGTGGATTGGCCATTATAAATTGCCCTTAGTGACCAAAAAGGTTAGGAGGGGTTATTGGGTTACAGGGATATGGTGGAAGTGAGGGCTTAAATGGGTCGGTGCAGACTCGATGGGCCGAATGGCCTTCTACACAGTATGTTCTATGTAATCGATATGCAATTCAATGTTTCCACATAACTAAAATTCTCCAGTCCAGGGAACATCCTGGTAAATCTCCTTGGTTATGGGCGGGATTCTGCCATAATCGGCGGGGCGGGCAACTCCGGCGGGACGGAGTGGCATCAACCACTCCGGCGTCAGGCCGCCCCAAAGGTGCAGAATCCTCCGCACCTTCAGGGGCTAGGCCGGACCCGGAGTGGTTTGCGCCCCGCCGGTCGGCGGGAAAGGGGCTTGGCGCCACGCCAACCGGCGGCGAAGGGTCTCCGCCGGCCGGCACGAGTTGGCGCAGCGCGGGAGCTCCAGCGTGTGCTGGTGTCATCCCCGCGCATGCGCAGAGGGCTTCGTTTCCGCACAGGCAATGGCGGACTGCTACAGCCGCCGGTGCGGAACAATAGAGTGCCCCGGCACAGGCCCGCGGCGGATCGGTGGGCCCCGATCGCGGGCCAGGCCACCGTGGGGGCACATCCCGGGGCCAGATCCCCCCGCGCCCCCCCAAGAACCCCAGAGGCTGCCCGCGCCGCCGGGTCCCACCAGTAAGGGACCTACTCCAATTTACGCTGGCGGGACTGGCAAAAAAGGACGGGACTTCGGCCCATCGCAGGCCAGAGAATTCGGGCAGCCCCGGGGCCCATTGAGTCGCGCCGGTCCCCGCCATTCTCTGAGGCGGGCAGCGCGATTCACACCGGGCCGATTTTTGGGGGGCCGGAGAATTTGGAGGACGGCGGGGGCGGGATTCAAGCCGACCCCCGGCGATTCTCCGACCTGGCGGGGGGGGGGGGGGTGGGGGCGGGGGGGTGGGGGGGGGGGGGTCGGAGAAACCCGCCTGTTGTCTCTAACAAATTCAGGGGCGGGATTCTCCGAGCCCCCCGCCGGGCCGGCCGCGTGGCGCCAAGCCCCTTCCACGCCTGCCTAACCCCTGAAGGTGCGCACGTTCGGGGCGGCCTGACGCCGGAGTGGTTCACGCCACCCCTTCGCGCCAGAGTTGCCCGCCCTGCCGGTTGGCAGAGAATCCCGCCCCAGATCTTTCCCATAGTGCGGTGACCAGGATTTTAAAAAAATTCCGTCTTGGGACGTGGGTTTCGCAGGCTGGGCCAGCATTCATTGCCCATCCCTAATTGCCCTTGAGGTGGCTGTTAAGAGTCAACCACATTGCTGTGGATCTGGAGTCACATGTAGGCCAGACCAGGTCAGGACGGCAGATTTCTTTCCCTAAAGGACATAAGTGAACATGATGGGTCTTTAACGACAATTGACAATAGATGGTTATCATCAGAATTGTAATTCCAGATTTTTGTTGAATTCAAATTTCAGCAGCTTTGAACCTGGGACCTCAGAGTATTACTCTGGGTCCCTGGTTTACGAGTGTTTTATTCAGTTCCAGCATCACCTCCCAGCTCTTGTACTCTGTGCTCAGCCTAATGAAGGCAAGTAGCTTGTATGGCTACTTGACCTCTTTCTAAGTGTCCTACTACCTTCAGGGATCAGTGAACATGCACACCAAGGTCCCTCTGTTCCTCCTAACACCTCAGTATTGTACCATTTATTGTGGATATCTTTGTCTTGTTGGTCTTCCCCAATTGCACTGCTTCACATCTCTCAGTATTGAATCCCATTTGCCGCTTTTCTGTCCACCTGACCCGTCCATTGACAACTTCCTGTTCTCCACAACTTTCTTCCTCATTATCAACCACACAACCAATTTTTGTATCATCTGCAAACTTCTTAATCATGCCCTCTCCATACCACAAACCATTGGCCTGAACTTCAAAATGTTGGAAACTCAGTACTGAGCTCTCTGGAATCCTATCTTTGTGTAAAAAGTGTGAAACCTGGAAGTGTTGATGTTCAAAAAGACTTGTGCGTGGTGATACGAGAATTACAGAGAGTTAACATGCTGGTACAGTAAGCAATTTAAGAGGGCAGAATGCATTGCAGAATGATTGGAGTGCGCAGGAATAAAGAAGTCTTGCTACAATTATACAGGATTTTGGTGAGAGCTGATCTGGAATAGTGTGCAGTTTTGGTCTCCATATTTACGAAAGGATATATCCTGGGATGAGGGGGTTGTCCTGAGATGAGAGGTTGAGTAAATTGGGTTCATGTTCTGAGAAGAATGAGCCACAGTCTCATTGAAAACTACACATTTCTGAGGGGGTTTGATAGGGTGGACGCTGACAGATTGTTTCTGCTGGTCAGTAATCTAAATCGCAAGGGAACATTCTCAGGATAAGGGACTGATCACTTAGGACCGAGATGAGAAGCAATTTCTTCACTCAGAGGGTTGTGAATCTTTCGAGTTCTCAATCTCTGAGGGTAGTGGATACTCCAATGTTGAATATATTTAAGGCTGTGGAATAGAAAGTTTTCTAGTCTCTCAGGGGATTAAGGAATACGGGGAGCGGGCGGGAAAATGGAGTTGAAACCGCGGATCAGCCATGATCGTACTGAGTGGAGGAGCCGGCTTGATGGGCTGATCTACTCCTGCTCCTAGTTCCTATATTCTAGTGTTCACTGGAAACAATTTTCCAGTCATAAAAACACCCACTAACCATGATCCTTTGCTGCCTCTGAGACAATTTTGGATTCAACTTGCGACTTTTCCTCAGCTTCCGAGTAATTTTTCTTTTTGTGATCAGTCTAACATGTGGAATCTAATCAAAGACCTTGGACTACATCAAACACACTAACTTCATCCACCCTCCTTGCTAACTCCTGAAAAAATGTCATCATGTTGACATGACCTTCCCTCAGCATGTCACTATGCTCTCATTGGGTTTGAGCACCAATCGCCAGTATAGCCACCAATGCGGCGCTCATCTGACTCGTCACATGTAGTGAACAAGATCAAAGAAAGGGCACTGTCGATCGAGTCAATCAGTGTTGTGAATGGGAGAGGACGTTTTTTCGAGGCGGCACCTCCCAGTGACAACCTAATTCCATGAGAATATGGGTGGGCAAATCTGGCATGGAGAGAGGCCATTGGAAGACACTGTCTGAGTCACTGATTGGTCATCCGAACAAGTGAGAGTCTGCACTGAGAGTTGGTCAGATTTACTGCATAGCATCATTCCAGTAACCGAATAATGTGTTCACCCAGTATGCTGACAATTCCCAGCTATGTTTTATAAAGAACCCTTGTACTTCAATGGCTGTCTGCCACCAGAACTTGTATTTATAATGTCAGGCCTACAGAAAGCAGAATTGACAAATACTCGTTTGTCTTCTGGGAAATTCTGGAGAATCATTAATTGTATGAGTATACTAAAGGGGAAGATAGTTTGGGTGGAATACTTTCAATATGAGGCCTCCATGGTCAGGGTGGTTGAGGGATTGTTGCCTTGCATGTGATTAGCTGAAATTGCATTAGCTCAATACTCCATGTACCCAGTGAGCTGTATATTGTGTTAATGGGTAGAATATCCCTTAAGTAAGTTGATCTGGCAGAAGTGTAATCTTCCAGTGTCTAACAAGGAAGGAATGGGTTTTCTGATCCCTGGCCAGGAGGTGCCCTGTCTGCAGCTCAGGATCAGCTTTCAATTCTGCGAATGCCTAGGGTCAAAGAATCATTGAATACCTACAGTGCAGAAGGAGGCCATTCGTCCCAACGAGTCAACACTGACCCTCTGAATGATCACCTTATCAAGGGCCCACTCCCCCTACACTATTCCTGCAACCCCATAACCCCACCTAACCATTTGGACACTACGGGCAATTTAGCGTGGCCAATCCAGTTAACCTGCACACCTTTGGACTGTGGGAAGAAACTGGGGCACCTGGAGGAAAGCCACGCAGGCACGGGGAGAATGAACCAACTCCCCACAGTCAGTCACCCGAGGCTGGAATTGAACCCGGGACCCTGGCGCTGTGAGGCAGCAGTGCTAACCACTGTGCCATCGTGCCGACCGGTTCAGCAGATGGATATCACACATCTTACAGGACAACGGGAGAAAATGAAGAAGAAACTCTCAGAACTCGAGTGAGTTGTCAAAGTGAATAAGCCAGCACTTGTTGTACTTTGGGATCTGACATGTGAGTGAAAGCCAGAACTTGGTTAGCTTCGCAGACAGGAAGATACATAAGAGGTTTGTGTGGAAATTGGCAAAGCCACTGGAAATGGCAAAACATGAGTGCAGCCAGGCGGCCACCTTCTGTGTTTTGAGCAATGGGCGCTGGGCGGGAAGCCATGTGGTTGACGTACCCAACTTGCAAGATCAGTTTACGACATTGGGAGTGAAGTTCCAGCAAACTCGAATCTAAGTCCAGACTTGCTGGCATGGAAAAACATGTTTCCAACGGTATTTCTTCCTCCGTGACTATTCATGTGTGGTGCTTATTGGCCAGGATTGGGAGCTGGTCCTGTGCTCCACCTGAGCCCTGCTTCTTGGTAAACGTCAACACTTGTTGTCCATGTTGCTGTCGAACACACGCACTGTAGCACAGCAACATGACAGTCCCATGCAACCTGCAAAGTTCCAGGCAAGTTCTGTACTTTGTCGAGGAGATGCAGAAAGACTGGTAAACAACAGCCTGTTTAACCCAGATTCAGTATCATTATTTATACTGAATATAACTAATACAGAGGAAGCAAATAGAGATAACTATTGCTGCTCTTCCATCTGTAGCCATAAAGCTTGAACAAATTCCCAGTAACAGAGCCGAATTGCCAACCAGGATTGCACAGCCTCTTCCTCTTTTCCTGACCCCATTCCCTGATACTCAATCTCTCTCTCTCCTGACCCCATTCCCCAATTCTGTTCCCTAAATTCTATTCTCCTTTTCTTCCTGATCCCATTCTCCAATCCCCAGCCTCCCTCTTTCCCTGACTCCATTCCCTGATCCTCAGTCTCCATCTCTTCTTGATCCCGTTCCCCAATCTCCAGTCTCCCTCTCTCCCTGATTCCATTCCCCAATCCCCAGTCTCTCTCCTGATGTCATTCCCCACACCCCAGTCTCCCTCACTCCCTGATCTCATTCCGCAAGCCCCCTATTCTCCAATCCCCAGCCTCCCTCTCTCCCGATCCCATTCCGCAAGCCCCCTATTCTCCAATCCCCAGCCTCCCTCTCTCCCGATCCCATTCCACAAGCCCCCTATTCTCCAATCCCCAGCCTCCCTCTTTCCCTGATTCCATTCCCCAATCCCCAGTCTCCCTCTCTCCCTGATTCCATTCCCCAATCTCCCTCTCTCCCTGATTCCATTCCCCAATCCCCAGCCTCCCTCTCTCCCTGATTCCATTCCCCAATCTCCCTCTCTCCCTGATTCCATTCCCCAATACCCAGCCTCCCTCTCTCCCGATCCCATTCCACAAGCCCCCTATTCTCCAATCCCCAGCCTCCCTCTCTCCCGATCCCATTCCACAAGCCCCCTATTCTCCAATCCCCAGCCTCCCTCTTTCCCTGATTCCATTCCCCAATCCCCAGTCTCCCTCTCTCCCTGATTCCATTCCCCAATCTCCCTCTCTCCCTGATTCCATTCCCCAATCCCCAGCCTCCCTCTCTCCCTGATTCCATTCCCCAATCTCCCTCTCTCCCTGATTCCATTCCCCAATACCCAGCCTCCCTCTCTCCCGATCCCATTCCACAAGCCCCCTATTCTCCAATCCCCAGCCTCCCTCTCTCCCGATCCCATTCCACAAGCCCCCTATTCTCCAATCCCCAGCCTCCCTCTTTCCCTGATTCCATTCCCCAATCCCCAGTCTCCCTTTCTCCCTGATTCCATTCCCCAATCTCCCTCTCTCCCTGATTCCATTCCCCAATCCCCAGCCTCCCTCTCTCCCTGATTCCATTCCCCAATCTCCCTCTCTCCCTGATTCCATTCCCCAATACCCAGCCTCCCTCTCTCCCGATCCCATTCCACAAGCCCCCTATTCTCCAATCCCCAGCCTCCCTCTTTCCCTGATTCCATTCCCCAATCCCCAGTCTCCCTCTCTCCCTGATTCCATTCCCCAATCCCCAGTCTCCCTGATGTCATTCGCCACACCCCAGTCTCCCTCACTCACTGATCTCATTCCCCAATCTCCCTCTCCCACTGACCTCCCATTCCTGCTGCCCCTGGTTTCCAAGTTTGCTCTAATTAAATGCATCACTTTTCATGGCTGAACTAAATGTAGTGAGCCTAATCTTTGCTTTAGCAGCGCTATTTTCAGGAAATCTGATCTCAGTTTGAAATTCTGGAAAGTGATACACCAAAAAAGGAACTGCTGCCTGGGATTCCAATACAAGGTGCATCCGTGAGAAAGAAGTTCAATGTTGAGTAAAGTGACTGATATAACCTGACCCAAGGCCACGGGGTCTGCACGATCAGGTTCCCCACGGCCTCACCTGTGTATGATCTACACTTCGAGGGTAAAGTGGAGCTGTAGGAGATGCCATTTCGTCTGGACCCGGCTGACCTCAACCAGGCCTCAACCAGGCCTCAGGAGGCCCCACACCAGGCTGCAGGTATGCCAGGAAAACTGCAGGCATTTGATATCTAGGCGGCCAACTGGACCCAGTATATTGAACGGATGCAGTATTTTATTCGGCTTAACGCCATTATTGGCGATGAAATGCAAACAGTGACCCTCCGCACGGTGTTTGGAGCAGACACATATAGCATAATCAAAGGTTTAACCTACCCAATTCCCCCGACCCCTGTCCATTTCCAGAGTTGGCTCTGTTGGTGGCCGACCACTTTAATCCAAAGCCACGTTCATTGTGTGTCGTTTTTGTTTCCACACGACCACCCAACAGCAGGGAGAGTTGGTGGCCGGTTCAAGGAAACTGACAAGAGTTTTGCGAGTTCATAAGAACATAAGAACATAAGAACTAGGAGCAGGAGTAGGCCATCTGGCCCCTCGAGCCTGCTCCGCCATTCAATGAGATCATGGCTGATCTTTTGTGGACTCAGCTCCACTTTCCGGCCCGAACACCATAACCCTTAATCCCTTTATTCTTCAAAAAACTATCTATCTTTATCTTAAAAACATGTAATGAAGGAGCCTCAACTGCTTCACTGGGCAAGGGATTCCATAGATTCACAACCCTTTGGGTGAAGAAGTTCCTCCTAAACTTAGTCCTAAATCTACTTCCCCTTATTTTGAGGCTATGTCCCCTAGTTCTGCTGTCACCCGCCAGTGGAAACAACCTGCCCGCATCTATCCTATCTATTCCCTTCATAATTTTAAATGTTTCTATAAGATCCCCCCTCATCCTTCTAAATTCCAACGAGTACAGTCCCAGTCTACTCAACCTCTCCTCATAATCCAAGCCCTTCAGTTCTGGGATTAACCTAGTGAATCTCCTCTGCACACCCTCCAGCGCCAGTACGTCCTTTCTCAAGTAAGGAGACCAAAACTGAACACAATACTCCAGGTGTGGCCTCACTAACACCTTATACAATTGCAACATAACCTCCCTAGTCTTAAACTCCATCCCTCTAGCAATGAAGGACAAAATTCCATTTGCCTTCTTAATCACCTGTTGCACTTGTAAACCAACCTTCTGTGACTCATGCACTAGCACACCCAAGTCTCTCTTCGGCCTAGCTTTGCCCGAATTGCTCAGGGAGTGGCTGGGATGCAGCAACCAAGGACGATTACTGGGGGAAACACACCTGGTCTTGCAGAAGGCGGCCGACATCGCTTTGTCCAGGGAGGGCGCGGAGCACGTGTACAGGAGCTGCGCGGGATGGCTGTCCGAAGCCTAGGACATCCGGCTGAGCGCAGAGTGCCCCCCCCCTCCGTGCAAATGTTCTGGACTCCCGTCGCTGGGGACGCTCCCCTCGAGTCCCGGACCAACGCCGCAGATTCCTGAAGAGAGCCACCGGTACTCCCCCACGCCGGAGACGTGACCAGCGAGGCGGTCGCACCAGTGCCTGGAGGAATCAAAGAGAGAGATGCCGGTGGGGAATCCCGCACAGCGCTATGCCGGGACGGATGACAAAGTGGATGGAAATCAACACCTCCATTGCATTGCTGCACCATGGGTGGCCCTGATTCTGGTCACGATCCAGATCAATGATTTTCCCATCCGAAAGGAGTTGGATACTGGGGCTGTGGTCTAGATTGTAAGCTGATGCACATTTAACCATGTTCACTCGGGAATCTGCCGTTTGGTATTATGGGACAAAGACACTAGGCTGGCAGCATACATGGGGAGCCTTTGGAGATCACGGGCACCTTGGAAGCCCCCGTGGTGTACGAGGACCAGTCAGCGAATCTATCAATTGGTTGTAGTGTGAGGATCGGGCACCAGCTTGCTGGGGCGGGATTGACTGAAGCGCTTCCAGCTGGACTGGCAGCAAGCGTGCAGCACCGTACCCTGGGAGTTTTTAGAGACAGGTTGGGGATCAACCAGGGGGCCTCTGCCATGATCTTTGTAGACCCTGAGGTCAAACTACAATATTTTTGAGCTCGCCCCATTCCCAAGCTGAAGGTAGATGCGGAGTTGGACCAATTGGAGCAGTTGGGGATAATCTGCCCGGTGCAGTTCATGGATTGGGCTGCGCCGATAGTGCCTGTCATGAAGTCTGCTGGCCCCGTTCGGCTTTGCCGAGACTACAAAATGACAGTGAATCATGTGTCCCATTGGACTGTTACTTGGTGCTCAGAATCAAAGACCTGTCTGCCTGGCTCTGTGGAGGGCGTACATTTACCAAGCTCGATATGAGCCATGCTTATTTACAGTTGGTCCTGGACCCGGCCTCGCGGAAATATGTCACTGTCAAAACACACTGTGATCTTGACGAGTAGGTTGCCTTTTGGAGTTTACTCCGCCTATGCCATATTGCAGAGGGTGACGGAAAACACACTCTGGGGTCACTGCAGGTCGGGTTTTATCTTGATGATGCCGATGTCGGCGGTTTGACCCTCCCCAGACTGTGGCAGCGCTGGACTGAGTCCGCGTTCACGTCGGGTGAGACCACACGTGTTCCACGCTGTCGGTATCTCGGCCGGTCGGGGACAAAGCATCGTGGGGCGGCCCTCAGGCAATGGCCTAAGGCCATGGATACAGTGTGTGGTGTACTCACGTGGTGGAGCATCACAAAAGCAGCGCCACACCTGATTTTGGCGTCATCGCGAATTGTCCACCCCTCGTCTAACGCGTCGGGGATCGGAGAATTCATCCCAAGATGTTTAATCATCTTCTTCTTTGTGGCTGTCTTCAGGGGAATATGAAGAAGAGCTGGAGAGTAGAACTTCCATTCTCAAGTGGTCTAGCCCTTCATGAGGTCTCATTCATTTGACAATAGATGGCAGCCATCAGGGTGCCATAGTTACAGGATCCAGGTGCATTAATCTTTGCCTCTGGTCGCAAACCAATTGTACACCTCCTCACAGATAGGGTGTGATTCTAGGTTATCGTTCACATGCCACTTGTCCTTCATATTGGCCTGTTCTTTGGGGATCACATGGTGAAAAACCCAAGGCCTTCTTGCATTGTTAGCGGATTTACACAGCTGAATCTGGAGGATTCTGTCCTGATTGCAAGGATGGGGTCCGTGAATACTTGAAGCAGGGACATATCCTCTGATGGTAGGATTTGACAGGTATTCCTGACTGTTGCTTGGGATATGGAACCAGTAGCATTAACGTTCAAGGCACTGGCCAGCTTCAGAGCCAATCACCGAATCATAACTGGACAGTAAGCCTTGATTCCATAACATTTCATATTCCTGTCACATACTCTGCCTCTGACCTGTCAAGTCAATATGCACAAATGATCGGGATGATACAAGCACCTCTCTCTCTCGCCTCCACAAATCCTCCTATCCCCTTCTAAAGCTAAAGAGCATCCTCAGCAACAGGCCTCCAGCTCCTCCCTGAGGGATGCGGCACCGAGCAAACTGCATCGTTCCATGGCAGCCGGCATCCAGATGGCAAGTAGGCAAAATCAAATTGGCAGCAAAGGCAATAAACTGACATGTGAAGAACAACAGACAGATGTCCTTTCCTAAACCGCAAACTTTCCTTTTGGAAAACTGCAAATCCAAAAGGACTAGAATGGACTTCAATTTTTATAAGCAGCAGATATGGAAGGAGGAATTAATTGAACTAATATTGACTGTCCGAAGGGCGCTGCATGCCATATGGTAATGGGTAGCTGCTCTCTGATGCTGGCCCACTGAAATACAGTGCTGTGTGTTTCAGACACATAGCAGGCCTAAAGCCTGTGCACCCAGTAATTTGCAATTGGTTTTACCTGATTGGCTCTGGTATTACTACCACACAGGGTCACAGAGACTCCCTATTGAGCCGAAGTACAATAATCATGGGTGAACTCCTACCCTTGAGGAGGTATGTGAAGTTTCCCCGAGTGCACTCCCTTGCCTGGATGAACCTGCTATTTGTCTGTCCCTGGCTGTCATCACCTTGAGGTTCTGTGTGAACCCCAACAATTTCCTGCACTCTTATTTCCTGCCCTGCCTAAACTTCAAATCATCCAACACTCGGTTGGCCCAATCCTAACTTATATCAGTACTGCTCACCCACCAGTAGTGAAAGTAGGGAAAGTAATACGTATGTTCCCCAACCGGCGGTTAGGTGGATTAGCCATGCTAAATTGCCCTTCATGTCCAAAAAGGTTAGGTGGGGTTACTGGGTTTATGGGGATAGGGTGGAGGTATATGCTTTGGTAGGGTGCTCTTTCCAAGGGTCGGTGCAGACTCGATGGGCTGAATGGCCTCTTTCTGCACTGTAAATTCTATGATTCAATGAAAGCAAAGCCGAGCAGAATCTCCGGCAGCAGCGCACACCTCCCCAATGAACTCAATGCATCCTATGCTCGATTCGAGCAGGAAACCATCAGACTGCTGTGACTTGCCCCAGCAGCCTCGGCCACACCCATACGCACCGTCACAGCTTCCGAAGTCAGATCGGCCTTCTTGAAAGTGAACCCTTGGAAGGCAACAGGCCTGATAGGGTCCCTGGTTGTACACTCAGATCCTGCTCAGACCAGCTGGCAGATGTGTTCGTGGAAACCTTCAACCTTTCCCTACTCCGTTCCGAGGTCCCCATCTCCTTCAAGAAGACCACCATCATACAAGAAGAACCAGGAAACATGCCTCAACAACTATCGTCCGGTGGCCTTGACATTCTCATTGAATTTAAAATTCTCATCCTTATATTTTAAACCGCTCTTTATCCCCCCCACCCCTTTCTCTATTACCTCCCTCAAGCCCTTCAAACATCCGAGAATTGTGTACCTTCACCCAACCCTCTTGACTTACCTAAAGAACAGCTTAACTGCTTTCCTTTCATACTCTGGTCACATGAACTTTTATTGGCAGTATACACCCCACCACTCCAGCCTGGAGTCACCCCTCCAGCCCTATACTTTTCAATAAGGCTGCATTTATACAATTGAGGTATCTTGCGCACCCTCTCCCTCACCTCCCCTCCCTGCCCCCCACCCACTACCACCGCCACCATCCTATTCCTTCACCCTACCATTGGAGACTGTGCCTTCTGCTGAAGTATAAGGGTCTGGCATAAAAAGTGTTAATGTGGGACTATCACAAACAGTGTAATGTAAGGGAACAAGTGATCCAAGTCTAGACGGTCTACTTGTACTGGACAGAGACGTGTGTAGAGGCAAGCATGGGGACAGCTCCAGGCTTAGACTGTATATATGTATATAGTTACAAGGCGTTAATAAAGGGCTGGATTCTTCGGTGCCGCAGCCCCGTGTTTCTCGGCGGCATGCCATTCCCTGGTGGCGGGATTCAATACACCCGCCGCTTGTCAATGGGATTTCCCATTGAAACCACCCCATGCCACCAGGAACCATGTGGGCGAGGATGCACTGCTGGTGGGAAGAATGAATCGCCTAACCAATGTTTTATACAGTTCCAGCATAACCTCCTTGCTCTTAAACTCTATGCCTTGGCTAATAAGGGAAAGTATACCATATGCCTTCTTATCCACCGTGTTTACCTGTTCTGCTACTTTCAGACACGGTTTTTCAAACTCACGCACGTCTGGAGGGTCTTGGAGTGATCAATCCCACCATTCCCACGGTGGTCCTGATCGTTGGAGAAGCTCCGAATAGCTGCTCTCAGCTTTTACAAGGAGAATTGTAGCCGCTGCCTTTCTTTTTTTTTAAATGTTTTTTTTTATTGAGTTTTCATATTTTATATCCAACAAATCACAAATTATTAGAAAAAAAAACACGCAAAAATTATCATGTATATTTACAGATAAGCATCTTCATAATAACAACTGTGGCCGCCCCCTTTAGCCGGCATACATATTTTACATTCCCCAATATGGCCGAGGCACATGTATATAGGCATTTATTTACAGTTTGGTTTTGGGCCTTAGCTAGCCATCAAACCCCCATAATGAACCCGTACCCTCCCCGGCTACCTTCCCCCGATTCCCGTCCATTTTCCCCTGATTCTTGGCCACCCGACTATTCTTCCTCTTGTTCGTTGGCCACAAACAGGTCCCGGAACAATTGCATGAATGGCTCCCACGTTCTGTGGAAGCCGTCGTCCGACCCTCGGATGGCGAATTTGATTTTCTCCATTTGGAGAGATTCCGAGAGGTCGGACAGCCAGTCTGTAGCTCTGGGTGGTGCTGCTGACCGCCAGCCAAACAGGATTCTACGGCGGGCGATCAGGGAGGCAAAGGCAAGGGCGTCCGCCCTCCTCCCCAGGAATAGATCTGGCTGGTCTGAAACCCCGAAGACCGCCACTATCGGGCATGGCTCCACCCTCACCCCCACCACTTTGGACATAGCCTCGAAGAAGGCTGTTCAGTACTCCACAAGTCTGGGGCAAGACCAGAACATGTGGGCGTGGTTGGCCGGGCCTCTTTGGCACCGTTCGCATCTGTCCTCCACCTCCGGGAAGAACCTACTCATACGGTTTGTTAAGTGGGCTCTATGTACCACTTTTAGTTGCATCAGGCTGAGCCTTGCGCACGTGGAGGTGGAGTTGACCCTATGCAGTGCTTCGCTCCAGAGTCCCCTCCCTATTTCAATCCCCAGGTCGTCCTCCCATTTCATTCTTGTTGCGTCCAGTACGGTGTCATCCCTTTCTACCAGTCGGTCATACATGTCGCTACAGTTCCCTTTCTCTAGGATACTTGCGTCCAGTAGGTGTTCCAGTAGTGTCTGTCATGGCGGTTGTGGGTATGTCCTTGTCTCCTTTCGTAAGAAGTTTTTGAGCTGCAGGTACCGTAGCTCGTTCCCCCCGGCTAGCCGAAATTTCTCTGTCAGTTTGTCCAGTGTTGCGATCCTGTCGTCCGTGTATAGGTCCCTGACTGTCAGTGTCCCCCCGTCCTGCCTCCACCTTTTGAAGGTGGCGTCAGTCAGTGCTGGTGTGAACCTATGGTTGTTGCAGATGGAAGCCTCGTCCGACATTTTGGTCAGGCCAAATTGCTGCCGCAGTTGGTTTCAGGATTGGAGGGTGGCTGTCACCACTGGGCTGGTGGAGTGTTTTTTGGGTGGGGATGGGAGTGCTGCCGTGGCGAGGACCCGGAGGGAGGTCCCCATGCAGGAGGCCTCCTCCGTACGCACCCACTCGGCTTCTGGCTCCTGGATCCATCCCCTTACTCGCTCGGCTGTTGCCGCCCAGTGGTAGAATTGTAGATTCGGGAGGGCTAGCCCCCCCTGGATTTTGTTTTTTGTAGGACCTTGCTGCTGCCTTTCTAATGGAGATACAGGTTTGGCTGCATGGAATCTTCCAGCCAGAAACAGCAGCAGAGAGTAGGTCACGTGCCCTGCATGCAGAATTGATGTAAAGTGCCGATGTTTCAATTTTCCAGCTGCTGGCAAGCAAGACAAGTGAACTGTGACGGTCATTCTTTTTAAAGAGACAGCCAGAGACTCAAATAGGCAGTTTACCTTTGGAGAGGATCTTGCAACAGAATCTGCTGGAGAGAGCTGCATAGGAGAGTCCAGGTCGGACAGAGCAGTGCTAGTGTTCGCTCTGTACAGAGTTCCCGGGTCTGTGGTTAACAGCCTACAAAAGAAGAAACTTAACTCGGGAACAATGCAGTTCAAAGGTGATTTCTTGAGGTGCAGTTTTGTCAGTTGTGCCAATGCAAATAAGGATGCAAAGCCCATGTGTGTTTTATGCAGGGAAGTACTGGTAAATGAGAGACAAAGTTTCAGATTTTGAAATAGAAGTGGTGGATGAAAAATTCTTTTTGAGGATGAGACCCCAGAGTCAGTTATTAACTTACAGTTGACTCCAAATTGAAAGACTATGCTACTGTACCTGACCTGTGATACCACATTAAAAACACGCTAAAAGCCCATGAGCCCATGAGTATTCTGGAGTAGCATCTCCCAAGAGTATCCAGTGTAGAATAAAACACACATTTTGTTGTATTGCCCTTCACAATGACCTACATGTGTGAGGTTGGATTTTACGTTTCCATAAAGATGAAGATGGCATAAAGGAACTGGCTGAAGTTATGCACTTGATGCGCGCATTGGCCTCTCCTCCTGTGAACCTGATTGGAATGAGATCATGAGGACAAAACAGGCTCCCCATTTGCATTAAAGCTAAGCGAACATGGCATGTGTTGCGTAGGTCAACTGACGTGGGTCATGAAGGTCAACCGGCATGGGTTGCGAAGTTGGGCAGGTTGGCAAAAGTAGGTCCAAGGACAAAAGGTTTGTAAAACACTGTTCTACATGGTACTGCCTAAAAAGACTTGGTGAGTTCCCACAGTGCATCTTGTGGATGGTACACACTGCTACTACTGTGTGGCGGTGGTGGAGGCAGTGAATGTTTGTGGAAGGGATGATAATCAAGTGGGTTGCTTTGTCCTGGATGGTGTCGAGCTTCTTGAGTGTTGCTGGGGCGGCACTCATCCAGGCAAGTGGGGATTCTCCTGACTTGTGTCTTCTAGGTAGTGCACAGACTTTGGGGAGTCATGAGGTGAGTTACTCCCTGCAGGATTCCTAGCCTCTGACCTGCTCTTGGAGCCACAGTATTTATATGGCTGGTCCAGTTCAGTTTCTGGTTAATGGTAATCTTCAGGATGTTAATATTGGAGTGATGGTAGTGTCATTGCATGTGAAGGGATGATGGTTAGATTCTCTCTTGTTGGAGAAGGTCATTTCCTGGCACTTCTGTAGCGCAAATGTTACTTGTCTCTTGTTCGCCCAAGTCTGATTATTATCCAGGTCTTGCAGCATTTGCATGTGGGCTGCTTCAGTATCTGAGGAGTCATGATTGGTGCTGAACATTGTGCAGTCATCAGCGAACATCCGCACTTCTGACCTTCTGGAAGGGAGGTCAATGATGAAGCAGCTGAAGATGGATGAGCCTCGGACACTACCCTGAGGAACTTCTGCAGTGATGTCCCAGGACAGAGATGATTGACCTCCAACAACCACAATCATCCTTTGTGGTAGGTGATGCACTATCAATTACGATGAGACGAGAGTAGAGTGTAATCGAGGCTTTATTAAGCAGAGATGTGTAGCCTCCTGCAGCTGCTGCTGAAATGGCTGCAGCTCGGGGAGCCCACACATTTATACTCTGCCCACTGGGCAGATCCAGCAGACAGGGATCTACCCCCGTACCTGTAGTACAGGAGCCTTACCGTAATACCCCTCATATGCAATATATGCAATACAACAGTGGTGACTACCACAGTAGGTATGACTCCAACCAATAGAGAGCTTTCCCCCTGATTCCCATTGACTCCAGTTTTGCTAGAGCTCCTTGATGCCATACTCGTTCACATGATGCCTTGATGTGGAGGGCAGTCACTCTCACTTCACCTCTTCCATTCAGCTCTTTTGTCCATGTTTGAACCAAGGCTGTAATGAGATCAGGAGCTGAGTGACCCTAGTGGAATCCAAACTGAGTGTCCGTGAGCAGGTTATTGCTGAGTAAGTGCCTCTTGATAGCACTGTTGATGACTCCTGCCATCACTTTGCTGATGATGGAGAGTAGACTGATAGGGCGGTAATTTGATGGGTTGGATTTGTCCTGCTTTTTCTGTACAGGACACACCTGGGCAACTTTCCACATTGCCGGGTAGATGCCAGTGTTGTAGCTGTAATAGATCAGCTTGGCTGGGGGTGTGTTCTCAGGTTCTGGAGCACACGTCTTCAGTACTATTGCTGGCATATTGTCAGGGCTCATGGCCTTGGCAGTATCCAGTGCTTTTAGTCATTTCTTGATATCACATGGGGTGAATCAGATTGGTTGAAGACTGACATCTGAGGACCTTTGGAGGAGACCGAGATGGGTCATCCACTCGGCACTTCTGGCTGAAGATTGTTGTGAATGCTTCAGCCTTGGCTTTTGCACAGATGTGCTGGACTGCGCCATCATGGAGGATGGGAATATTTGTGGAGCTTCCTCCTCCGGTGAGTTATTTAATTGTCCACCACCATTCATTGGTGGATGTGGCAGGACTGCAGAGCTTAGATCCGATGCGTTGGTTGTGGGATCGCTTGTGTCTGTCTATCACTTGCTGCTATGCTGTTTGACACACAAGTAGTCCTGTGTTGGAGCTTCACCAGGTTGACACCTCATTTTTCGGTGTGCCTTGTGCTGCTCCTGGCATGCCCTCATTGAATCAGGGCTGATCATCTGGCTTGATGGTAATGGTAGAGTGGGGGATATACCGGGCCATGATGTTGCAGATTGTGGCTGAGTACAATTCTGCTGCTGCCCAGTGTTGCGTTGCTGGAATCTGTTCTGAATCTATCCCATTTAGCAAATTTGTCGTGCCATACAACACGATGGCGAGCATCCTCAATGTGAAGACAGGACTTTGTCTTCACAAGGACTGTACGGTGGTCACTCCTACCGAGACGGTCATGGACAGATGCATCTGCAGCAGGTAGGTTGATGAGGATGAGCTCAAATATGTATTTCCCTCTGGTTGGTTCCCTCACCACCTGTCACAGACCCAGTCTAGGAGCTATGTCCTTCAGGATCCGGCCAGCTCGGTTAGTATTGGTGCTACCGAGCCACGTTTTGGTAATGGACATTGAAGTCCCCCACCCAGAGTACATTCTGTGTCCTTGCCACCCTCAGTGCTTCCTGCATGGGGTGCTTGACCTGGAGGAGCACTGTTTTATCAGCTGACAGTGGAACGTGCATGGTAATCAGTAAGCATGAGACTGTTGAGAACTCCATACGCAACCTCATCACGATTGTATTCCACTGTGCCATAAGCTCACCTGTCCATAGTGGTGCCTGGGGATATTGGCTGCAGTGTTTGACCCTGTGAGTATGACTATGTAGTAATAATAGTTTTATTGTCACAAGTATGAAGTTACTGTGAAACGCCCCTAGTCGCCACATTCCTGCGCCTGTTTGGTAAGCCGGTACGGGAATTGAACCCGTGCTGCTGGCCTTGTTCTGCATTACAAACCAGCTGTCTAGTCCACTGAGCTAAACTGGCTTCTGAAGGCTGTTGCTTGACTAGTCTGTGGGAAAGCTCTCCCAATTTTGGCACAAGTTCCCCAGATGTTAGTAAGTAGGACCTTGCAGGGTCGTCAGGGCTGGGTTTGCTGTTGTTGTTTCCAGTGCATCGGTCAATGCCGCAGTTACATGTAGGCCAGACCAGATTATGACGGCAGATTTCGAAGGACATTAATAAACTAGATGATTTTAAAAATAAATTTAGAGTACCCAATTTTTTTTTCCAATAAAGGGGCAATTTAGCATGGCCAATGCACTTACCCTGCACATTTTTGGGCGAAACCCAAGCAAACATGGGGATAATATGCAAACTCCACATGGACAGTGACCCAGACCCGGGGTTGAACCTGGGACCTCGGTGCCGTGAGGCAGCAGGGCTAACCCACTGCGCCACCGTGCTGCCCTTGCTAGATGTTTTTTTTTAAGACAATTGACAAAGGTCATTATTAAATTTTAATTCCAAATATTTATTAGATTTGATTTCCACCGTGGTGGGATTTGAACCTGGTCTGCAGATTATCCTCGGTCTCTGCAGCACAAGTCTGGTAACTATACCAGACCGTTACTACCTCGACAGCTGAGGTATGACCATCTGTTGTTTTTTGGACTGCTGCACTTTCTTGTGCCAAATTGGCACAGTACCTACACCAGGATCACATTTCCACTCCTGCAAAACAAGGTGCTCCATTGTCATGTTGTGTTTTACCCACCTTGGCATGCACAGGCAGATTTACCTATCCCCTGATTGTTTTGTTCCCCAAATCTGCTGCTCATCAGGTTCCTCCCTGGTGCTGTTTCGGAACTCACTGCTGAATGCTCCGGTTATTATTAGTTTCTCCTCTGCTACTTCACTGGGGGAGGGGAGGGAGGGGAGGGAGTGAACCTGAATCCAAGCACAACATTCCTGCTGTTTTGCTTAAGCTGGCAAAGACTAGGATGGGCTGAGCATGGGTGCGGGATTTCTGCGATGGAAAAGCAACGATCAGATTAGGATAAAAGTTGCTGACTGGAGGTGAATTGGCAACTCCCTCGTCGCGGCAGCTGGTGTGTTGTTATTGTGGTGGAGCTGGGTGGGGGGGGAGGACGTTGGATTGCTTCCTTCTGCCTGTCCAATCCGACATTTGCTACTTGGCAAAGGAGGGCGGACTTTGATTACAAACTGCGAGGTCAAAGAGCGGTTAATAAGCTGCTATTTTATGCGGGCCTGGGACATCATGTCCTTGAGAGCTTCTGGTTGTTTTGTTTTTGTAATGTACCGAGTGGAACCCAGCCGGGCTCTCTCTCTCTCTCTCGATAAGAATTTTCATTAACTTCACATAACAACTTGGCTTCAGGCACGACTCTTGCACTGGGAGATCTTAATACGGAGTCACCAATGTTCAGCTTTTGTGTTGTGGTATTTGCTGCTTGCCCGCACCCCCCCCCGGTCCACCAGAGTTGCTCTCGGCACAGCGTATGTTACTGCTGAGTCCCCGTTAGGTGGGGGTGGGGGAGCGACAGCAAAAACATCCTGTGCCTTCAAGTCACATTCCTGGAATAAATAAATTGCTTAGCCCCTGATCCCAGCCAGTTCCGTCCCAGTCGTTGCTGAGTTCAGGTTAAAGGGGCTCTATTGCCCGGTGGAAGTGGAACAGCCAATCCCAAAGACATTCTGCACCTGTTGGAACCAACAATTCTACGGACACGTGCTTGTAGGATTAGAATAGCGGTTTTAATATACTCACAACAGAGCCAGCCTATTAGCCATTGAACTTTCGGTGAACTGGCCGGCTGACCATGTGGCACTGATCTTTTATACAGCAGCTTCCGGGGGAGGAGTCCTGGGCAGAGCCAAGGGAGAAGCCCTTATACAACTCGAGCAGTCCCAGAGCTACTCCCCCTGTAGGACAGGTAGTGCAACTGCACTTACAATACAGACACATGTATACACAGATTATAATCCGGTGTGAATCACATTCACCACATTCACCCCCTCTTGAAAAAATCGAGTCCAGCGGGAGGTGGTGGCTCACAGAGTTAGTCTGTCCGGTGGATGAATTGTTCTTTTCGATCTGCGGAGCACCGGGGCTGCAGCCTCTTGCGGTGGCTGTGTGGGTGTTGAGAGCTGGGGTACGATGGCAGACTCCGGGGCGGGTCCCGTCCGAACTGTATACACCTCTGGCTCGACTGGAGACTGGGGGCGCTGGGGGCGGGCTGGTTCTGGCGCGTGGAACCGGTGGGGTGAGCTTGCGGAATCGGGGGCATGAGGGGGCGGCAGCATAGGGAATGGGGTAAGGGGTTACTCAGCGGGGGTAGGGGGGGGGCTGGATCCAGCGGGTGCCAGGTCCCGAAGGGATACTGTGTCCTGGCGACCGTCCGGGAACTCCACGAATGCGTACTGGGGGTTGGAATGGAGGAGGTGCACCTTTTCAACAAGGTGGTCAGTTTTGTGCCCCCTGACGTGCTTCCTCAGGAGGATCGGGCCTGGTGTCCTCAGCCACGCCGGAAGTGAGACTCCCGTGGTAGTGTCCCTAGAAAAAATGAAGAGTCGCTCGTGAGGGGTTTGATTTGTAGCTGTACAGAGGAGGGATCTGATTGCGTGGAGCGCGTCTGGGAGTACTTCTTGCCATTGGGAGACTTGGAGTTTTCTAGACCGGAGGGTCAGTAGGACGGTCTTCCAGACCGTCGCGTTCTCCCTCTCCACCTGCCCGTTCCCCCTGGGGTTGTAACTGGTAGTCCTGCTCGAGGGCGATGCCCTTGTCGAGCAGGTACTGACGCAGCTCGTCGCTCATAAAGGACGAACCCCGGTCGCTGTGCACGTAGCTGGGGAAACCGAACAGGGTGAAGACACTATGCAGGGCCCTAATGATTGTGTGGGAGGTCATATCAGGGCATGGAATGGCAAAAGGGAATCGGGAGAACTCGTCGATGATGTTGAGGAAATAAATGTTCTTGTTTGTGGAAGGGAGTGGCCCTTTGAAATCGATTGCAAGGTGCTCAAAGGGCCTAGAAGCCTTGACCAGGTGGGCCCTGTCTGGTCTATAGAAGTGCGGTTTGCACTCTGCACAGATCGTGCAGTCCCTGGTGACCGCTTTTACCTCCTCGTTGGAGAAAGGCAGGTTTCGGGCTCTGATGTAGTGGGCGAGCCGGGTGACCCCTGGATGGCAGAGATCAACGTGGATGGCTTTCAGACGGCTGATCTGCGCGCTGGCGCATGCCCGCGGGATAGGGCATCCGAGGGCTCGTTGAGCTTCCCCGGTCGATATTTAATATCGTAACTATAGGTGGAGAGTTCGATCCTCCACCGAAGGATTTTATCATTTTTTATTTTGCCCCTTTGCGAGTTGTCAAACATAAAGGCAACCGATCGTTGGTCGGTGATGAAGGTGAACCTCCTACCTGCGAGGTAGTGCCTCCAGTGACGAACAGCCTCCACGATGGCTTGTGCTTCCTTCTCGACTGAGGAGTGTCGGAGTTCTGAAGCGGATAGGGTACGGGAGAAAAATGTAACGGGCCTCCATGCCTGATTTAAAGTGGCTGCTAGAGCTACCTCTGAGGCGTCGCTCTCAACCTGAAAGGGAGTGGATTCATCCACCGCCCGCATGGCTGCTTTGGCGATGTCCTCCTTGATGCAGCTTAAGGCCTGGCGCGCCTCAGCTGTCAGGGGAAATCGTGTGGCCTTAAAGAGTGGGCGGGCTTTGTCCGCATATTGAGGGACCCATTGGGCGCAGTATGAGAAGAACCCCAAGCACCGTTTGAGGGCCTTGGGGCAATGAGGGAGGGGGAGTTCTAAGAGGGGGCGCATGCGGTCCGGGTCTGGGCCCAGGACTCCGTTCTCAACGACGTAGCCGAGGATGGCCAGTCTGTTTGTGCGGAAAACGCATTTCTCCTTGTTATAAGTGAGATTTAATTTCTGTGCCATTTGGAGAAAACGGTGGAGGTTGGCATTGTGGTCCTGCTGGTCATAGCCGCAGATGGTAACATTGTCCAGATACGGAAACGTGGCCCGCAGCCCGTACTGGTCTACCATTCGATCCATTGCTCGTTGGAACACCGAAACCCCGTTAGTGACGCCGAAAGGGACCCGGATGAAATGGAAGAGGCAGCCATCGGCCTCGAATGCCGTGTAGTGGCGGTCCTCCGGGCGGATTGGGAGCTGGTTGTATGCAGACTTCAGATCCACCGTGGAAAATAGCCGATATTGGGCGATCTGATTAACCATGTCTACAATTCTGGGGAGGGGATACGCGTCTAGGAGCGTAAAGCGATTTATGGTCTGGCTATAGTCGACGACCATGCGAAATTTTCCCCGGTCTTGACGACCACCACCTGAGCTCTCCAGGGACTATTACTGGCCTCTATCATCGCCTCACTGAGCAGCCGTCGGACCTCCGATCAGATAAAGACCCTATCCTGTGGCTGTATCACCTGCTGCGAGTAGCTACTGGCTTGCAATCTGGAGTGAGATTGGCGAAGAGCGGAGGGGGGAGATGCGCAGCGTGGTTAGGCTGCAGATAGTGAGTGGGGGCAGGGGCCCGCCGAAGCTGAAGGTGAGGCTCTTGAGGTTGCACTGGAAATCCAGGCCTAACAAGAGTGGCGCGCAGAGGTCGGGCAGGACATAAAGTTTAAATTTAGAATAACTAGCGCCTCAAATTGTGAGCGTAGCAACGGTGGGTCCTTGGATTTGGACTGAGTGGGAGCCCGAAGCGAGGGCGATAGTTTGGCTCACCGGAAAAATAGAAAGCGAACAGCGTCTTACCAGCTCTGGATGTATAAAGCTCTCGGTGCTCCCAGAGTCAAAGAGGCATGGCGTGCTGTACCCGTTGATCTGGACCTCCGCCATCGAACTTCGTAGGTGCTTGGGGCGGGATTGATCCAGGGTGACTGCGCTGAGTTGCGGGTAGTCGGCGGCTCGATCAGCTGTGCTGGAGTGGCCCCGTGATGACTTCCCTCTGAGTTCGTAGTCGTCGAGGTGAGTTTCAGAGTTTGAAGGATATGGATCCCAAGATGGCCGCCCCCATGAGTCGCACATGGCCGGCCGCATGGAGGAGGTTGCCAAGATGGCCGCCCCCACGAGTCGCACATGTCGGTGGGGGCGGAGTCGGCATACAGGCTGCAGCATTTCGGGGCCTGCAGTCCTGTGAATTCAGGGAATGAGTCCTTTGAGCCGTGGGAGGGTTAGAGGCTGGGGCTTTCTTCACCAGACACACTCTGGCATAGTGTCCTTTTCGCCCGCAGCTGCTGCAGGTCGCGTTACGGGCCGGGCAGTGCTGCCGCGGGTGCTGGCTTTGGCCACAGAAATGGCAGGCTGAAGCAGCCGAGTAGCTGGCTGGGGCAGCAGAGTAACTGGCTGGGGCAGCAGAGTAACTGACTTTGGCAGCGCGGTAGCTGGGGGGCCGTGCGGCACAGGCTTGGGGGGGCTGTTGGTCGGGGGTCCACGATGAGGTCGCGGGGTCCACGGGAAATGAGGTGAGGCTGCGGAAGGAAACTTCAATAGTGGTAGCAGCCTCCACAGTAGTGTCTAAGTCCTGGGCCCCCTTTCCTAGCAGTCTTTGGCACACATAGTTAGACCTAAGGTCCGCCACGAAAACGTCCCACACAGCAAGATCCCTATGTTCAGCCGCGGTAACGGCTTGATAATTACAGTCATTGGAAAGATTGTTCAATTCCCTTACAAACTCGGCTAGCGTTTCTGTAGGCCGCTGACGGCGAGTCGTAAACACGTGGCGTGCATAAACCTCGTTAATGGGCCTAACATACATTTTGTCCAATATTGCCAGCGCTGCGGTGTAAGAACCGGCCGGATTCAGCTGTGTGGATATTCTGTGGCTTACCCTCGCGTACAGTAGGCTGATTTTTTGTTCCTCCGTTGTTCCGGCGGTGCTGGCTTCTGCCAGGTAGGCTTTAAAACATCTCAGCCAGTGGGAAAAAATTTCCTTAGCCTCTGCATCCTCTGGGTCGAGTTCTAGGCGTGAGGGCTGCTTCCATGATTTCTTTGACTGTTTACTGAGTATATTAAATTGTTGGAACCAACAATTCTACGGACACATGCTTGTAGGATTAGAATAGCGGTTTTAATATACTCACAACAGAGCCAGCCTATTAGCCATTGAACTTTCGGTGAACTGGCCGGCTGACCATGTGGCACTGATCTTTTATACAGCAGCTTCCGGGGGAGGAGTCCTGGGCAGAGCCAAGGGAGAAGCCCCGTACAAGTCGAGCATTCCCAGAGCTACTTCCCCTGGAGGACAGGTAGTGCAACTGCACTTACAATACAGACACATGTATATACAGATTATAACCCGGTGTGAATCACAGTCACCACAGCACCCACCACAAATCAACCTGCAATATCCTGCCCCTTAAACAAACAAGTGAGAAAAAGATTTTGGCAAACAGCTCTTTCCTCCCCTTAGGGCCATTATTCTCAGTTCAAGTGCAATTAGGGACTGGCAACAAATGCTGATCATTCCAGCAATGCCCACAGCGGATTGTTACGCCACCCTGGACAAGTGTGTGGTCAATTCCAGCCCCACGTGTCCCCGAGTCACAGCACAAATGAATTAACCAGTAATTCCTATAAAACTTCTCAAAGTCTTTGGCCCTGGGCTGCCCCATAATCACGGTCACCAGGTTTGGAAGTTGAAACACGATTACTGATTATTTATATCAAGAACTATCATGAAATATGCAGTAAATACAACTGGGTGACAATAAGCTAATACTATCTACCCCCTTTAACTGTCACACCGTCTACTCCCCCCCCCCCCCCCCCCCCCCCCCACACACACGCACACACAGAAGACAGACAAACACAGAGGTGGGGGAAGGGGTAAAGATAATAAGGATGAAGGTCAAAAGATAAGACTTTTCTTCAAATGGTGCTCCTTTTGCACACTTTCCTTACAACACGCTGGTTGATCATAGTCTTTGGTTTACAGCTGGTAATTGTCTTCTTTATAGAGTCATCCATTCAGGGTCCCTAGAAAATGCAGTACTTACATGTAGCAGGCTTTTTAAAACAAATTTAGCGTACCCAATTCTTTTTTTCCAATTAAGTGGCAATTTAGCGTGGCCAATTCACCTACCAGCCACATCTTTGGGTGGTGGGGCTGAGAAACACGCAGACATGGGAGAATGTGCAAATTTCACATGGACAGTGACCCAGGGTCAGGATCTAACCCGGGTCCTCGGTGCCCAAGGCTTTCGGGAGAGGCACTTTATTTCTTGTCAAACTGGACCTTCAGCTAGAGGTTCACATTCAGGCCTATCTTTCTGTACAGAAACTTTATTTCACAGCAAACCTTGCTTTCAGCTCATGGTTTGAATTCGGGCCTCTGCAGTCTCAAGAGAATGACACCCAGACTTGCTTCGAGAGAGTCAGCCCTCAGTGGCCTTCTGTTGAAGTTTAGTTTTTGGAGAGAGTCAGTTAAATCCCATCATCCAGGTTGCAGATTCAAAAGTGAAACCAAAATGAAGCCTTGTGACTCTGAAAGCATTGCTGTGGAATGATATCCAATCACCACCTGTGCTGGGCAGAGCACAGCCTTTTGGGCTCATTCATTGGCCATCAGCCAAATCAATCAAACCAAGTCATCATGGACACTTGCCAGTCTGCAATGTTATGGGCCAAGGTTTAGAGAACCCCAAAGTGTATCATGGAGTTCACCTGACCCACAACTTTTAATAGATTGAGGTATGGGGAGCACACGGCCCACTCTACAGGTGTGGTACAGCAGAAATGGAAAAGTATTTTTTTAAGCAAAACAATGTTTATTCTATGAATTCAAGTTAACCTTTTTAAAACAAACAGTGAACATCTTAGCAACCATTAATTCAAATACAACCTCCAAAGAATACAACACTAAGTAATCCGTAAGCTCTCCTTTTAACATCTGGAAGACTTATTAAAAAAAACCTTTAAACAGAAGCATATCGGGTTAAAATCACTACTGCGAGCAGTTATTAGTTTAAAATCACCAAAGGATCGATTTACATTCTTTAGGTTACAGAGAGAGACTCTAATACACCTTCTGGCTGTGACTGCAGCCATCCAGCTCTGAAAACGAAACTAAAACACACCCTGCAGCAAAGAGCCTAAAACGAAAGTAAAAAGCTGACAGACAGCTGTCCAGCTCCACCCATATTCTGACATCACTGCAGTAATATGAGCAGCCAAACATTTCTTAAAGAGACATTCTCATGACAGCAATCACCAGTCTAAAATAGCACAGCCTTCTGGATTTCTTTCTTTGAATTAAAGGCACAGGCCACTGCTTCCTTCTGCTTAAATTAAAGATGCAGACTGCCAGGGTATCACGGTGGCGCAGTGGTTAGCACTGCTGCCTCACGGCACTGAGGATCCTGTTTCAATCCTGGCCCCGGGTTACTGTCCGTGCGGAGTTTGCACATTCTCCTCGTGTCTGCGTGGTCTCACCCAAAGAAGCCAAAACAAAAAGATGTGCAGGGTAAGGTGAATTGGCCACGCTAAATTCCCCATTAATTGGAAAAAATGAATTGGGTGAAAGGTGGGGTTGGAGGTTTTGAGGGGAAATGTTCTTCCTGTCGACTCTATCTATGCCCCTCATAATTTTATACATCTCAATCATGTCTCCCCTCACTCTCTTCTGCTCCCAGAAAAACAATCCAAGTCTATCCAATCTCTCATTACTAAAACTCTTCAGCCCAGAGGACATCTTGGTAAATCTCCTCTGCATCCTTTCCAGTCTAACATCCCTCCGATAATGTGGATTCCAGAACTGCACACAACTGCAGTGGCCTAACCACCGCTTCATACAGTTCCAGCATAACCTCCCTGCTCTTAAACTCTATCCCTCAGCTAATAAAGACATATGTCTTCTTTTTAAAAATAATGTAGAGTACCCAATTCATTTTTTCCAATTAAGGGGCAATTTGGTGTGACCAATACACCTACCCTGCACCTCTTTCGGTTGTGGGTGTGAGACCCACGCACACACGGGGAGAATGTGCAAACTCCACACGGACAGTGACCCAGAGCTGGGATCGAACTTGGGACCTCGGCGCCATGAGGCAGCAGTGCTAACCACTGCACCACAGTGCTGCCCTACCATATGTTTTCTTAACCACTGTATTTATCTGCTCTCCTACCTTAAGGTAGGGTTTTCCAAACTCAGGGTAGCGACCCATGGGTGGGTCGCGTGTGGGTGTTGGGAGAGTCGTGGAGCGATCAGTCCCACCGTTCACACGGTGGTCCTGATTGCGGGATGAGCTCTAAACAGCCAATACTGACTTTTACATAGAAAAATGCAGTCACAGCCGTCTTTTTAATGGAGATATATGTTTGGCTGCATGGGGTCTTCCAGCCAGAAACAGCAGCAGAGAGTAGGTCACGTGCCCTGCACCAGAATCGACGTAAAATATCGTCCAGGGATGTTTTAATTTTGCACACACTGGCAAGCAAGTGAACTGTGAAGGTCAATTTTTATTAACGAGATGTCTAGAGACTCAAATAGGCAGTTTACCTATTGGAGACGATCTCACAACAGAATATGCTGGAGAGAGCTGCTCACGAGAGTCCAGGAGAGGATGGAGCAGTGGTAATGTAGTGAGCTCCAGGGGTCTGGTTAACCGCCCTGAGAAAAGCAGTATAAAGATGATTTCTTGAGGTATGGTTTTGCCAGCTGTGACAATGCAAATAAGGAGGCAAAGTCCATGTGTGTTATATGCAGGGAAGTACGGGTAAATGAGAGAAAAGTTTAAGATTTTGAAAGAGAAATGGTGGGCGACCAGGTGTAGACCATTCCATTTGTAGAGGTCCCACCTAGCCCAGAATGAGCCCCAATTATCCAGGAATCTGAAACCCTCCCTCCTGCACCATCCTTTTAGCCACGTGCTCAACTGCTCTCTCTCCCTATTCCTCGTTGCACTAGCATGTGGCATGGGTAACAACCCAGAGATAATAACTCTGTTTGTCCTAGATCTAAGTTTCCACCCTAGCTCCCTGAATTCCTGCCTTACATCCCTATCCCTTTTCCTACCTATGTCATTGGTACCTATGTGGACCACGACTTGGGGCTGCTCCCCTCCTCCATAAGGATCCCGAAAACACGATCCGAGACATCACGGACCCTGGCACCTGGGAGGCAACAAACCAACCGCGAGTCTCTCTCGTTCCCACAGAATCTCCTATCTATCCCCCTAACTTGTGTGGCAAGCTTGTGTGAGGCGTTGGGCTGAGTTCACCCACTCTGCAGTTTTGTGCAATCTTGGGCTGAGCAGTTGCCATACCAAGCTGTAATACAGCCGGATAGGATTCTCTCTATGGCACATCTGTAGAAGTTTGTGAGAGTCGATGCAGACATGCCGAATTTCTTTAGTTTCTGTGGGAAGTGGAAACGTTATTGGGCTTTCTTGATCGTTGCATCAACGTGAGTGGACCAGGACAGACTGTTGGTGATGGTGACCCCCAGGAACTTAAAGCTATTGCCTATATATAACAAATAACAGTGGACACAGCACTGATCCCTAAGGCACACTGCTGGTCACACCGCTCCAGTTTGAAAAACAGCCCTCCACAACCACCCTTTGGCTTCGGTCGCCAAGCCAACTTTGTATCCAATTGGCTACCTCACCCTGGATTCCGCGACCCGGTTTTACATCACCTGGACCTGATTTAACATCACCGGTCCTCTCTCTGTGTCAATCGGTTCCTGACTGGGTGACATTTTTTACAATTTGGTTATCAGCCCCATAGTTACTGGGGAATCTCGGGCGCAATTCTCTGCTCCCACGCCGGGTGGGAGAATCGCGGGAGGGCCGCTCTGGCACCCCCCGCGATTCTCCCACACCCCCGAAATGACGTGTCGCGTTTTGCGACATGCCGCTCGGAGAATCGTGGGCCGCCTTTTTTCACGGCAACCCGCAATTCTCCGACTCGGATGGGCCGAGCGGCCTGCCGTTCCCGACCGGTTCACGCCGGTGGCAACCACACCTGGTCGCTGCCGGCGTGAACATGGCGCCAAAAGCTGTTTTGTGGCTTGTGGGGGGCGGAGAGGGGAGTGAGCACCACGACCGTGCTCGGGAGGGGACTGGCCCGCGATCGGTGCCCACCGATCATCGGGCCAGCGTCTCAAAGGGACGCACTCTTTCCCCTCCGCTGCCCCGCAAGATCAAGCAGCCACGACTTGCGGGGCAGCGGAGGAGAAGACGGCAACCGCGCATGCGCGAGTTTGAGCCGTCAGCTGTCGTGACGTCAGCCGCGCATGCGCGGGTTGGAGCCGGCCAACCTACGCATGCGCGGCTGACATCATTAGGCACGCCGGCCGCGTCATTCTCGGCGCACCGGGCCTTGACTCCAGCGACTAGGCCCCGCGGCCGAGATTTACGGCACGGCCTTCCTAGCCCCCCGGGGGTGGGGGGGTGGGGGGGTGGGGGGGAGAATAAGGGGCAAGGAGCGGCCTCCAACGCCGTTGTGAACCTCTCCGGGTTTCACAACGGCGTCGGGCCTTGCGGAGAATTCCGCCCCTCATTCTTCTCGAGACACATGGGAAAAACAATCAACCCTGCCCCGTGTGTCCAATGCAGGTTACTGCAAGTCCCTTGTGGGAGAGCCAAGGAATAGAGTGCATAATCTCAGACTAAGGGATCACTCATATAAAACAGAGATGACGAGGCATTTCTCCTCTCAGAGGGTAGTAAATCTGTGGAATTCTTTACCGCAGAGAGCTGTAGATGCTGGGTCGTTAAGTATGTTCAAAGCTGAGATAGACAGATTTTTAATCAGTCTATGTATCAGTAAAGGTATCATAGAATCATACAATTTACAGTGGATAGAAGAAGGCCATTTGGCCCACCGAGTCTACACTGGCCCTTGGAAAGAGCACCCTACCTAAGCCACACCTCCACCCTATCCTGTACCCCAGTAACCCTACCTAACCCTTTTTGGACACTAAGGGCAATTTATCATGGCCAATCCACCTAACCTACACATCTTTGTACTGTGGGAGGAAACCGGAGCACCGGAAGGAAACCCACCCAGACATAGGGAGTTCGTTCAGACTCTGCACAGACAGTGATCCAAGCCGGAATCGAACCTGGACTCTGGAGCCGTGAAGCAACTGTGCTAACCACTGTGCTATCCCAAATCAAGGGTTACGGAGGCAAGGAGGTAAAGTGCAGTTGAGGATTATCACACCGGATCAGTCATGATCTCATTGAATGATGGAGCAGACTCTATGAGCCGAATGGCCTACTTCTGCTCCTCCATCTTATGGTCCTATGGAAAGTGCAAGATCATCCATTTTATGCCTCAGGAAAATGCAACAAAGAATATTCAAAATGGCGAGAAGCTGTGGAGGAACAGAGAGCGATTGAGAGGTCCAAGTACAGTTATCACTTGAGGACAGGTACCATAAATAACTAAAAGGGCTAGTGAAATGCTGATGTTGAGCTGAAGGGGTCTGGAACACGTGGGGTGGGTGGATTGTGATACTTTTGTACAGAGCTCTAGTCAGTCCCCATCTGGAGACTGTGTTCAGTGTCATAATATACACACAAGTATATGATGGTGCATAGACAGGCATTGATTGACACAAAGGATGACCAATGAACACACAGAACACAGCAGCCAATCACCAGACAGGACACGACCACTATAAAGCCAGACGGCACTAGTTTTCCCGCTCTCTTGGGATCCAGCCTCTGAGACAGTCAGAGCCCGTGAGCAACAACTAGAACATACACCATGTGGTAGTAAGATAGTCTGGTCAGGTTAGCCTCAGGTCTCCAGTCAACTCAGCATAGTGTCAACCCACAGTTTAAGTATGTATGATAGTTAAGAGATCAATAAAATCGAGTTGCATTTCTTCAAGTGTTGGAAGCCTGTCTCTCTCACTGCTGCAGTAAACACAGTCCTCGCAGACCCAGCTTACCCAACACATCATGGTACCAGTGAGTCATGTTCGAGTTTGACGGATCTACCTTGAGATAGTCTACCTTTGACCAGCGATCAGCCATCCGGTAACACGGACAGCGTCCGCCCTCCCCCGCCGCTCCGCATCGCCGGCAACCTCGGTGCAAACTGGAAGATTTTCAAGCAGAAGTTCCAGCTCCATCTTGAAGCTACCGACCTCGAAGACGCATCGGATGCCAGGAAGATCGCTCTCTTCCTCTCTACAGCCGGGGACCACGCTATCTACATCTTCAACCCCCTCACCTTTGCTGAAGGCGAGGACAAGACAAAGTTTAAAACAGTCCTGCTGAAGTTCGACAGCCACTGTGACATCGAAGTCAATGAGAGCTTTGAACGCTATGTGTTCCAGCAGAGACTTCAGGCTAAGGATGAACCTTTTCAGTCCTTCTTAACACATCTCCGTATCCTCGCACAATCCTGTAACTACAGCTCCACTTCCGACTCCATAATCTGCGACCAGATCGTTTTCGGGTTTCACTCCGACCCCCTTCGCCAGCAGCACCTTAAAGTTAAACAGCTCACCCTTACCATCGCCATCGAGACCTGCGTCCTACATGAGCATGCTAATAACCGGTACTCCCATATCAAGGCGGCCCCCATGATGCGTAGCGGGTGCAGGCCGTAAAACGGCTCCAGGGCCTGAGTTTGGATGAGTGCAGCCATTTTGCGTGCTTTTCCCGGGCTCCTGTGCATGCACACCACGACCAAGGGGACGGCGAGGCCGACGACCGAACTGCGCAGGTGTGCACATCGTTCGACCGCCCAGTCAACTCAGAATGGTGTCAACCCACAGTTTAAGTATGTATGATAGTTAAGAGTTCAATAAAATCGAGTTGCATTTCTTCAAGTGTTGGAAGCCTGTCTCTCTCACTACTGCAGTAAACGCAGTCCTCGCAGACCCAGCTTACCCAACACATCATGTCAGACCTCAGGGAAGTTATATTGTTCTTGGAAGGGGCAGTGCAGGTTCACCACAGCAATACTGGGGTGAAATAGGTTAAATTCTGAGGATTGGTTGTGTAGGCTAGGCTAGTACTTCCATTGAGTTTAGAAATTTAAGAGGTGGTACAATAGGATGATTCAAGACAATTAAAGGATCTATTAGGTAAGATAGAGAGAAGGTGTTTCCTTTGTGTGTATGTGTGTGTGTGTGTGTGGGGGTGGGGGTGGGGGGGGGGGGGGTGGGGGGGGTGGGGTGCGGTTTGGCAGAACAGTGGGGCATAACCTCAAAGGCCGGCCAGGGGTGATGTCAGGAAGCACTTCCTCACACAAAGGGTCGTGGAAATTACGTCTGGGACTCTCTCCCCATAAGGGCGACTTAACATTTCAAAACTGTAAATGCTGGATTTTTGTTAGGCAGGGTAATTTAAGCGTTCTGGAGCCAAGGCAGGCAGGTGAAGTTAAGACACAGATGAGCCATGATCTAACCGCAAGGTGCAGTGGTTCCGTGTGCTGAATGTCCACTCCCATTCAAATGTTCCTACGTTAGGAACCACACTGTCTGGCATGGGATAATTCCTGATAATTCTTCCTTTGTTAGATAAAGGCTGTTTTCTCTTCTTTCCATCAGCCATTCACTAAAAAGCAGTGGGACTTGCCCCATAGGAGTGGTCGACTTTTCTTCAGACAGTCTCTGCTTTGTTGCATCAGTTATCTGCTGGAATGTTTGAGTTAGGCCTGTTTCTATAGTGATGCCGTGACTCAAACGTCACTGACAGAGAGGGATTCTCCTGAATTGATCTTCCTCTGAGCCAGCACATTTCCTGTTTGGGTAACATGAGTGGGCAGTTTCACACTTACGTCAGTGTGTCTGCCCCTTCATTGCAACTCAGTGAGCTGGACAGTTTCCATAGCGACTCTTGTTATTTATTGCATGGAATTTGCAGCATATAAACAGGACATTCAGCCCAACTGGTCAATGCTGATGTTAATGCTGCACTCGAGCATTCTCCCACCCTGTTCCATCAACCCCATCAGCACATCCTTCTATTCTTTCACTTCTTTTTTTAAAAAATAATTTTTATTGAGAAATTTTGATTTTATACAACATTGACGCACCTTAGTAAAATACCGAAAATAACAATAATATTAACAATCATATACATTCGCCCCATCCCCATGAACAACCCAGCATTTTAACAACAACGCAAATTAACACACTATAAAGTTACAGAATAAACACTACAATAATGCACCCCCCACCCCCCCCCCCCCCCCCCCCCCACCGGGTTGCTGCTGCTATTGACCCAGTTACCTATCTCTGAGCCAGGAAGTCCAGAAAAGGCTGCCATCGTTTATAGAACCCTTGTATTGATCCTCTCAGGGCAAATTTGACCTTTTCCAATTTTATAAATCCCGCCATGTCACTGATCCAGGTCTCCACGCTTGGGGGCCTTGCATCCTTCCATTGTAACAGAATCCTTCGACGGGCTACTAGGGACGCAAAGGCCAGGACACCGGCCTCTTTCGCCTCCTGCACTCCCGGCTCTACCGCAACTCCAAAAATCGCGAGTCCCCACCCTGGTTTGACCCTGGATCCAACCACCCTTGACACCGTCCCCGCCACCCCCTTCCAGAATTCTTCCAGTGCTGGGCATGCCCAGAACATATGGGCGTGGTTCGCAGGACTCCCCGAACATCTGGTGCACCTGTCCTCACCCCCGAAGAACCTACTCATCCTAGTCCCGGACATGTGGGCCCGGTGCAGCACCTTAAATTGGATGAGACTAAGCCTCGCACATGAGGAGGAAGAGTTGACTCTCTCCAAGGCCTCCGCCCAAGTTCCGTTCTCTATCTGCTCCCCGAGTTCCTCCTCCCATTTAGCCTTCAGCTCCTCCACTGTCGACTCCTCCACCTCCTGCATTACCTTATAGATGTCCGACACCTTCCCCTCTCCTACCCACACCCCTGAAAGCACTCTGTCCATCGTCCCCTGCGAGGGCAGCAAAGGGAATCCCTCTACCTGTCGCCTAGCAAACGCCTTTACCTGCAGGTATCTGAACATGTTCCCCTGGGGAAGGCCAAATTTATCTTCCAGTTCCCCCAGGCCCGCAAACCTCCCGCCAATAAACAGGTCCCTCAATTTGCTGATGCCCGCCCTTTGCCACCCCCTGAATCCCCCTATTCTTTCACTTCTTAAATACATCATCCATCTTATTCACCTCGACGACCCTCTGTGTCAGCAAGTTCCACATTCTAACCTGGCTAAACTCGAAAGATGTACTTATTCTGCACCAACTGCATCAAAACCAAAGGGATAGGTTTGCGCGAAGCCCCAGTTTATGGTCGTGTGAGAGTGGGTGATGTAAAATTCACATTCCACCAACCCCTTAGACGGCAAGGTTAAAATTAACCCCCAAAACCCTCCCATATTCACTTTGGGTTTGAACATGGGACTCACACTCACATACCCCAAAGCCCAATCAAACCGACTGAGTTTAAACTGCTCATTTAAAAAGATATATTCATCACATTTTGCAAAGTACATTACTTAATGGTTCAATTAGGTAAAGTGCCATACAGTTCAATTTCTTTCCATACTTGGTATTATACTCTGAAGTTATCACCAAGATACAATACCAGAATAAGCTAGAGTCACAGACTAACGACACAGACTCTCCTCGTTTGTGGCAAGACTTAAACAACATAATGGGCTACAAAGTAAAGCCGAGTAGAATCTCCGGCAGCAGCGCACCCCTCCCCAATGAACTCAATGCATTCTGTGCTCGTTTCGAGCAGGAAACCAACACACCGTTGTCAACTTCCCCAGCAGCCTCGGACACACCCGACCCACCATCACAGCTTCCGAGACAGATTGGCCTTCTTGAAAGTGAACCCTCAAAAAGCAACAGGTCCTGATGGAGTCCCTGGTCATAGACTCAGATCCTGCGTGGACCAACTGGTGGGTGTGCTCGTGGACATCTTCAACCTCTCCCTACACCGTTCTGAGGTTCCCACCTGCTTCAAGAAGACCACAATTATACCGGTGCCAAAGACGAACCAGGAAACGTGCCTCTATAGCTACCATCCGGTGGCCTTGACATGTCTTATTATGAAGTGCTTTGAGAGGTTGGTCATTATAATAATAATCTTTATTAGTGTCAGAAGTAGGCTTACATTAACACTGCAATGAAGTTACTGTGAAAATTCCCTGTGAAAAATGAGTCTGTGCCGTTAGACACATGAGATACATTAACTCCATCTTCTCAGAATGCCTTGATCCACTGCAATTTGCATACTGCCACAACCGGTCTACAGCAATCACAATCTCCCTGGCCCTACACTCATCCCTCGAGCATCTTGACAACAAGGACTCCTACATCAGACTCCTATTCATTGACTACAGCTCTGCCGTCAACACAATAATCCCAGCCAAGCTTGTATCAAAACTACAAAACCCAAGACTTGGCTCCTCACTCTGCAACTGGATCCTCGACTTCCTGGCCCATATCCCACAATCATTAGAGATAAACAACAACACCTCCTCCACAATAGTCCTCAATACCGGGCCCCGCAAGGCTGAGTACTTAGCCCCCAATATACTCTCTATACATACACAACTGTGTTGCAAATTTGGCTCCAACTCCATCTACAAGTTTACTGATGACACATCCGTAGTGGGCCGGATCTCGAATAACGATGAATCAGAATACAGGTGGGAGATAAAGAACCTAGTCGAGTGGTGTAATGACAACAATCTCTCCCTCAATGCCAGCAAAACTAAGGAGCTGGTCATTGACTTCATTGACTGTATTGTACATACTCCTGTCTGCATCAACGGGGCCGAGGTGGAGATGGTTGACAGCTTCAAATTCCGAGGTGTGCTCATCATCAACAATCTGTCCTGGTCCACCCTCGTCGACGCTGCGAGCAAGAATGCATAACAGTGCCTACACGTCCTTAGGAAGCTAAGAAAATTTGGCATGTCTACATTGACTCTTGTCAATTTTTACAGACGCACCAAAGAAAGCATCCTATCCGGCTGCATAACAGCCTGGTATGGCAACTGCTCAGCCCAAGACCATAAAAAACCTCAGAGAGTCGTGAACACTGCCCAGTCCATCACACAAATCCACCTCCCATCCATTGACTCCATCTACACCTCCCGCAGCCTTGGGAAAGTGGGCAGCATAATCAAAGACCCCTCCCACCAGGGTTATTCTCTTTTCCAACGTCTTCCATCGGGCAGGAGATACAAAAGTCTGAGAACACGCACAAACAGATTCTAAAACAACTTCTTCCCCACTGTTGCCAGATTTCTGTATGACCTTCTTATAGACTGAACAGATCTCTCGGCGCATCTTCTCCGAGTAGCACTACACTCCATATGCTTCACCACCCAATACCTATGTCTATGTATTTACATTGTGTATTTATTGTATATCCTCTGTTTTTCATGTTTGGAAAAATCTATCTGGACTGTACACAGAACAATGCTTTTCACTGTATCTCGGTACACATGCCAATAAGTCTAAATCCAAATCTAAATTATACTTACAATTACAGTTTATATTTACAATGTCCTTTGACATTTCATCTTTCACATTTCCAGGTGCACGCAGCCTAAGGGGTTTATTACGTGTTCCAGTCTTTCAGTGCACTATGGCAAGAGAGCCTTAGATGATGGCCTTTCTCATCGGCTCTGATGGGCACAAAAGACGAGGCCAAGGAAATCAGTGCCAGGCCATTCAGGAAAGCAGTTAGATGGCTGAAGCGTGGAATCACTCCCACAAGAAGCACTCAACGTGGAATCTCTCTCACAATTGCTTTGTCAAATTGATTGTCCAGTTGGCCAAATTCCCACTCAACACTTTTGGACTTTAGCTGTGGAGTAAAGAGTTTTCATTGTGGCCTTGGGATTGATTAAATTAAACTCCATGACACTATCGTGAACAACTGTCAGTCCACTCATCACAGGAGAAATAAGAAAGTGAGTGTGTTTAAAATGTTTTTTCAACACTTTTTGTATTGGTGCGAAAAACATGGGATGTGGAGAAAATGGCTGTTGACTGAGAGCCAAGTATCATCCAATTGAGTAACAAAGGGTGTTGGCTTTCTGATTCGTTATCCTATAGAATCCCTACAGTGTAGAAGGAGGACGTTCGGCCCATCGAGTCTGCACCGACCCTCTGAAAGAGTGCCCCACCTAGGCCCAGTAGGGCCAGTACCAGTAGGCCCACTCTCCTGCCCAATTCCCATAACCCCACGTAACCTTCACATTTCTGGACACTAAGGGGCAGTTTATCATGGCCAAACCACCTAACCGGCACATCTTTGGACTGCGGGAGGAAACCGGAGCACCAGCAGGAAACCCACGCAGAGACGTGGAGAACTTGCAAACTCAACACAGTTAACCAAGACTGGAATTAAACCTGGGTCCCTGGAGCTGTGAGGCAGTAGTGCTAACCAAAGAACAAAGAAAAGTACAGCACAGGAACAGGCCCATTGGCCCTCCAAGCCTGTGCCAATCGTGATGCCCTAACTACAAAAGAACCTTCCGCCCTTATTCGGTCCATGTACCTGTATTTCCTCTCTATTCATGTATCCATCCAGATGCCTCTGTGATTCCACACTTCAGCCACCTAACTGCTCTCCTTAATGGCCTGGCACTGATTTCCTTGGCCTCGTCTTTTGTGCCCATCAGTGCCGATGAGAAAGGCCATCATCTAAGGCTCTCTTGCCCTAGTGCACTGAAAGACTGGAACACGTAATAAACCTGGGAGCTTTAGGTGGTGTTACAGGGTTACGGGGATAGGGTGGAGGAGTGGGCTTAAGCAGGGTGCTCTTTCCAAGAGCCAGTGCAGAGACGATGGGCCGAATAGCCTCCTTCTGCACTGTAAATTCTGTGATTCTATGAAATATTGCTAATGTGCCTACAACCATGGTGTGATGGGGAGACAGTGTGCTCCATGGATGCACATGCCAGGTGATCAATGGCAGGGGGGGGGGCGGGGTAACTGGAGGCAGGAGGTCATGTGATGGTGCTTCCGGGAATGTGTCTAACTGGAGTTGGCAACATTGGGTGGTTATATGGTGAGTGTTAAACCAGTCAACACCAGTATGATCTGCCGATCGGCAAGTTCAGTCCCTGTCCTCATATCAACGTCGGCGCCACACTGTGTGCAATGACTGGTTCTCAGGCTATAAAAGTGAACACTGAAGGATTTGATGACTGAGTACGTCGTTCCTGCCCCTGCTGTTTTATTTTCATTTTGAGGCAATTAGCGAAAAATGAAACACAGTACAAGGCATGGAATTCTATGTAACAGTGAAGGCATGCTTCACTACATTGAGTCAGAATGTCATTTGTTTCACTTTGAACTCTTCTTTTGCTTCACATAATAGAATCACCATGGAAACAGTATTTTTCCCACTATGCTCTCTGATGCTTAAAATAACTAGTCTAATACTATGAGATGAACAGAACTGTGGTACAGTGAGTTCATTAGCTCTGAGTCACAACACAGTCTATCAGGCTGCTGCCTCAATTCTCCCGTTTTACCCAAAACAGAGCATGTCACTTATCAAGTGACCTTTTCACCTGCAGTCTGGCTAAGTCCGTGCACCTTGTGAATGAGTGCAAGTTGGGCAACCTTGGAAATCGATGAAGTGCAGTCAATGATGTGAATAAAGAGGTTTAGTCATCACTCAACCTTTGAGTGCCATGAGACACTCCCTGGAGCAGTAAAGCGCGGGATTCTCCATTGCCCAGTCCCAAAATCGGGAATGGCGATTGAGTGGAGAATAGCTCCCAATGCCGAAATATTTTTACTGCTCCAAGGAATGTCTCACAGCACTCAAAGTTTCTGTGATGACTAACCTCTTCGTTCACATGATTGACTGCGCCTCATCGATTTCCAAGGTTGCCCAACTTGCACTCATTCACAAGGTGCACGGACTTAGCCAGACTGCAGGTGAAAAGGTCACTTGATAAGTGACATGCTCTGTTTTGGGTGAAACGGGAGAATAAAGGCAGCAGACTGTGTTGTGACTCAGAGCGAATGCACCCACTGTACCACAGCCACGCACCGCCATACTTTGGCGACAGTCGTGCCGCTTGCCAGGGGGCTTCTGCCAGGGCTGGGGGAGTAGTGGGGGCCGTCCGGGAGGTGGGCTGTGGGGTCGGGGTGGACGGATACGTAGTCCAGCACAACCGGCGCCATATTTTCAGGCGCAACGGTGAGTGCGTGGCGGGCATAAGTGTACGTGTGGCGTCCATCACGGACCCGGCGATTCCCCCACCATTTTCTTTGTGTTCTGTGGTGTTTCACGCAGTACTGGTGCTACCCCTCACCGGTAGTGGAATCGGTGCGGGTGTGGCACTGATTTTTCCATCGTGGAACTTCACGGATCCTCCGTTGGCTTCAGCACTTAGATGCAGGAACGGAGAATCCAGCCCAACGTGTGTAAATAGAACCACCAATAATGTTTGGGTGAACAGAGACATCATAGAAACGGAAGAGGCCCTTTGATTCTGTCCCACCATTTTCTGCTGAGTGTTTCCATGAATGCACAGGAGGTTTTCTATAATTGACCACTGCCGGAACATGCATGTGTGTTTTAGCGCGTGAATTGAAAGTTTTTAAAATGATTTTTGTTCAGGATGTGTATTGTTACAAAACTGTACAGACCAATAACTTTGAAAAAGAAAATTGAACCAGCACCACCCACAGCTGCAGACTGGCTCGCTGACCTTTCAGAATTTCTCCACCTGGAGAAGAATAAGTCTGCCATCTGAGGGTCAGAGGAAGGCTTCCTAGATACTTGGGGCAGTTGGTCGACCTGTTAGAAAATCCTGTTCGATGCCAGCAACGAAGAGTAAAAGAGGAAAACGGGACAGAGGGGAAGAAAAAGAGGAAGGAGAAGGAGAAAATAAAGACAGGGGGGAACCAAGAGAATGCGCAACCTGGGGGGAGGGGGGGAGGAAGAGGAAGAGGAAAATCTGGCAAGTCCCAAAAAAGGGGACAACGTGGGAGGGAGGGGGCACCCCCCCATCCCCTCCCAACCCCTCCCAATCAGGGAGGTGGCACACACACCCCCCCCCCCCCACCCCCCCCCCCCATCCCCTCCCAATCACAGGGCAAATACAGCCAAAGTTGATAGGGGGAGGGGGAAGAAAAGAGTGGGGGAGGAGGAGAGAAAGGGGGAGGACACAAGGGAGGTGGGAGGGACCACTGGCCGAGCCAGAAGACGGCAAAATATACATAAAGTAAATTAAGGAAGGACAGGATAAACCTTTCTGTATAATACAATAAGTTAACACAGCAAACAATGTATGTAACTGTTGATAAATGTGGAAACTCGAAACTACCCAAAAGGTTCCCTATTCGACTTTAAGAACGACTGAAAATGCCCCCCCCCCCCCCCCCCCCCCGTGGTTATACTTCACTGTCTCTTCATTCTCCAGTCTAAAGCTATTTCCAGCTCCTGATGCCATGCTTTGTTTTTTCCAGCTGGATAACTCCTAATCCCCAAATAATTTCCATGGTAATGGTTTCCCTAGAGATACATGCCCCCTTGCCAATGGTAGGTGAATCTTCCAGCCTCATTTAACCTCACACAAACCTAACCTATTCAATCTTAGTGTGAGCTTTCACCCACATTCTGTGTGGTGAACAATATAGATTTGCTGCCTCACTTATACTCCCCCCCTCTCTCTGATTCTTATAAGCCGACCATGCTTGTGAGGTTCAGGGACCTTTCAAGAAAAATATATTATGCCCCAATAGCTTCCAAGGACTTCTTCTTTCCAAAAGCCCACCTTCATAGCAATGTGAATCACGTGGACCTTGTTTCCAGGTAGAGATGCTAATTAGCTATCTTGTATACTCCCAACTTCAATCTTCCTTGGAACTGAATAGACAGTTTAAAGTATAACTTTGCAAAACCTGAAACTCCTAACATCTTTCTGAGGTTGGGAGATTAACACATAGACTAATAGCCTATCCAACATCGGTACAGCTGTCCTGGTCATTGTTTACAGGCATGAATATCTTGGATCTTTTCCCAGTAAAACAACCTGGCCTCAACCTTAACCTTTAACAATCAAGACATCCAAGCTCATTGTCAGGCAGAATTCAGAACAGGTCAAATGACCCCCTTCATTCCTTCATTTGATCTCAAATTAAACAGAGAGTTCCAAAACATAACCTCACAAACATCATATTAGATTTGTAACTTCAATCTCCTAGACGATGTCCTGAGCAAGCTGGGAGAAAAACCATAGTTAACAATCATTTGTGTGTTTTTGTTCATTTTCTTTGGACACTTTTGCTTCTTGGCTATAAAAATATTAGCTGTTTGACTGAGGGCGGGGCCAGGGGAGGCGGGGGTGGTGGTTTGAGGTGGGCAATCACCTGATGAAGCCTCCAGGCACATGTCCGACCAAAGTTGGCAACTCTATCTCAGATTCAAGTCCCACCAAAATGGCGGCACCTCAGTCAGCGCAGCACGCCATCCCTTCGACACTCGAATGCCAGCTTATGTGCTGAACTCCATAATGTAGCTGTAGCCATGACTTTCTGACTGGTTCTCTTTGATATAACTCTTGCTAATACACAGGCTTTGAATCTGATTTTCTTCCTTAGCCAAGCAGAAATAAATGGCAAATGCTTTTCCAGGGAAGCACCGGGCCTCGGATATCATTTAATAAGCAACGAAAAATGTTGATTTTATATTTGTCCCCAAGCCCTAAAGTGTTATCCTGCTGGAAGTTGTAAACTTTCTCCGCAGGGGATTTGATTAATTCGATCCGGGCTTTTGTCAATACTGCATCAGGTGAGCGGCTGAAAATCTTCAGCTAAACGAAAGCTATGACTCTCTGTTTCCTTGTTTCCATGCCAGCCAGGACAAAAATAAGGCTCCGTAGCAACTGAGTCACATCCATGGAATGGAAGGAAACATCAATGATTTAACCACATCTTTCCCATCCCTGCAATAACAATTCAAAACCCACACTGTGTTTGATTATAAAGGCACAGCATACAGGGTGTTCCTGGTGTGCACCACTGTTAATGTGGCCAATTAGATCAGGTACAATTATATTAGTTTCATTCTCCATGAGTCACTCCCTTCCCTACAAAAGAATAACTTTTCCCTCGGTCACTTCATTCAAAAAGGTATTCCTGTTACTGTTCATTCTGGCACACGGGGTAGTGGAAATCTGGAAGGAGGTGGGAATAAGAACCACGTTCAGATCAGGCAGGACCTTATCGAATGGCGGGGCAAGTTCAAGGAGCTGAATGGGTCAATACCTGTTCCTAATTCTTGACTTCTTTTTATCACCCAAAGGCTGGGTGAATTGAAAATTTAGAAACTGAGATTGATCATTGCTTTGTTCGGGAAGAGCATTAAGTCAACAAAATGGCAGTTAAGAAAGAAGCCAACATGATCCAATTAAATGGTGGAAGAGGTTAGAGCGGCTGAATTGCCTCCTCCTGCTCCTATCTCCCTACGTTGCTGATACAGACCTCATTTGTTTTCAGGCCTGGTTGAGGACTTCTACTGGGTCTCTTCCACCTTCCCGATATGTGGTGTGTCAATTAGTATTGCCATTATCATAACATGAGCACAAAATATACCGAGGACCTTTACAGAGGAGCAGAACATTGATTCTACGATCAAACAAGTGTTAAATATGAACAATTATTAAAAATAAAATGAATGGAATAATTAACAACAAATAACCAAATTAGCCGTACAGCAATGAACACAGGAACTAAAATGAAATGGGAGAACTGGAGGCAATAATTAATAGTGAGGAGACTGAAGGTTCTGACTGAAGCAGATTGATTGCTGGGATGGCAGGACTGCCGTACGAGGAGACATTGGGTCATCTGGGCCAGTATTCACTGGAATTCCAAAGAGTGAGAGAGGAATTGAAAGGTATAAAATTCTGACAAGGCTAGGCCGGCTGGATGCAGAGATGTTTGGCGGAATTTTCCATTCCTGAGACAAGTGTTGACGCCAGGGCAGGATTTCTGAACTTCAATGACGGCAAAGCCGGCGGTGCATCTGGACCGGTTAAACGACCGTTAAGGGGCTAGCACCGGTGCCCCATGGAACACAATTGATTCCAATGTGAAACGGTGCCGGATTCGCTGGGTCTGGGACTGACACTCAGTACAAGCTGCATCTCCATGTACACGCTTCACTCCCCACACACACCATCCCAGCCAACAAGTTGGCAGTGAGGAGAGCGGCACCCTGTTTCACGGATACCCAGCTCGAGACCCTGCTAGATGCCGTCGAGGAGAAGCGGATGACCCTGTGCCCCGGCCCGGGAAGGAGGCTGCCAGCCGCTGCCATTCACGTGCCTGGACGCATGTAACAGGTGGCCAGTGCCGTGAGCAGCACCATCTGGACTGGCCAGCAATGCTGAAAGAAACTGCACAACCTCCTCAGGGCGGCCAGGGCGAGAAGGCAGAACTGTGCCTCAACCAGGCAGAAGTGAGGAAGGCGCTGGATGAACTATACACAGTCATAAACAACTATGAAACAGAACACCCGGAGGCCTTGGTCATTGTGGCCGGAGACTTAAACAAAGCCAACCTCAAGAGTGTACTGCCAAAATTCCACCAGCACATCTCCTGTCCCACCAGGGGCGACAACACTCTTGACCACTGCTACTCAAAAATCAAGGGCTCCTACCGTTCCATCCCCCGACCGCACTTGGGGAAATCGGACCATAAGACTGTGCTCCTTCTCCCGGCTTACAAGCAGAAACTCAAGCGGGAGAATCCAGCTAAGAAGGTTGTGCAGTGCTGGTCCGAGGAGACAGAAGAGCTCTTGTGTGACTGCTTTGAGACGGTGGACTGGTCCATATTTAAGAACTCAGCGACTAACTTAAATGAGTATGTCACCACCGTCACAGACTTCATCAGCAGATGTGTGGACGACTGCGTGCCAAAGAAAGCAGTATGTACGTTCCCCAACCGGAAACCATGGCTCAACCGCAAGATTGACTCCCTACTGAAGGACAGACCTGAGGCGTTCAAGGCAAAAGACCCTGTCCTATACAAGAAATCCAGGTACGACCTCCGCAAAGCCATCCGAGATGCCAAGAGAGAATATCAAACTAAGCTAGAGTCACAGACAGACTCTCGGCGGTTGTGGCAAGGACTAAACAGCATAACGGGCTACAAAGCGAAGCTGAGCAGTATCCCTGTCAGCAGCGCACCCTTCCCCGAAGAACTTAATGCATTCTATGCTCGGTTCGAGCAGGTAACCAACAATCCGCTGTCGAGGGCCCCAGCAGCCCATAATTCACCCATACCCACCATCACAGTTTCCAAAGTCAGATCGGCCTTCCTGAAAGTGAACCCACAGAAGGGGTTCCCTGGTCGTGCACTCAGAGCCTGCGCATACCAGCTGGCAGAGGTATTCACAGACATCTTTAACCTATCCCTACTCCACTCCGAGGTCCCCACCCGCTTCAAGAAGACCACCATCATACCGGTACCAAAGAAGAACCAGGCAACGTGCCTTAATGACTACCGCCCGGTGGCCCTGACGTCAGTTGTAATGAAGTGCTTCGAGAGGCTGATCATGAAGCGTATCACCTCCATACTCCCGGAACGCCTTGACCGACTTCAATTTGCATACCGTCGCAACCGGTCCACATCAGACGCCATTTCCCTGGCCCTACACTCATCCCTAGAGCATCTCGAAAACAAGGACTCCTACATCAGACTCCTATTTATTGACTACAGCTCCGCCTTCAACACCATAATCCCAGCCAAGCTCATAACAAAGCTCCAAAACCTAGGACTTGGCTCTCCACTCTGCAACTGGATCCTTGACTTTCTGACCAACAGACCACAATCAGTAAGAATGAACACCAGCACCTCCTCCACAATAGTCCTCAATACCGGTGCCCCGCAAGGCTGCATACTTAGCCCCCTACTCTACTCCCTGTACACACATGACTGCATGGCAAAACTTGGTTCCAACTCCATCTACAAGTTTGCTGACGATACGACCATAGTGGGCCGGATCTCGAATAACGACGAGTCCGAATACAGGAGGGAGATAGAGAACCTAGCGGAGTGGTGTAACAACAACAATCTCTCCCTCAATGCCAGCAAAACTAAAGAGCTGGTCATCGACTTCAGGAAGCAAAGTACTGTACACACTCCTGTCAGCATCAACGGAGCCAAGGTGGAGATGGTTAGCAGTTTCAAATTCCTAGGGGTGCACATCACCAAAAATCAGTCCTGGTCCACTCATGTCGACGCTATCACCAAGAAAGCACAACTGCGCCTATACTTTCTCAGGAAACTAAGGAAATTTGGCATGTCCACATTAACCCTTACCAACTTTTACAGATGCACTATAGAAAGCATCCTATCGGGCTGCATCACAGCCTGGTATGGCAACTGCTCGGCCCAGGACCGCAAGGAACTTCAGAGAGTCATGAATACCGCCCAGTCCATCACACGAACTTGCCTCCCATCCATGGATTCCATCTACACCTCTCGCTGCCGGGGGAAAGCGGGCAGCATAATCAAGGATCCCTCCCACCCGGCTTACTGACTTTTCCAACTTCTTCCATCAGGCAGGAGATACAGAAGTCTGAGAACACGCACGAACAGACTCAAAAACAGCTTCTTCCCCACTGTCACCAGACTCCTAAATTACCCTCTTATTGACTGACCTCATTAACACTACACCCATGTATGCTTCATCCGATGCCAATGCTTATGTAGTACATTGTATATCTTGTGTTGCCCTATTATGTATTCTCATGTATTTTCTTGTATTTTCTTGAATTTTGTTTAATTCCCTTTTCTTCCATGTACTGAATGATCTGTTGAGCTGCTCGCAGAAAAATACTTTTCACTGTACCTCGGTACACGTGACAATAAACAAATCCAATCCAATCCATCAACACCCATTCCACACACCCGTTACGCCACCCACCCGCCCATTCCCCCACCTGGAGGGTGGCTGAACCCACACCCTGCACCACATGCTGGCATCCATACCGGCTGCCATAGCCTCTGAAGCCATCAGCTACCCACCCCCATGCGTCAGACTGTCTAACACTGTGCGTTTTCTGTCCCGTCCCCCACTCCCCAGGACATGGCTGCCCATAACTGCTGGCAGTGGGAGAAGACTGGAGAGGGATCTCTGGGCCTGCAACCCTCACTGCAGCAGAGCAGAGGGCACTGGATGTGGTCAGTGGGCTCGAAGAAAGGGCAGTCGTCGGGGTGGAGGTTGGCATTGGGCCAGGAAGTGAGACCCCATTGAGTTGTGGTTCCTCGTGACACGTGTTAACCCCCCCAACACCACCCCGAACCACCCTCACCCCCACACCATGCTCACACCACCCTCACATCACCCTCACGCCCACCCCCACACCACTGCCAACACTGTCGCTCCACCACCACCAGCACCCCTACTACATGCTAAACACCCCCCCTCCCCAACACACCCCACCACCTCCACTCCACCACCCCCCCCACCCCCCCGGCCCGCGGTCTAATCATGCGTATTGTCTTGTAGGAGCTGCTGGTGATGGGGCGGGCCCTTCTGGTCTCCCCTGCTCCTGACCTCAGTCTGTAGCCATGCTGGCCACGCAAAATGGACACTGAGCCAAACTAAAATGGAAGGCTGCTGGGAAACAGACAGTTCAGCCAGAACAGCAGTCTGCAAAGAGCAGTTTGCATTCTGCAGCAGCAGAAACCAGTTTGGGCTCAGGTGAAGAGACCTTAGCTAGGTGCAAATGGCAAAACGCTTTGCATGCTAATGAGGCCATCAGACTTGAACACCCACACAATAGATACATTTGGTTCTGAATGGACACATTCCAATCAAGACCCAGACATCGAGGCACCAGAAACCTCCGAACAAAAGGACATAAGAAACGCCCCCTCCATCACGGAGACCCCCTCGCATTGGGGAATTAATCCAGTATCGATAAGAAATTGATCCAATAGGTAGAGCCCGCCCGAGAAGAGGGAAGGACAACGGAACCCCTATAAAAGATAGGGACCTCGTGTTGTCCGGTCTGTTAAACCTGTGCTCCGGCCCCGACTGACACCTGGTATCCTGACTCCAGCCGTTGAGCACCAGCCGCCGAAACCGTAAGTTCAACGCTCGCTACGCGATCCAAGCCCACTAGACTCCCAAGTGCCAGAACGCTTGCTGAAGGCTGCAGACAAAACCAGGACGAAGGCCTCGTTCTCTGACCTTGCCTGTTCCTGTTAGATAAGTATTCTGTTTGCTTATGTTTAGTTGTAGCTTAGTCTCTTAGTGTGTGCATGAGTATTTATTATTAACTGTATAATAAATATTGATCGTTTGAACTTGACTAATCGGTGTATCGTCTTTATTACTTTGAATTTGACCTTGGAATACTTGTGACGTTGCCTATACGGCAGCTGGCGACTCCAGAGCTTAAATAATTACATAGAACAGAGCCTAGCAGTGTTAAGCACACGTCGAACTCGGAGGCGTGTTAATACACTCCAATAAACGCGTTTTACGCCCATAGTAAAACGTGCAACATTTAGTGGCGACTCCGCCGGGACCCTGTTGTAAGTGGAAACACCACAGTGTCCAGGACCCTGAAATTTGAATTAGAACTCCAAATTGCAGAGAAAGAAAGAGATCACAAGTATTCAAGGTGTTCAAAATAATAAGCGTAATTCGGAAGTGTGTTTAGTGCATGCGTACTAACAGGGCTGTAAGGTAAAACTGAAAGCTTTTTGTTGCGACAAACTTTCGGTAGTTTTGTGATCGGAAAATAGCGTAAGCCGTACCCTTTTTACGAAACACCACCCCAGCAACCCCCTGTTCCAAATTATAAAAGGAGAGTCAGAGGAAATGGCCATGCAGGCAATGGAACGTCTGATGGATCCAGCAAAGTTTGTGGTCGCAGCGACCAGCAGCAGTAGCAGAGTAGGCCAGTGTCCCACGTGGGAGCTGGAACTCCGCAAATATTTACAAGGAAAGGGATGGCCCCTTTGGAAAGAGTTTTGTGCAAATGAGGAGACAGGTCCCGGAAGTATAGGTCATACTTGGTGGGAGAACCTCTCTCAGATACACAAAAAGAGTTTAAGTAAAGCACGCAAGCCGATGGCGATTGTGTCCTGCTTGGCACAGTTGCGAGGCGCAGAGGAGGTTATCAGGACGCTCCGGGCAGATTTAGAGGAAAGGAACCGAATGAGTAAGGTCGATGTCAGGGACATCGAGAAAGAAAACCTGGATCTTAAAGGGAAGTTGGCAGAGAAGGGTAGAGAGGTGGATGATGCCAAGAGGGCTCACCAGTCTTGTCTAGCTCATCTGAACAGTTCCCAGACCCAGTATGAGAAAGCCTATCAGGACGTGCAACGTGCCGTTCTGATAAGACAGGAATCGGAGAAGCAGGTGGAGGCATTGCAGAGGCAATGTTCGGATCTCAAAGCAGCTTTGAGAGCACTCCACGCTGCAACGACCGAACAAAGACAAAGCACAGTTGACCACGCGAAATGCAGGAAACAGATTGCGGAACTGCAATCTCTGCTTTCGGTGCAGAATGGCTTCCAAAGCACCTTTGGAGCTCAGTTAGATGGGGAAAATGCCCCAGATTGGCAGGAATTAAGCGAGACAGCGCAGCGTTATGTTCAGGGAACATGTGCGCCCGCAGCTCAGCAGAAACGACAGGCACCCCAACCCCCCACAGCTCAGATCATAACCGCACCCATGAATCCCGTAACCACACAGAGGAAAGCCGAATCAGAAGGCGCCCCAGACATAACTTACACCACCCCTTTAACAGTAACCCAGCTAAGGGACGCTTGTGAAAAGATCACTCCGTTCCTCCCCACCGCAGACCCCCACCAGTTCTTCGCGAAAGTTAAACAGCAGGCTACCATGTACGGCCTGGATGAGAGAGAGCAGGTTAAGCTCACCGTGTTGAGCTTAGACCAGAGTGTAGTGGCAGCCCTCCCCGACCCACAGAACGTGGCAGGAGGCAGCCTAGAGGAGATGCACACTGCCATTTTAGATGCCATCGGGTACAATAGAGGTGACCCCGTAGAAGGCTTGAATAAGTGCAGGCAGAAGAGATCCGAACACCCCACAGCATTCGCAGGAAGGCTGTGGATTCACTTCAGCGCAGTTTTCGGACAGCTAGATAGAGCGCATTTAACCCGCGAAAACATGGTTAAGTGGACGCGCACAATTATCTCCCACGCAACAGAAGCAGGACAGAGCGCTTGCAATAATTACGACCCCTCAGAAGAGGCCCATAACGAAAAATGGGTCCTCAAAAGATTGTCCCGCGCTTGGGAGCAATCGCTTCAGGCAAAAGCAAAGGTTAGATCCCCAGAAGAGGCTCAGGCTGCTGCAGATATCCAAGCAGTCAGAGAGCACCAGAAGCCCGCATGGGTAAATGAAGGCAAGAGCAGCCCTCAACAGAAAGGACAGGAATGCTATAACTGTGGACAGTTAGGGCATTGGGCAAAAGAGTGTAATGCACCCCAGCGATCTCAGAGAGGCCAGCAGACAGGCACTCTGAACCGCAACAAGGCAAAACCAATCCACAATGTAGCAGTACAGTCAGGACCCACCAATGTGGACGAGACGAACTGACGGTGTTCGGGCTCCCCCACTTGGGTCTGTGACACACTATGGGACTCATCAGGGAGGCCCGTAGTCACGGCAAAAGTCAAAGGGAAGCCCATAGAGTTATTGTGGGACACAGGAGGATCCCGCACCACCATTAACTCCACAACCACGGCACACTCAGACACGTGGCCGACCACCTCCACCATCACACTTAGCGGGTTCACCGGACACTCGCAGCAGGGACATATCACAGCACCCGTAGCGATCCAGCTAGGGAACATTAGCACAAGGCACCCCGTAGTTTTAGTAAATCTTCCCCGGACAGCAGAGCACATCCTGGGGATAGATTTTATGAACGCCCACAGCTTGTCGTTCGACCCAGTGAACCAGTGTGTCTGGCGAATGGCTAGATCAGACAGAGCCCCAGCCACCCTCACAGTAGGAGACTACGCTAATCGGATTAGCGCAGTGGGAGAGTACTCATTCGACCTGACTACACTCCACACCGACAGACAAATTAAGGCCCTACTAAACAAACACAGGACAGCATTTGCAAGTCACCGTCATGACTGTGGCAGAATGACTGGACAAGTTCATGTTACCGGACAGGACCCCCGACCGCAAAAGCATTATAGATTTCCCCTCGAGGCAGAGGTGGAAATAGAAAAAGTTATAGGCAGCTTGTTGGACCAAGGTGTACTGAGAACGGTAGCCTCCACCAACAATGCCCCTATTTGGCCAGTGAGGAAGCCCGATGGATCATGGCGTCTGACCATCGATTATCGGGAACTCAACAAAGTAACCCCCGCAGTAGCCCCAACGGTAGCTACTAGTCCCGAGACCATGCTCAAGCAGGGTCTCAACGCCAAGTACTTCACGGTATTGGACATCAGTAATGGATTCTGGTCAATACCATTGGCAAAAGCGTGCCAATACAAATTCGCATTCACTTTTAAAACGCAGCAGTACACGTGGACATGCCTCCCACAGGGATTCCACAATTCACCCTCCATTTTCCACCGACAGCTGGCAAGTGGATTAGAGAAATTTTCCCGACCCGATTGTCTGGTACAGTATGTAGACGACCTACTACTGCAGACGGACACAAAGGCAGAGCACATTTCGCTTCTGGCCGAACTCCTGGAACTCTTAACTGAAATTGGCTGTAAAGTTAACCCGAAAAAGGCCCAAATATTGGAAAGTAAAGTGATGTATTTGGGATCAGTCATCACGCACGGCAAACGCGAGATCGAATTCAAAAGAATTGATTCGATCGTCAAATTGCCCCTTCCCCAAAATGTATCAGCCCTCCGGTCGTTTTTAGGACTGGTTGGCTATTGTCGGAACCACATAGACGGATTCGCGACAAAAGCCGCCCCACTTTCAGACCTCCTTAAGAAAGGAGCCCCCTGGGAATGGCTTCCGCAGCATACAGAGGCTGTGGAAGAGTTGAAACGAGCCCTTAGTGCAGCACCCGCGCTGCTAGTCCCCGACCCACTTTCCCCTTTCGCAATAGAGGTAGCGAGCACCGATCTGACCCTCTCGGCCGTGTTGCTTCAGGAACGGCACGAGCAGCTAAGACCAGTGGCTTATGCCTCCCGACTGTTAGACCCAGTAGAACAAGGATTTTCGGCCTGTGAGAGGCACCTCCTTGCTGTCTTCTGGGCAGTGCAGTATTTCTCATACATCACCGGACTCAACCCCATCACCATTCTAACCGAACACACACCCACACAGCTACTACTAGACGGTCGACTGAAGGACGGTTCAGTTAGCCAGATTAGGGCAGCTAGGTGGACCCTACTTTTACAAGGACGGGACATTACAGTAAAACGGACACGCACCCACACATACTTAGCAGACAACCTCCAATACCCCGGACAGCCCCATGACTGTGAAATTGTAGCTCCCCTGCATAACACAGGACCCTTTTTAGCCAAAACACCCCCCAGGAAGATAGGGAACCCGAAACAAAGCCCCCAGCCCACAGACACGTGTGGACCCTTGAGGATTTATGTAGACGGTTCCTCCACAGTTTTAAATGGTGAGCGTATCACAGGATGCGGCATCTATGTAGAGGACGCGCAGGGGCGCGCTCTCGAAGAAATCGCTCTTAAGTTACCAGGTCACTTAGGCGCGCAGGCAGCAGAGCTAGCAGCCATAGCGTACATAGTGGACCACCCCGATTCTTTCCCCAGCCCAGCAGACATATATTCAGACAGCTTATATGTCTGTAACAGTTTAACCGATTTTCTGCCCCTGTGGAGGACACGAGGTTTTGTCTCCGCAGACGGGAAACCCCTTCCATCAGCCCCTCTACTCCAGCATATTTTAGCGAAAGCGAAGGACAGGACCTTCGGCATAATAAAAGTAAGAAGTCACCATAGGTCATCACCCCCTGGGAACGTAAAGGCCGACGCATTGGCTAAGGCAGGTTCCAGGAGAGGACACTTATGGACCCCCCCAGCTAGCGCACCAGCTAGCGCCCCTGTGAGCGCAGTCCAAGTCTCACAGACTGATATTAAAGATCTCGTGGCAGCACAAAAACAGGACGGAGACCTCAGGGAGGTTTTCAAGGGAAACTTTGTGCCTGCTTACGAGCACTTTAAACACGCACTGACCACACATGAGGGTGTGATCATTAAGGACCGACTTTATGTGGTCCCACAGCAGGACAGGAATCAGATGATTGCCTTGTTCCATGACGGACACGGGCATCAGGGAATTGATGCAACAACGAGGCACCTCAGGCAACTCTGTTGGTGGCCTGATCTCAGGAATGATGTAACGCACTACATTGAGAATTGCCTGATTTGTGCTCAGAATAACCCGGACAGGTATTCTAAGAAGGCACAACTTCGGCATACTCGCCCAGTTAACGGCCCTTGGACAAACCTCCAGATCGACTTTATAGGTCCATTGCCCCCTTGTAGGAATGGCTATAAATACGTTCTGGTGGTGATAGATACCTTTACCAAGTGGGTAGAGGCATTTCCCTCACGAACAAATACAGCAAAGACAGCTGCAAAGATCCTGACCCACCACATCTTCACGAGATGGGGTTTACCCCGAAGTATCGATTCGGACCAGGGATCTCACTTTACAGGACGGGTCATGAGGAACGTCCTGACAATATTCGGAATCAAACAGAACTTCCACATTGCGTATCATCCACAGTCCAGCGGGATTGTGGAGCGCATGAATCGGACCCTAAAAACTACCCTTAGGAAAATGGTTCAAGAGAACAATTCCACATGGGATTCAGTGCTCCCCTTTGCACTTATGTTCATAAGGAACACTGTCTCCACATCGACAGGATACACACCACACACACTCATGACCGGACGCCCTATGAAAGGTACAGAATTCCTTTTAGGACTGGACATGACAAGCCCCGAAGTGACGGCCCTCACACATGAAAAGGCAGTTAAAGAACTAGCTGAGACTGTGAGGTCTGCACAGCTCGCAGCCGCAGTCCAGCTAGGGAAACGCCGACAGCAACGGACTGCCTGTTTCAATAAGACCGTACACACCACAGAATTCCAGGTTGGGCAACAGGTAATGTTATCTGTTTATAACCCCAGCAGTTTTTTGGCTCCAAAATATTCCGGTCCCTACTCAATTTCGGACAAAATTAGCCCCTCCGTTTACAGGATAAAGTATCCTAATGGGAAGACCGCGTGGTTCCATATCAACCAGTTAAAGGCATATGGAACACAGGCCAACCATGCTCACCATGTCCTGCTGGATGCAGCAGAACACTTCACCCCGCCCACCAGAGACACTTTTCCACCATCCCCCTCACAGACCAGTTCATCAACGGACTCGCCCACGACTCCGCCCACAGACCACTACAGACCACGCCCCGACACGCCCACAAGCTGCCACAGCAGAGACAGCAGGACTGACACTGCCTCTGAAGACAGCGACACCACACAGCCATACAGCCCACACTGCACCAACTACGACCCCGACTCCAGTGACCCCATGGAACTCACTTACCTCAAAAACCCCGAACCACCACCCGACCCCGACTACCCCGACAACACACTCGACGCTACACAATGGCACAGGGACAATTCCTACAGACTTGTCCGCAATGATGAGAGTGACCCCCGGTCACACAACTCCAAAATAGCATGCCTGATCCACACAAGGGTGTGGGATCCGGGAGAGCAGGACGACACGGTGTCTGACTCCCGACACGGCAACCCCTTTGTGACCCTGTTCACAGAGGCAGAATCAAAGTGAGGTGTCCAGATGATGTAAGATAGGAATCGTTTGAGGGAAACGATGTCCTTTCTGATGGAACCTGCACGTATGTTTGTCTTCGTTTTATGTTTGTTTGTCTCAGGAATGTACATTGTTCAGCTGGAGGATGGACATCTTCTTTTCAGCTGAAAAGATTGTGACCACCTCACATACACGTTAGTTTGTCCGCAGATACTTCTGAGAACTTCGGTTTGATTGGAGATCCTTTCCAAAGTTGTAAGGCCACACGCCAAATAGCTTGTCCGCAGATATCTCTGAGAACTTCAGGGATGTCCTCAGTTGGAGCATCTTGGCTCCCTTGGTTTTTTTAGGTGCCCCTCTATTCGGCGAAATAGAGGCTGCAAGTCATGGTCAACACATTCGTACCCGTTTCCTCCAGGTTACTCAGGCAGTGGACAAACGGCACTGAGGACCCGCCCTGTCTGAGAACCAACCCTTGGTCAGCCAAGCTCGGGTATGGCACAGCACGCCCTACCCGGGGATCCCATCCAACTCGTACCCGTAGCGGCCCATACGCAACTCATTCGGACGTTTCTTTCCAAATTTTGTTTTCATTTTACGTTAGGTAGCCCTTCGGCCGCCATCCCACATGCTATTTACATCCGGGAACATTCGGATGGTAAATCAGCAAAGCCTGCGAGACGGCTCGCAGAAGGAAGGATTGTTAGGTGTATGCTGGTCTTTAAATTCGCTTTTTGAAAAAAAAAAAATGAGGGGAGTCACAGGGTGTGACTTAGCCAGTCATTTTTAAGGGTCAATTGGGTTTTGAAAGACAGATGCACTAACAAGTAAAGGTCTTAAACTGTGTATTGACAGATACTGTGCTTGATCCCAAAGGTTTCAAAGGACGAGACAGGTCGAAGCCAGGATTGTCAATACCGGAGGAAGAAGGAAGAGAAAGAAGAAGAACAGCAAAATGATGGAAGCCCACTTATTACTATTTAATGTCATATGTATATGTGTGGAAACAAGACACGTTTCCCCCACAACCCCCACCGTAAATGTTAGTACAGCAAACCCCCAGTGCTCAGCTCTGATCAGCGAGGTTCAGACCTGGTGTACTAAATTCATGACGTGGTACTCCATGTCCTACATAATCGAATCACTGTTGGTGATTGCGATCCTCACCATCCTAGTGCAGACCCTCAGGTTGAGGAAATGGAAGAGGAGAGCCTCTCGTTCCAGCACCTCACCCATCTATAGAGTGCAATCCCCCATCTTCGGATTCCACCAAACCCCTCAACCCCTCACTGATTACAACACTCTGTAAATAAAATTCAGCCATGTATTATATTGTTCCATACTCGACTGCCGAGTTGGGAAGTGTGATGTTGTGGTGTGAATGGTTAAGGTTTAGAGTGATTACATGTTTAAGTTAAGGTTAAGGTTAATAGTGATAGGTAGAGGTTCCCAATTGTAGTAATGCATGTCCCTTTGACATAGGGCCAAGTAGAAATGTTAGTTAAATTTTTTTTCTCTTCTTCCCATAGTTTAGAACAGAGTAGAACAGGAACCGGCAAGAGGTCAGAACACAAGGAGGCAAAGCACATAGGTGATCCTTCACAATAGTATGATTGTGAGGATCACAAGGAGGGAATGTAGCCATGCTGGCCACGCAAAATGGACACTGAGCCAAACTAAAATGGAAGGCTGCTGGGAAACAGACAGTTCAGCCAGAACAGCAGTCTGCAAAGAGCAGTTTGCATTCTGCAGCAGCAGAAACCAGTTTGGGCTCAGGTGAAGAGACCTTAGCTAGGTGCAAATGGCAAAACGCTTTGCATGCTAATGAGGCCATCAGACTTGAACACCCACACAATAGATACATTTGGTTCTGAATGGACACATTCCAATCAAGACCCAGACATCGAGGCACCAGAAACCTCCGAACAAAAGGACATAAGAAACGCCCCCTCCATCACGGAGACCCCCTCGCATTGGGGAATTAATCCAGTATCGATAAGAAATTGATCCAATAGGTAGAGCCCGCCCGAGAAGAGGGAAGGACAACGGAACCCCTATAAAAGATAGGGACCTCGTGTTGTCCGGTCTGTTAAACCTGTGCTCCGGCCCCGACTGACACCTGGTATCCTGACTCCAGCCGTTGAGCACCAGCCGCCGAAACCGTAAGTTCAACGCTCGCTACGCGATCCAAGCCCACTAGACTCCCAAGTGCCAGAACGCTTGCTGAAGGCTGCAGACAAAACCAGGACGAAGGCCTCGTTCTCTGACCTTGCCTGTTCCTGTTAGATAAGTATTCTGTTTGCTTATGTTTAGTTGTAGCTTAGTCTCTTAGTGTGTGCATGAGTATTTATTATTAACTGTATAATAAATATTGATCGTTTGAACTTGACTAATCGGTGTATCGTCTTTATTACTTTGAATTTGACCTTGGAATACTTGTGACGTTGCCTATACGGCAGCTGGCGACTCCAGAGCTTAAATAATTACATAGAACAGAGCCTAGCAGTGTTAAGCACACGTCGAACTCGGAGGCGTGTTAATACACTCCAATAAACGCGTTTTACGCCCATAGTAAAACGTGCAACAAGTCATAGCCAGAACTCTAGCTGCCCACCAGCAACGAGAATGATACCGACACGGATGGGAGCCATCGAGCTGAGACCCAGAAGCTCAATTCCGAGGGTGTCACTGATTTCCATGACACAGCTGTCTCTAACAAGAAGGTGGAGGTAGAAACACATGAGGGGCCGGATGGTCAGAGGGCGGGCCGACTCCAGGGACCAGCTGCCGTCCAGACGGGTTAGGGGTTTCTGGAACGGACAGTCCCATCGATCATGGTGATACAGTCGCAGAGCCAGGGGCTATATGAGGGGTTATTGCCGAACACCAGCAACTGCAGCTGCAGGTGGAGAAGTCCAACCGTGTGCAGCTGCAGGAGGTGGTGCCGGCCATGTTTCCACCCAGGCCAACACTACACGGGTGGAGTCCGCGGTGCTGGCCTTAGGGGCAAGGGTTTCGGCCATGGATCAGCATGTCCAAGCCCTGGGGCACTCTGTGCAGGCGGTGGATGAGGCCCAGGACAGGGCTGCCCTTTCACAGGCAGGCTTGTGCTAGAGCTACCTGGACATTGCAGCGGCGCTCCTGAGCGTGGCTCAGTCACAGCAGGCCATGGCTGAGAGCATCGCCGACATTGCCCAGGTGCTGGTCGACATGGCACAGACACAGAGGGAGGTGGCCCAGTCCCAGTGGGAGATGGCCCACTCACTGATTGATGTGTCACAGACCCAGAAGATGGTGGCACAGTCGCAGCGTGATGTGGTGCAGTCCCAGATGGAGATGGTCCACTCCCTGTGCTCCATGGCCGCGAGCATGCAGACCCTGGTTGAGATTGCAGCGGGCCTCCAGGACTGGCACGCCAGGTGCTGAGGGAGCCTCAGGGGTTAGCTCCACTGGCACCCCGTCCCATGGAGTAGCCCGGGGGCCATCGGGCACCCTGAGCGAGGAGGAGGTGATGAGGCCCGTGCCGGTAACTCCTGCAGGGGAGATGCCAGAACACAGCGGCACCTCAGACTCCCCGCCCCCCCTCCTGTCCTTGGTGCATCACATGGGCAGCGAGCAGAACAGTAGCACCACCTGGGACAACCGAGCAACAGCCAGGCCCATCCAGGCCTGGCTGCCAAAGGAGACCCAGGTCATAGGGCGGGAATCATGGAAGGCCACCTCCACTCATGATTTACTATATGGGGATGCAACTAGATGTAGGGTTAGGGCCTATAAGGCCAGAAAAGTTGACACTAGTTAAATTGACATGGGAGCAGGGCACAGTTTAGCGATAGGGGCTAGGGCACGTATCCATATATATGTTTTCACATTAAACACTTGTGCACAATGCTACAACCTGCCTCGGTGCTCTGCCAGAAGAGTTGGAGGAGTGGTCTGGTCTGGACTGGATGCAGAGGGGCGTGGTGGGGGGGGGGGATGTGAGGGAATGGGCGGACGATTGGGTGGGCTTGGCACAGGGGGGGTGGTCGGGGGTGGGATGTGGTGTCCATGCCACTGGCCAGTTCCCCCCTCCAGTCGGTGAACTTGGAGGAAATCAGAGTGTTCCGTGCATGTCAAAGGCCTCCAATGCCTGTCTGGGCCGCATGTCCTGCCTATCCTCGTCCTCCCCCACATCTCCCTCATTGGATGAGCCCTGGCCTTCATCCTCCACCTCCAGCACTTCGCCCCTCTGCTGCACAATGTTGTGGAGGGCGCAGCAGGCCGCCACGATGCGGGCGACCCTCCCAGCATCATACAGCCCCTCCAGAGCGGTCCAGTCACCTGAACCACATCTTCAGGATGCCGATACACTGCTCGATCACGCCACTGGTTGCTGCCACTGGTTGCTGCATGGACATCGTTGTTGCGAGTCTCCGGGTCAGTCTGTGATTTGCGGACAGGTGTCATCACCCATTACCGCAGCGGTTAACCCCTGTCACCCGGGAGCCAACATCCCAACTGCGGGGGTGCCATTGTTATGGGCCAGGGTTTAGAGAACCCCAAAGTGTATCACGGAGTTCACCTGACCCAAACATTTTTCTAGATTGTGATATGGGGAGCACACTCTACAGGAATGGTACAGCAGAAATGGAAAAGTATTTTTTAAAGCAAAACAATGTTTATTCTGTGAACTCAAGTTGACATTTTTAAAAACAAACAGTGAACATCTTAGCAACCATTAATTCAAATACAACCCCCAAAGAGTACAACACTAAGTAATCCTTTAAGCTTTCCTTTTAACATCCATAAGACTTAAAACACCTTTTACCAGAAGCACATCATGTTAAAGTCACTACTGGTACTAGTTTTAAATCACCAGGATAAATTTACAGTCTTTAGATTACAGATAGAGATTCATACACCCTCTGGCTGTGACTGCAGCCATCCAGCTCTGAAAACGAAACTAAAACACACCCTGCAGCCTGCTCAAAAACGAAAGTAAAAATCTGACAGACAGCCCAGCTCCACCCACACTCTGACATCACTGCAGTAGTACACACCCATTTCTTAAAGGTACTCTCACGACAGATATTTATATACACACCCTTTATAAACACCCATTTCTTAAAGGTACTCTCACATGACACCTTCCCCCAAGAAAAAAAAATAAACCATCAACTTCAAGATGGTTTCATTTTTCACAGGTTCACTATCCTTTAAGGAAGGCACATAGTAAGTATACTTTTTTGTTTCAAAAAAATCAACACATGCAAACAGTACACTAATATATCCCATTTTTGTTCTTCTTCCTCCAACTGAAATCCGTCTCGATTGACAGTCTCTTTGAACAAGAAGGTCTCTGCACGATCCGTCCATTTCTCTGCGCCTCAGCATTTCTCTTTAAAGTCAGATACTTTAGTTCAATCTGATCGCAGAGTCCCTTGTAATTCTCCAACATAGGAGCTTTGGTTATCACAGCTTCCAGGCAGTAAAATGCCTGTTGAAACTCCGCTGTCCATTGAAATTTTCGACGTTTCTTCAGCAAGTCCATCAGTGGAGCAATAACGCTACAAAACCTTTGCACAAATGTTCGATCAAATCCACTCATGCCAAGAAATCGCATTATTTCCCTTCGTCTTGAGGGTATCAGAAACTCATCAAGGAAAGTGACTTGGGCTTTTCCAAATTCACTTTTGGCTAGGTTTATCACCAAATCCGTTTCCTGAAGTCGATGGAATAACTCCATCAGATGTTTTAAATGTTCTTTCCATGTCTGGCTGAAAATGACCAGATCGGCGATGTATACCGCACAATTGGGTAATCCTGAAACAACTTTGTTAGTTAACCGTTGAAATGTGGCTGGGGCGTTTTTCATGCCAAATGGCAAAACTTTGAACTGGTATATACCATCTGGAGTCACAAAAGCTGAAATCTCCTTTGCCCTTTCGGATAAAGGTACCTGCCAGTAACCTTTCAGTAAATCCAGTTTAGAAATAAAAGCTGATTGTCCTACTTTCTCAATGCAATCCTCCAAATGTGGAATAGGATCAGAGTCTGTCCTTGTAACTGCATCAACATTTCTATAGTCCACACACAGCCGTTGGGTACCGTCTGGTTTTGGGACCATCACTATGGTTGAGCTCCATTGGCTCCAACCCACTTCAATTATGCCACTTTTAAGCAGACTCTCAATCTCTTTATTAACCTGTGCCAATTTTAAAGGGTTAAGTCTGTATAGATGTTGTTTGATCGGAACAGCCTTTCCCACATCTACATCATGTATAGCCATTTTAGTACTTCCCAATTTATCTCTACAAACTTGTCCATGTGATATCAATAACTCTTTCAGGTCAGTCCGTTTTTCCTCTGGAACAATTTATCCCAATTTTTAAGAACATCCTTGTTTTCCAATTTAATTTGAGGTATGTCAAATTCAATGTCATCTGGATTTGGTTCGTCACTTTGAGTTAGAATCATTAAACCTCCTTTTTCTCTCCATCCCTTACAAAGTACCTTTTAAGCATATTCACATGACACACTCGGTGAGTCTTCCTTCTATCTGGTGTTCTTACCACATAATTCACCTCACTTAATTTGCTTTCAATCTGATAAGGTCCACAAAACCTTGCTTTTAAAGGCTCACCTACCACTGGTAACAACACTAAAACTTTATCTCCACTGGCAAAACTACGAACTTTGGATGTCTTATCCGCTATCCGTTTCATCACATTTTGTGCAACTTTTAAATGTTGTCCAGCCAATTCACCTGCTCTAGTTAATCGTTCCCTCAAACTTGACATGCAATCCAATAATGTAATTTCCGATTTCTCACTCACCAATTTTTCCTTAATCAATTTAAGTGGTCCTCTTACCTCATGACCAAAAATTAGTTCAAAAGGACTAAATTTGGTTGACTCATTAGGTGCATCCCTAATTGCAAATAGTACGAATAGAATTCCTTTATCCAAATCCTCTGGATAAACTTGACAATAAGCCCTCAACATTGTGTTTAATGTCTGATGCCACTTTTCTAATGCTCCCTTTGATTCTGGATGGTACGCAGTTGATTTAAATTGTTTTATTCCTAATCTATCCACAACTTCTTTGAATAACCTTGAGGTGAAATTTGATCCTTGATCCGATTGTACTTCTGTGGGTCGTCCATATCTCGCAAAGAATTTAAGGAACTCCTCCACAATCTTTTTAGCTGCAATATTACGTACTGGAATGGCCTCTGGAAACCGAGTAGACACATCCATTATAGTCAAATTATATTGATTCCCACTTTTTGTTTTAGGAAGCGGTCCTACGCAATCAATTAGGACCCTTGTAAAAGGTTCCTCAAATGCTGGAATGGGTATTAAGGGCACTGGTTTTATCACTGCTTGAGACTTCCCTGTCACTTGGCATGTGTGACATGATTGACAAAATTTAACTACATCTTTATGTAGTCCAGGCCAATAAAAATGTTTCTGGATAGCTTGAGTTTTCCTTATTCCCAAATGACCTCCCACTGGTACCTCATGTGCAACTCGCATCACCTCCTTTCTATACCCTACCGGCAATACTATTTGATGAACTTCTGCCCACTTTTCATCCGCCTGTATATGTAAAGGTCTCCATTTTCTCATCAAGACATCACTTTTACGATAATAACACTCTGGTATACACTCAGATTCCTCTTCCAAATATGCTTTCTGATACATCCGTTTTATTTCTATATCTTTCTGTTGTACCTCCGCCAATTTTCCTGAACTAAAAATATCCACCTCATCCTCCACCTGTTCTTGTTCTTTATCAACCATCTGATCAAATATTGTTTCTGATAATTGCTCTTCAACTTCATCATCATTTTTTGATTTCTCCTCTTGACTTAATCTGTGACTTTGCAACCTTGTTACAACACAATCCAGAAAAATCCCAGGATATTCATCCTTCAACACTTCAATTGTCTGATTTTCAACTGGCTTATCAACCACAGTAGGCATCACTCCCACCTGCGATCCAGCGATATCATTACCCAAGATAAACTGTATTCCTGGACAAGATAGTTTCTCTATTACTCCTGCTACCACTTCACCACTCTTCACTGGACTTACCAACCTTGCCTTGTATGATGGAACACTACTCCTCTCACCCTGAATTCCACATATTACCACCTTTTCTGGCAACATTCTTCCCAAACTACATAACTCCTCATCTCTTACCATTAAAGATTGACTAGCTCCTATATCTCTTAAAATTGTGACTTCTTCACCTGCTCCTCTTGATACACATGAGTAAACTTTACCCACATAAGTAAATTCTTAAAGAGATCTGGCACCTTCTTATCAATCACCTCTTAATCAGGCTGTACAATCTTTTGCACCTTCTTCGCTTAACTTGGGCTTTCGTTTACCACTTCAACAAATCCCACTGTCTTATCCTGTTTTACCACATCAGCCTTCCCAGTGCTTTTCTTCAACCACCAACACTGTGACTTTACATGGCCTAGTTTATTACAGTAAAAATATTTGAAACTTTTTTTTATTTTCCACCCTCCTGGATTTCTTTTTAAATCTGAGGTACACTCTCCTTATTATCTCCCATCAGATCACCTTTACCTTTACCACTTGAGTATTTCTCATGTCCCCAGTTTCTATCCCTCACAGGCTGAAACTGATGTCGCAAACCAAGCTTTGATTTATGAATTAAATCATGATCATCTGCCATTTCTGCTGCTAATCTTGCAATTTTAACCCTCTGTTCTTCCACATGAGTTCTCACTACATCAGGAATTGAATTTTTAAACTCCTCCAAAAGTATAATTTCTCTGAGAGCTTCATACTTTTGATCTATTTTCAAAGCCCTTATCCACCTATCAAAATTACTCTTTTTGAGCCTTTCAAACTCCATGTGTGTTTGACCAAATTCTTTCCCTAAATTTCTAAGCCTTTGCCTGTCGGCTTCAGGCACTAGTTCATAAGCACCTAAGATGGACTTTTTCACCTCCTCATACGTCCCAGAGACCTCCTCCGGTAGTGATGCGAACACTTCACTCGCCCTACCTACCAGCCTTGTTTGAATCAGTAATACCCACATGTCCTGTGGCCATTTCATTTGTTTAGCTACCTTCTGAAATGAAATGAGGATCACCAGGACAGGGTGGAAGTGAGGGCTTAAATGGGTCGGTGCAGACTTGATGGGCTGAATGGCCTCCTTCTACACTGTATGTTCTATGAAAAAGGCTTCAACCTCCTTCTTGTCAAACCGTGGCAATGCTTGGACATATTTAAATAGATTCCCACCAATGACACTCTTTCTCACTATCCTCATCACTATCATCCAATTGCACGTTTCCCTTTACATCTGCCAATTTTAACTGACTGTCATGTTTCATGGCCATTTTCTAAAGTTCAAACTCTCTCTCTTTATATTTTGCCCTGATCTGTATCTCCCTTTCTCTTGTTTTTGTTCTGTCAGGGCTATTCTTTCTTTTCTCCTTTCTTCTCTCTCCTTTACTTTTTCCTCTCACCTCTTTCGTATTCAAGCTGCTTTAACACTTTCTCATGTTCCATTTGTTTAAATTGTAACTGAACTTTTACCATTTCCAATGAGTCAAACTGTATCTCAGGCAACTTTAAATGCTTAGCCACCGCCATAATTACCTCATCTTTTCACATTTTGTCAGGTAATGTTAACTGCAATGTTTTTGCCAAATCTCACAGTCTGCTTTTAGTCTCTGTCCGTAAGGTACTGCGTGTGACAGTCTCCACCCCCAAAAACTTCATAGCCTCTGAAAGAGCCATTGTCCATAATACACTCCCTACTTAAACAAAAATACCACACCTGAAAAGCACCCACAATATGCTCACCCCTCACTGTCTTTAAGTTCACTGAGCCAATCCAATAGATAGACTTTTATCCTGGATGAGCCCCCAATTTGTGCTGGGCCAGGGTTTAGAGAACCCCAAAGTGTATCATGGAGTTCACCTGACCCACAACTTTTAATAGATTGTGGTATGGGGAACACACGACCCACTCTACAGGTGTGGTACAGCAGAAATGGAAAAGTATTTTTTAAAGCAAAACAATGTTTATTCTATGAACTCAAGTTAACCTTTTTAAAAACATACAGTGAACATCTTAGCAACCATTAATTCAAATACAACCCTCAAAGAGTACAACATTAAGTAATCCTTTAAGCTTTCCTTTTAACATCCATAAGACTTAAAAAACCTTTTACCAGAAGCACACCAGGTTAAAGTCACTATCGTTATTAGTTTTAAGTCACCAGGATCAATTTACAGTCTTTAGAGACTGTAAATTGGAGATAGAGATTCATACACCTTCTGGCTGTGACTGCAGCTATCCAGCTCTGAAAACGAAACTAAAACGCACCCTGCAGCAAAAACGAAAGTAAAAAGCTGACAGACAGCCCAGCTCCACCTACACTCTGACATCACTGCAGTAGTAAACACCCATTTCTTAAACGTACTCTCACTACTGATATTTATATACACACCCATTTATAAACACCCATTTCTGAAAGATACTCTCACATGACAGTAGTAACTCAGTCTAACTGTACCAGCTTGCTCTAAGCCACGTGCTGGGGCGTGATGCTGCTGATCAACCCTGTCTAACTCTTTAGATGTCTGTCTGTGGAAAGAGGCTGGGTGTGAGTGCCTCATCTCTTTTATAGTGTTTATGTCATGCGCCCTTGTGGTGATGCCACCTCTGAGTGTCCTGACTGCCCATTGGTTGTGTCCTATTCTGAGTGTTCATTGGTTGCATGTTTGCATATCATGACATTAAAATGCCACAGTTCCCACGCCGGCACCAGCACTTAACCGCAGAAAAGGAGAATCCAGGCCCCGTGTTTAGAAACCCTCAGGTGGATGTCGCTGTTACAAGGCGGCATAACTATAAGGTTCGGGGGTGGGAGATATAGAAGGGATGTCCAAGGTAGGTTCTTTACTCAGAGAGTGGTTAGAGTGTGGAATGGGCTGCCTGCTGTGATAGTGGAGTTGGACACTTTAGGAACTTTCAAGCAGTTATTGGATAGGCACATGGAGCACACCAGAATGACAGGGAGTGGGATAGCTTGATCTTGGTTTCGGACAATGCTCGGCACAACATCGAGGGCCTGTTCTGCGCTGTACTGTTCTATGTTCTATATTCTATGTTCAATGCGGAATGGTAATAGTACTAAATGGAGATGAATCAGTTAAATGACTTAACAAACATTGAATGCAATCAATAGGGGTTAATAGAAAGGATAATAAGGGAAACGAATCAATCAGATGACAAGGGATAGTCTACATGCCATCTAACAGTGGCAATGAGGGAAATAAATGTAAACATATATAAACACATAAGGGCTTACCTTTTGAGAAAAGGTTGAACAAGTTGGGCCTGTACCCATTGGGGTTTAGAAGAATGAGACGCAATCTTATTAAAACATATAAGTTCCTGACGGGACAGGATGTTTCCACTTGGGTGGCATGGTAGCACACAGATTAGCACTGTTGCTTCACTGTGCCAGGGTCCCAGGTTCAATTCCCAGCTTGGGTCGCTGTCTGTGTGGAGTCTGCACGTTCTCTCCGTGTCTGTGTGGGTTTTCTCCGGGTGCTCCGGTTTCCTCCCACAGTCCAAAGATGTGCGGGTTAGGTGGATTGGCCATGCTAAATTGCCCGTAGTGTCCTAATAAAAGTAAGGTTAAGAGGGGTTGTTGGGTTACGGGTATAGGGTGGATACGTGGGTTTGAGTAGGGTGATCATGGCTCGGCACAACATTGAGGGCCGAAGGGCCTGTTCTGTGCTGTACTGTTCTATGTTCTATGTTCTAAATCCCAAAAAGTGTGCTGTTAGGTGAATTGGACATACTGAATTCTCCCTCTGTGAACCCGAACAGGCGCCAGAATGTGGCCACTCGGGGCTTTTCACAGTAACTTCATTGCAGTGTTAATGTAAGCCTACTCGTGACAATAAAGATTATTATTGCTTGTGAGAGAGACTAGAACCAGCAGACACGATTTAAGAATAAGAGGCCTACTGCTTAGGATGGAGATGGAGAGAATCCTTTTTGTAACAGGCCATTAGTTTGTGGGATTCTCTTCTCCAGAGCCCAGTGGGGGCTGAGTCATTGAATTTATTCAAGGCTGAGTTAGCCAGATTTTAAGGGAATCAAGGGGAGTTATGGGGGGCAGACAGGTAGGTGGACACCACAACTGAATGATGAAGCAGGCTTGTAGGGCCGATTGGCCCAACCCTGCTCCTAAAGTCCTGTGTTCCTCACAGACAAAATCGCAGAATAATAGAATGCTGTGAACACAGGAGGCCATTTGTCCCATTATGCCTTTTGTGGCTCGCTGCAAGAACAGCTCCACTGCCTCTTATCCTTAGCTGTGCAAATGTTTTCACTTCATACCCCTCATGATTGTGAACATCTCTATCAAATCTCCTCTCAACCTTCTGTTCCCCAATGACAACAGGCCCGGCCTCTCCAATCTAGCCACATAGCTGAAGTTCCTCATCCCTGGAATCATTCTCATGAATTTTTATTGCACACTCTCTAATGCCTTCACCCTCTATGAAATGGTGTAACTTCTTGTTTAATAATGCTCCTTCAAAGCACCTTTGGAATGTTTTGTCACACAAAATAAAAGTTTCAAAAATGTTCTGCCCCTTCCCGCAAGCCGGATCCTCCGGTCCCGCCGACAGCGACCCCTCCTCGCTGTGGGTTACCCGGCAGTGGAATGTGCTAACAACCGGAAAACCCACTGGCCGTGGTGGGACCGGAATTTGCTAATGCTGGCCGGTGGTGGGCCACCTCTAAACATGCCTGGGCGGGGGTGGTGGAGGGGCAGAAAATCGTACCTATCATATCAATGTAACTTGTCGTTGCTATTGTATTAGGAGCTGGACAAGTATCAGAGAATATGTGATAGCAGCACCAGGCTGGAACTTAAGTTATTTGTTGGCTCCTGCAAGGAAGGTGGTTGGAGCCAAAACCACAAAAAGAAAAGATGCAGCTAAACCTATGCTTAACACAAAGTCCCTCTTAAGAAACAACAACTGTTGAGTGGTAATGAACTTGTGGTCACCGCTGGAGTGTTCAGACAGCCTCCTCCTTATTGAGGGAGTGCTGCACTGCCAGAGGTGCTAACTGTGGAATGAACAGATAAAACTTAGGTTTCCATCCGGCCTGTTGGTAAGCGAGCCCATGGCACTATTTTGAAGTAGAGCAGGGAAGTTACCCCCAGTGTCCTGGCCAATATTGATTCCTCACTCTTGTGGTAGTCACCACTGTTTGTATACATTACGTATATGAGAAGTAATACGGTGAGGCTCCTGTACTACAGGTAGATCCCTGCCTGCTGGCTCCTCCCAGTAGGTGGAGTATAAATGTGTGGGCTCCCCGAGCTGCAGCCATTTCGGCAGCAGCTGCAGGAGGCAACAAATTTCTGCTTAATAAAGCCTCGATTACTCTCTACTCTCGTCTCGTCGTAATTCATAGTGCATCAATTTATTAAGCAGAGATTTGACAGCGATGGACTTCCGCATCAAGCCTGATCGCCTGCAGCTGCACCCTCAAGCAGACAATGCCACGTTGGCGTTCGACCACTGGCCAGCTTGCTTTGAAGCCTACAGCGGATCAGCGACAGAACAACCCTCAGAAGCACAGAAACTCCAGATCCTGTACACAGGGTTGAGCTCCAATATTTTTCCTCTTATCCGGGATGCACCCACCTACACTGAGGCCATGGCGCTTCTGAAAGAGAACTACACCCGGCCGACCAACAAACTCTATGCCAGACACCTCCTGTCAACATGGCAACAACTCCCCGGTGAGTCATTGGAAGATTTCTGGCGTGCCCTGCACGCCCTGGCGAGGGACTGCGATTGCCAGGCAGTTTCGGCCGTTGAACATTGCGAACTCCTAATCAGGGATGCTTTCGTTACGGGCATAGGGTCGCCGTACATCCGCCAGCGCCTCTTAGGAGGGGGTACCCTTGACGTTGCGGCGACCAAGAAACCCGCGACCTCACTAACGGTAGCCTCCCGTAATGTACAAGCGTATGCCCCGACCGCACGGCGCCCCCCTCCTGGACATCGTGGACCCCACCAGCGACCGCCCCCAGCCAACCCCAAGCCTGCGCCACGCGGCAGCCAGCCAACCCCGGGGGGCCCAAGTGCTATTTCTGCGGGCAGACAAAGCACCCCCGGCAGTGCTGCCCGGCGCGGAGCGCACTCAGCAAAACCTGTGGGCAGAAAGGACATTTAGCTGCGGTGTGGCAGGCCCAGTTGTTCGCCGCTGTAACCAGGCCCATTGTTCCTGCACCCCTCAGGTGCGACCGTCAGCGCCGCCATTTTTGTCCCCGCAACCCGCGTGCGGCCAATGTGCGCCGCCATCTTCCTCGCATCAGAACATGTGCGGCCCGTGGGCGCTGCCATCTTCCCCCCATCAGAACTTGTGCGGCCCGTGGGCGCTGCCATCTTTAATGCTACCCGCCACGTGCGCACCGTGGGTGCCGCCATATTCCTCGCCTCAGGACCCCTGCTCGTCGGGCATCTCAGGCTGCTCATTGCCCGCAACCGCCGCTGACCAGCCCGGTGCCCACCAACACCAGCCGCAGCTCGCCTCCATCATGCTCGCCCAGTCCCGGCCGCACAACCTCACAACCGCGTCGATGACGGTAAAGGTCGATGGGCACAAGTCATCCTGCCTTCTTGACTCCGGGAGCACGGAGAGCTTCATCCACCCCGATACGGTAAGGAGCTGCTCCCTCACGGTACACCCCGCTAACCAGAGAATCTCCTTTGCCTCTGGATCCCACTCCGTAGCGATCCAGGGGTACTGCATCGCCACCCTCACTATCCAGGGCGTAGAGTTCAGGAACTTCCGGCTCTACGTCCTCCCCAATCTCTGCGCTGCCTTGCTACTCAGCCTGGACTTCCAGTGCAACCTCCAAAGTTTAACTCTGAAATTCGGCAGGCCCCTATCACCCCTTACTGGATGCGGCCTCACGACCCTTAAGGTCAACCCACCTTCCCTGTTTGCAAACCTCACCTCGGATTGCAAACCCGTCGCTACCAGGAGCAGGCGGTTCAGTGCCCAAGACAGGACCTTCATCAGGTCAGAGATCCAGCAGCTACTGCGGGAAGGCATCATCGAGGCCAGCAACAGCCCCTGGAGAGCCCAAATGGTAGTTGTAAAGACTGAGGAGAAAAACAACATGGTTAGTGACTACAGTCAGACCATCAATTGGTGCACACAGCTCGACACATACCCCCTCCCACGCATATCTGATATGGTCAATCAGATTGCACAGTACCAGGTCTTCTCGACAGTGGACCTGAAATCTGCCTACCACCAGCTTCCCATCTGCAAGGCGGACCGCCCGTACACCGCGTTTGAAGCGGACGGCCACCTTTACAATTTCCTTAGGGTTCCCTTTGGCGTCACTAATGGGGTCTCAGTCTTCCTATGGGAGATGGACCGAATGGTTGACCGGTAAGGACTGTGGGCCACCTTCCCGTACCTGGATAACGTCACCATCTGCAACCACGACCGGCAGGACCATGACGCTAACCTTTCTAAATTTCTCCACGCCGCCAAACTCCTGAACCTTATGCATAACAAGAAGTGCATGTTCAGCACCAACCACTTAGCCATCCTTGGCAATGTGGTGTAAAATTAGTTCTAGGGCCCGACCCGGACTGCATGCGCCCCCTCATGGAACTCCCCCTCCCCCACTGCCCCAAGGCCCTCAAACGATGCCTGGGGTTCTTCTCGTACGACGGCCAGTGGGTCCCTATCTATGCGGACAAGGCCCGCCCACTCATTCACTCCACCGTTTTCCCCCTAACAGCCTAGGCTCACCAGGCCTTCAACCGTATCAAGGCTGATATCGCCAAGACCGCGATGCACGCGGTCGACGAAACCCTCCCCTTTCAAGTCGAGAGCGATGCATCAGATATCGCTCTGGCCGCCACCCTCAATCAGGCCGGCAGACTCGTGGCATTCTTTTCACGCACCTTCCACGCATCCGAAATTCGGCACTCCTCCGTCGAAAAGAAGGCCCAAGCCATTGTAGAAGCTGTATGGCATTGGAGGCATTACCTGGCTAGCAGGAGATTCATTCTCCTCACTGACCAATGGTCGGTAGCTTTCATGTTCAATAACACACAGCGGGACAAGATCAAAAACGATAAAATCTTGAGGTGGAGGATCGAGCTCTCCACCTACAATTACGAGATTTTGTATCGCCCCGGAAAGCTCAACGAGCCCCCCGATGCCCTATCCCGAGGTATATGTGCCAGCGCACAAGTGGACCGACTCCGGGCCCGACACGATGGTCTCTGTCACTCGGGGTCATCCTGTTCTTCCACTTCATAAAGGCCCGCAACCTACCCTACTCCATTGCGGAAGTCAGGGCGCTCACTAAAGACTGCCAGGTCTGTGCGGAGTGCAAACCGCACTTCTACTGGCCAGACTGAGCGCACCTGGTAAAGGCCTCCCGTCCCTTTGAACGCCTCAGCGTGGATTTCAAAGGCCCCCTCCACCGACCGAAACATGTACTTCCTTAACTTGGTCGATGAAACCTCTAGATTCCCCTTCGCCATCCCATACCCCGATATGACGTCTGCCACAGTCATAAAAGCCCTCAATAGCATCTTCACTCTGTTCGGTTTCCCCGCTTACATCTACAGTGACCGGGGATCCTCCTTTATGAGTGATGAGCTGCGGCAATTCCTGCTCAGCAACTGCAGTGCCTCAAGCAGGACGACCAGCTAATGACCTGAAAATGGGCAGGTGGAGAGGGAGAACGGGACAGGTCTGGAAGACCGTCCTGCTGGCCCTACGTTCTAAAAATCTCCCAGTCTCCCGCTGGCAGGAAGTCCTCCCCGACGCCCTCCACTCCATCTGATCGCTACTTTGCACTGCGACTAACGAAACCCCCCCATGAACGTCTCCTTGCCTTCTCCAGGAAGTCCACCTCTGGGGTTTCGCTCCCAACAACGAGGTTGGCAGCTCCAGGACCCATTCTCCTCCGCAAACACGTGCAGCTCGACAAGGCGGACCCTTTGGTCGAGAGTGTGCAGCTGCTCCATGCAAACCCCGCAGTACGCCTACATGGAGTACCCCGACGGCCGCCAAGACACAGTCTCCCTCAGGAACCTGGCACCAGCTGGTTCCTCACCCCCCCCCCCCCCCCCCCAACTACCCCGGTGCCACCCATGCTCCCCCCAGCGCACCTCACCACAGCCCCCGCTCCAGAACGATCCGTCCTCGCCTTGGTCCCACCCGGGGATGAAGATGAGGACTACACGCTCCCGGAGTCACCGGTGACCGAGTCGGCGCCTGCATTGCCACCGGGACTGCGGCACTCACAACGGAGGATCAAGGCACCTAACCGGCTAAATTTGTCAACTTTCCCCAAAATGTACTCTTTAAAAATGCTCACATACATGTAAATAGTTTTTCCACCACCCCCGCTGGACTCTGTTTTAACAGGGGGTGAATGTGGTAGTCACCACTGTTTGTATATATTACGTATATGAGAAGTATTACGGTAAGGCCCCTGTACTACAGGTACGGGGGTAGATCCCTGCCTGCTGGCTCCGCCCAGTAGGCAGAGTATAAATGTGTGGGCTCTCCGAGCTGCAGCCATTTCAGCAGCAGCTACGGGAGGCTCCACATCTCTGCTTAATAAAGCCTCGATTACACTCTACTCTCGTCTCATCGTAATTGATAGTGCATCAACTCTTTAAAACAGATTATTTGGTCATTGTCACAATGTTGCTTGTGGAAGCTTGTTGCGTGTAAATTGGCTGCTACTTTTCCCACAATACAACAGTGACTTCATTAAAGTGCTTTGTCCTGCTGTGGTGAAAGGAATTGTTTAAATATCAATTATTTCATTCTTTTGTCTCCTTGTTCAGTTTGCGAAGTGTCAGGAATTGATAATGTCTTTTATCGTTCCACCCCACCTCTAATTTCATGAAACGAGTCATTCCACCACTTCCTGACTGCCACGGCTGATAAGATTGCTTGGCACAGTTCACAAGACCCCGAACATCACAGCTGCAGCAATGAGCGTAAACAGCTTTAGTCTTCATTGAACATACTGAGCCTCAGGCTACGACTAAAATCCAGGTTGAAGTGATGCCGCAAACTGCTCGAGCAGGCCTGGGATTTTGTGGTTTCCATGACGTCCTCTTCAGTTACTGTTTCAGTTTGCCCAGCCCTCCATTATATGCTCAAACTGCTAATCTCGAGCTGCAGATACATAGGATGTGGTTTCTGGCCTGCGCCTTCCGAAATTCCTATTCCTTTGCTGCTCGAGAAAGAGACATTTCTACAGGACTTTATGTGACCTTAGGACACCCCAGATGTCTCCACCACCTACAAATCACTTCTGGAGGTGGAGCTGGATTTTCACGGAGTCAGAGATTTTCATGGAGTCAGGAGTGAAAATGGCTGCCGGGAGCCAATTCCCAGAGTTTCACATTTTAAGGGCGTAGGCTGGTTGGGATCGTGAACCCGCGCCCTGCACTCCCAACCCAGCTGGCTCCATTGTGGGGATAGGCATGCCCTAGTCCTCTGCAATTTGTATGGAGTTGGGTTAGCTTTCTAAAGTGTTGTGGTTCATGGACCCTCAGAAGTGTTGTGAGCCACAGTCTGCATGCAGAAACTTTTTGAAAGCTAAGTTCAAAGGTCCTCCTTATGCCCCCATGCCAAGTTATTCCTTTCATATCCTCCATGACAAGCTATGGCACTTTTGTGCCTATTCACCCACTATATAATCTGTATAGAACCAATTAACCCTCTCGTGACATTAAAATGAGGTAAAAAAGCTTTAAAAAGCCCAATCTTCATTCATGAAAATGCTTTCACTGCAGCCCAGTAAAAGTATCAGTCATCCAGACCCTTTAAAGTATTAATTAAGAAACTGCAAGCACTTAAAACCTCTTTAAATAAACTTAGTGAAATTGACACAAGAGATCTCAGAGTCAGACCTGTCAATCAAATATTTTTGCCCTGAGGCTGAGCTGTTTCAACACTCTAATGGATGTCTGGGCTCTCAGCTAAGCCTCATTATAGATCAGGAGTTCATCAACCTTTTTTAACCCATGGACCCCTTTTCCTCTTAATTTTTTTTGTGGACCCCCATAGCCATTCCACAGAAAAAAAAGCTTCTTATATGCGTGGTAAACTAATCCTAAAGTCCATCTACCTTACCGTGAGGGTTGGAAATGGATTAGCGGTATTTTCGTACGTTGCCAAACTTATTCTAAAATGAAAAGTAATGAAAAAAACTTTTTACTGACTAAATTGAATTAAATTACTCTAAAAATAACCAATGCATATCAAATATACACAGTTTCTAGTGATTACTGTGTTAAATCATTCATTAAACTTGTCAAGGAGAAACGTGGCATAAGTGTTGCCACATTTCAGATCGCTCACGTCAGGTCAACCGTGGGTATTTAATAAGCTGCTTCTGTCATTAAAGGTCCTCCGGACTGTTCCTAGGGGACAATAGCCCGGGCAATCTTCAACAACAACTGTCATTAAAGCACAATAAACCCATTTGTCATCAACCGGTATGGATTTTTTTTTCTCAGAATACAGTACCACAAAAATAAACACAGCAAATGCACCTTTTTGGTTCTGAGCCCCTTCAGCCCTCAAGGTAAATTAGATAGATTATAATCTCTCTTTGACCTTTGTCAGTGCGAGAGAGAGAGAGAGAGAAAGGTGAATATTCATCATGAAAACAAACATTTTTTTCTTCTACTTGATTTTCAGTAATAACAATTGTTCTGAAGTAGAATTGCTCTATGGACCACTAAAATATCACCGTGGACCCCCAATTCGGTATTTTTATTGTGTGGACCCCCAGTAATGTTACATGGACCCCCAGGGTCCATGTGGACCCCGGTTGAGAACCACTGTTATAGATTCTTGGTGAGGTGGTATGTGGATGAGGGCTAGAAGGCCTCACTGTTTTATTATAATTGGGATGAAATCCTAAAGCACCATGGTAAGCACCCCGCCCCTGCACTCGGCAGCCCCTATGGTAGCCTCCACATTTTTTCTGAGAGTGGTGAGCCTAATTCCTGTTACCACCCACCACCACGGAATGAAAATCTTGCCTTTGTGGACACTTTCTCCCGAGGTGGGCTTGCCAAATAAGAAATGTCTTGACCTCCACTACCTGCCTTGAGGGTGAAAATCTAGCCCATGGTCACCTTCTATAATGTAGGGCAATTCAGTTCTGTTGGAGGCATCTTCAAAACACTGTCAATTGCTGACCAACTGGCTAGATAGCACATGGGATTTACAAGAATGTTGCCTGGGCTGGAGAATTCAAGTTATGAGGAAAGATACAAGTCTCAGATTGTTTTGGATACTGCTACAAGCCAGGTCTTCTGGATCTATTTGACTACCAGGACTGGTCAGCACATTAGGCTGGTTTATGGAGCTGAAAATAATGCAAAGGTTCAGAGCAGAGCCAGGATCTAATTGTGGCTTGCTAACAAAATTCCTTGGAACTTGAGCACCATCACCACTTTGCTCTGTTAGAAACCCAGTTGGTGAAGGATAGAACTGGAGTAAATATCTGCACACTTTTATAAGCAGTTATTTACAGAGGGGCAGGATTGGGGTCTGGGGGGTTGGGGCGGTGGCATTATTAGGAATGGGATACCGTACACCATATTAAATAACGCTTTGCACAACCATTATGATGACTCTGTCATTTTCTTCCGCAATGCGGGCTGACCCCCGGATCCTTTACCCATCTCCCCACCCGTGGCACTCACCCACCCTCCGGCCATGGGCATGTCCCCGGAGCTGTGACCCATCCCCTGGATGTTTGGACGTTGCATGCGTAATGTTGCATACCGCAGTGTTCAGCCACAGTGTCCAGGCATCAAGGTGCGATTAGAATGCTAAGCAATGACTCCCGCATGCTACATGGCCCGCCCACCCACGGGAATCCACTTGGCATGTGCCAAGTGCTCACTTAACCACGATTGCCAATTCCCTATTCATGATAGTCTATTCCTGTTGATGAAATACAGTCTACTCCTGTTCAGAAAATACAGTCTATTCCTGAGAATAAAATACAGTCTATTCCTGAGAATAAAATACAGTCTATTCCTGTCGTAAAATATAATCTACTCCTGTTAATAAAATGCAGCCTGTCACTGTTAATAAAATATAGGGCACAATCTTCCTAAAAGGCAGCAAAGTCCCCTAGCGAGCGCATTATGCTGCATGTTTCCCGGAACTCGCAGTGCCGAGAAACGCATGACTATTGAACTCGACTCGCTTTGAACAAGGGGCCTGAACGGGGAACGTGTGGCCGAGGCCGCTTATAGCCTCATTGTTTTCAACGGGGAGTTCTGCTCGCTGGAACTCCCCTTTGTCGCGAGAGGTTGGAACGGCATTTCAAAATGGTTTTTTGATCTCCGAGACCCCCAAAATAATCCCTCCCCACCCTGCCCGAACACAATATGGGAGAGTCCCCCCCCCCCCCCCCCCCACCCCACCACCAACACCCACGCCGGGCAACCCTGTCCCGATCGCATACTTGCAGAAAATGCCAGTCTTGGCACCTAGGCAGTGGCTGGGCAGATTGGTAGTGCAAGGCTGGCACACAGGTAATACTATCAGGGTGCCAGGCTGCCACTGCCAGGGTACCCAGGTGACCCCAGCAGTACCAGGAAATCACCCTGTCCGAAGGGTATGCAGCTGGGAGCCTCCGATCCCCTTGGAGACCCCCACAAGCGCCATTCCATCTGGGCCCCATTTGTGGGGACCTGTACCAAATGACACATGTCCATGGTCTCTGAGGCAAAGGGGTTGAATTCCAAAGCTTCAGGAACCGCGAGAATCTGCATATTAGCGTAAGACTTCCTGCCTCGCTCTACTGTGCAGATTTTCCAAAAAGGGATCCCGCCCATTGTGAGCGGAATTCACACCTCAACGTCTCGCGAGATCGCGTTGAATCTCGAAGGCCGTTGCGTGTCGGGTAGATCCCAGGATCGCAGTCACCCGGCTTTCAATGGCCACGCTGCGAGCTCCTTTTCTGTTGCAGCATGGCCATAGGATTGGATCCACAGTCTATTCCTGGTAATAATATACAGTCTACTCAATGTTAATAAAATACAGTCTATTCTTGTTCATACAATATAGTCTACTCCATGTTAGTAAAATACAGTCTAGTCCTGCTAATAAGCATGAATCACGCTATGCTCTTGGCAGCCTCCCACTGTTTTGCTCACTCCGGGAAAATTAATCACTGGGGAACTCCTCTTAAACGCCTCCCCAATGCAGCCCAGGACTTGTTCCAGGTCTATTGGAGGTGAGATGGCAGGCAGGAAGCCAGTTCTGGATGCCATCCAGCATAGGTGGGAAGTCCTGTATCCGCACTTCAGAAAGCGGCCCACCAACAAGGGGACCACCCCATCCTGGGAGCTGTGGCTGCTTTAGTGAGAAGGCAACAATGCCGGAAGAAAGTTAATTGTTTTTTTTGTGCGGCCAGTGTAAGCCAGCCACCTCCAGTCTCTCGCTCCATCCCCTCAACCACCCCTCACATCTCCAAGGTCATCTCTCACCCATCCACCTCTGGGTTGCCCATCAGTCGCAAGACCCTCTCCTCCCCCACTGCCAACCCCCAGCCCCACAATCCCATGGTGCCCCCAGTTTCAACTCAGCTCCTCACATCGCTGCTGCCACTCAACACTCATGCATGCCACCCCTGGACTACCATTGGACTACCACCTACATCCTCCCCATCTGACAAAATCGAGTACAACCAGCATGAGAGGACACAGCCACCCAGAGCCATGTGAGAACTCCGCAAACTCATGCCACATGAGGGCAGTGCCAGGGATCTGTATATAGGATGTCCAATGTTGGCATAGCCTTAGCCGGAACTGTGTTCACAATGTGGCACCACCCTCTTTGGTGGTGCTTCCAGAACAGCAGTGAGCCTAGTCTCCCCCTCCTCTGCAGGCGCTGGACCTGGCCGCATGCAGCGGCACCTCTCTGTCTCTGCTGCTTCTCTATCACAAGTAATAGAAACTCCAACTCAGCAGGCTCCATGGATTCTCCAAAATCGAGCACTGGAAAGAGAAGAACACCAAAGTGAACGGTGAGGATTCCTGAGAAAATCCTGACCCTCAGCCCTCCACTCCTCTGGAACCACCACTCCGCTTCCCCTTGGCGAATGCCTCTCCACTGAGGCTCACACCCTCCCCTCTCACACTAGCAAATCTCCACAGCTGTCCCTCTCAAATATACCAGCAGTAGGATCTTGGACCCTTGAGAGTCTAACAGGCACTTTTCTCCTAACATTTCTCCAACGTCCCCCCTTCCCCCGCCAAATCCTTGAATTAGTTAACAGCACAATTATGTGGATGGTGAGGTCTCCATCTGCATCCTCACTGGGCACCTTTATCATTGCCTTTAAAGGGGTGAGTGATGATAGACTTATCCATGAAGCCTTTCATTGGGGTTCACATCAGTGTATCCTGTGTGATGTTAACTCTTGTATGAGCGTTGGAGTTCAGTTTTTGGGACCCCAATCATTGGCAGTGAACTTTAGCTATGTAGGTTTCATTGGCACAATTGATTGGTCAGTGGAGGGTGAGGTTGCCTATCACGTAAATGACTACCTCCTATGGCTGATTAGAGTGAAGTCTGCAATTACCATGGCAAGCACAGACCCAAAGGGCACCTTCATTCTCCCATTTCACAACCTAACACAGTAATTCCCAACAGTCAAATTTCCCAGGCAAGTGGAATTGAAATTCCATAGAGCTTAAACCCTTTGTCCTCACAGTGCTGCCTAAGTGTGGTGTTCTACTCATACTATAGTTGTGCTTCTAAAATGAGAAAGTCTACATTCCTCCTGAGTCCACCTTCTGCCCTTGCAGCCTGGCCCGTCATGGGACCCCATGTAGGAACGTCACAGTCACCCCCAGCACTGGACCTCTTTATTCACCTCCTCCCACCCACTTTCCAGCTCCCACTAAGGATGGACACTCCCTCAGAGGTGATCTGGGCACAAGCCCAACAAGGAAGACACAGGAAGCGTTGATGGCATACCACCCTCCAGACCCCCTTAAAGTGAGGGCCATCCTGAATGGAGGATAAGGCCTGCGTGTGGCTCCTCTTCCCGAGATTGAGTAACTGAGCCCCATCCCATCAGTTAAAACTGATTCTCTCTGGTGCACCCTGAGCATTGAAGACCCCGGAGGTTCACGGCTGACTGAGTGCTCATGTCCAATATCCCCGTCAGAGTGAGGCCACGAGGTTCATGTTTATGTAAACCTGTTGTCACGCCGGCGGCTGCTGAATATTCCGTGAGGATGGGGGGAGGTCTGGGGTGAGTGTTCACTAATGGCATGCTACTGTTTCAAATTATTTTCCTGTGCTCCCATGGTGTGTTCCGCGTTACTCTATCAGATTGGCGGGGGGGGGTTCCGCGTTACTCTATCAGATTGGCGGGGGGGGGGGGGGGGGGGTGTGAAAACCGTAAATTCCAATCACACTGGTGAGAATCGCATTTTTTTGATTCTCTCTAGATTTTGAGCATGTGCCGCATTTCTCACAGACGAAACCTCACAGTCATCCCATTGCCTATTATTGTTAATAAAACAGTGGCACAGAGATTAGCACTACTGCCTCACAGCGCCAGGAACCCCGGTTGGATTCCAGGACACATTGTGGTAACTATTTTGTAGAGTTTGCATGTTCTCCTCATGCCTGTGTGGGTTTCCTCCGGGTGCTCCGGTTTCCTCTCACAGTCCAAGTAGTTGGATTGGCCACGATCAATGTGCTGGGTTTCAGGGATAGGGCGGGTTGTGGGTCTAGGTAGGGTGCTCTTTCGGGGGGGGTGGTGCACACTCGACGGGCTGAATGGCCTCCTTCTGCACTGTAGGGATTCTATGATTTTAAGAAAGCACAGTCTATTTCTGTCAATAAAATAGAATTGATATCTTTTAAAAATTGAGTCTGGGGTGGTCACGTGACCTGAGCGGCGGAGCAGATACATTTCTGTGAGCCCTGGCTCTGCTTGTCCTTTAATCATTTCTTTTTTTTCTATAAATTTAGAGTATCCAATTATTTATTTTTCCAATTAAGGGGCAATTTAGCGTGGTCAATTCACCTAACTTGCATATCTTTGGGTTGTGGGGGTGAAACCCACGCAGACACGGGGAGAATGTGCAAACTCCACATCGACAGTGATCCAGGGCCAGGATTCGAACCCGGGTCCTCAGAGCTGCAGTCCCAGTGCTAACCATTGTGCCACGTGCCGCCCCTCTGATCCTTTCTTTTAACCTATCCCGTAATTAATTACTTTTGGCATATACTTCTTGTACTATGTCCCTGGAAGGCCCTGGCTAGATTTTAGCGATGAGGAGCTGAGTTAAATCTAAAAACCTGGATAAACACCATACCGTGCTGCACGGTATGGTGTTTATCCAGGCCGACTCGGGGAGTTGGAAATGCTGCTGCACGGTATGGTGTTTATCCAGGCCGTCTCGGGGAGTTGGAAATGCTGCTGCACGGTATGGTGTTTATCCAGGCCGTCTCGGGGAGTTGGAAATGCTGCTGCACGGTATGGTGTTTATCCAGGCCGACTCAGTCCTTGGAAATGCTGCTGCACGGTATGGTGTTTATCCAGGCCAACTCGGGGAGTTGGAAATGCTGCTGCATGGTATGGTGTTTATCCAGGCCGACTCGGGGAGTTGGAAATGCTGCTGCACGGTATGGTGTTTATCCAGGCCGACTCGGGGAGTTGGAAATCCTGCTGCACGGTATGGTGTTTATCCAGGCCGACTCGGGGAGTTGGAAATGCTGCTGCACGGTATGGTGTTTATCCAGGCCGACTCGGGGAGTTGGAAATGCTGCTGCACGGTATGGTGTTTATCCAGGCCGACTCGGGGAGTTGGGAATCCTGCTGCACGGTATGGTGTTTATCCAGGCCGACTCGGGGAGTTGGAAATGCTGCTGCACGGTATGGTGTTTATCCAGGCCGACTCGGGGAGTTGGAAATGCTGCTGCACGGTATGGTGTTTATCCAGGCCGACTCGGGGAGTTGGAAATGCTGCTGCACGGTATGGTGTTTATCCAGGCCGACTCGGGGAGTTGGGAATCCTGCTGCACGGTATGGTGTTTATCCAGGCCGACTCGGGGAGTTGGGAATCCTGCTGCACGGTATGGTGTTTATCCAGGCCGACTAGGGGAGTTGGAAATGCTGCTGCACGGTATGGTGTTTATCCAGGCCGACTCGGGGAGTTGGAAATGCTGCTGCACGGTATGGTGTTTATCCAGGCCGACTCGGGGAGTTGGAAATGCTGCTGCACGGTATGGTGTTTATCCAGGCCGACTCGGGGAGTTGGAAATCCTGCTGCACGGTATGGTGTTTATCCAGGCCGACTCAGTCCTCGGAAATCCTGCTGCACGGTATGGTGTTTATCCAGGCCGACTCGGGGAGTTGGAAATGCTGCTGCACGGTATGGTGTTTATCCAGGCCGACTCGGGGAGTTGGGAATCCTGCTGCACGGTATGGTGTTTATCCAGGCCGTCTCGGGGAGTTGGAAATGCTGCTGCACGGTATGGTGTTTATCCAGGCCGACCCGGGGAGTTGGAAATGCTGCTGCACGGTATGGTGTTTATCCAGGCCGACTCGGGGAGTTGGAAATGCTGCTGCACGGTATGGTGTTTATCCAGGCCGACTCGGGGAGTTGGAAATGCTGCTGCACGGTATGGTGTTTATCCAGGCCGTCTCGGGGAGTTGGAAATGCTGCTGCACGGTATGGTGTTTATCCAGGCCGACCCGGGGAGTTGGAAATGCTGCTGCACGGTATGGTGTTTATCCAGGCCGACTCGGGGAGTTGGAAATGCTGCTGCACGGTATGGTGTTTATCCAGGCCGACCCGGGGAGTTGGAAATGCTGCTGCACGGTATGGTGTTTATCCAGGCCGACCCGGGGAGTTGGAAATGCTGCTGCACGGTATGGTGTTTATCCAGGCCGACTCGGGGAGTTGGAAATCCTGCTGCACGGTATGGTGTTTATCCAGGCCGACTCGGGGAGTTGGGAATCCTGCTGCACGGTATGGTGTTTATCCAGGCCAACTCAGTCCTTGGAAATCCTGCTGCACGGTATGGTGTTTATCCAGGCCGACTCGGGGAGTTGGAAATGCTGCTGCACGGTATGGTGTTTATCCAGGCCGACTCGGGGAGTTGGAAATGCTGCTGCACGGTATGGTGTTTATCCAGGCCGACTCGGGGAGTTGGAAATCCTGCTGCACGGTATGGTGTTTATCCAGGCCGACTCGGGGAGTTGGAAATCCTGCTGCACGGTATGGTGTTTATCCAGGCCGACTCGGGGAGTTGGGAATCCTGCTGCATGGTATGGTGTTTATCCAGGCCGACTCGGGGAGTTGGAAATGCTGCTGCACGGTATGGTGTTTATCCAGGCCGACTCGGGGAGTTGGGAATCCTGCTGCATGGTATGGTGTTTATCCAGGCCGACTCGGGGAGTTGGAAATGCTGCTGCACGGTATGGTGTTTATCCAGGCCGTCTCGGGGAGTTGGAAATGCTGCTGCACGGTATGGTGTTTATCCAGGCCGACTCGGGGAGTTGGGAATCCTGCTGCACGGTATGGTGTTTATCCAGGCCGACTCGGGGAGTTGGGAATGCTGCTGCACGGTATGGTGTTTATCCAGGCCGACTCAGGGAGTTGGAAATGCTGCTGCACGGTATGGTGTTTATCCAGGCCGACTCAGTCCTTGGAAATGCTGCTGCACGGTATGGTGTTTATCCAGGCCGACTCGGGGAGTTGGGAATGCTGCTGCACGGTATGGTGTTTATCCAGGCCGACTCGGGGAGTTGGAAATGCTGCTGCACGGTATGGTGTTTATCCAGGCCGACTCGGGGAGTTGGAAATGCTGCTGCACGGTATGGTGTTTATCCAGGCCGACTCGGGGAGTTGGAAATGCTGCTGCACGGTATGGTGTTTATCCAGGCCGACTCGGGGAGTTGGAAATGCTGCTGCACGGTATGGTGTTTATCCAGGCCGTCTCGGGGAGTTGGAAATCCTGCTGCACGGTATGGTGTTTATCCAGGCCGACTCGGGGAGTTGGGAATCCTGCTGCACGGTATGGTGTTTATCCAGGCCGACTCGGGGAGTTGGAAATGCTGCTGCACGGTATGGTGTTTATCCAGGCCGACTCGGGGAGTTGGAAATGCTGCTGCACGGTATGGTGTTTATCCAGGCCGACTCAGTCCTTGGAAATGCTGCTGCATGGTATGGTGTTTATCCAGGCCGACTCGGGGAGTTGGGAATCCTGCTGCACGATATGGTGTTTATCCAGGCCGACTCGGGGAGTTGGAAATGCTGCTGCACGGTATGGTGTTTATCCAGGCCGACTCAGTCCTTGGAAATGCTGCTGCACGGTATGGTGTTTATCCAGGCCGACTCAGTCCTTGGAAATGCTGCTGCACGGTATGGTGTTTATCCAGGCCGACTCAGTCCTTGGAAATCCTGCTGCACGGTATGGTGTTTATCCAGGCCGTCTCGGGGAGTTGGAAATGCTGCTGCACTGTATGGTGTTTATCCAGGCCGTCTCGGGGAGTTGGAAATGCTGCTGCACGGTATGGTGTTTATCCAGGCCGACTAGGGGAGTTGGAAATGCTGCTGCACGGTATGGTGTTTATCCAGGCCGACTAGGGGAGTTGGGAATGCTGCTGCACGGTATGGTGTTTATCCAGGCCGACTCGGGGAGTTGGAAATCCTGCTGCACGGTATGGTGTTTATCCAGGCCGACTCGGGGAGTTGGAAATGCTGCTGCACGGTATGGTGTTTATCCAGGCCGACTCGGGGAGTTGGAAATCCTGCTGCACGGTATGGTGTTTATCCAGGCCGACTCGGGGAGTTGGGAATCCTGCTGCATGGTATGGTGTTTATCCAGGCCGACTCGGGGAGTTGGAAATGCTGCTGCACGGTATGGTGTTTATCCAGGCCGACTCGGGGAGTTGGAAATGCTGCTGCACGGTATGGTGTTTATCCAGGCCGACTCAGGGAGTTGGAAATGCTGCTGCACGGTATGGTGTTTATCCAGGCCGACTCGGGGAGTGGGAAATGCTGCTGCACGGTATGGTGTTTATCCAGGCCGACTCAGTCCTTGGAAATGCTGCTGCACGGTATGGTGGTTATCCAGGCCGACTCGGGGAGTTGGAAATGCTGCTGCACGGTATGGTGTTTACCCAGGCCGACTCGGGGAGTTGGAAATGCTGCTGCACGGTATGGTGTTTATCCAGGCCGACTCGGGGAGTTGGAAATGCTGCTGCATGGTATGGTGTTTATCCAGGCCGACTCGGGGAGTTGGAAATGCTGCTGCACGGTATGGTGTTTATCCAGGCCGACTCGGGGAGTTGGGAATGCTGCTGCACGGTATGGTGTTTAGCCCCAGGATCAGAGAATCCCGCCCCATATATCCTCCAGAGGACCGGGTTCCTTGCGATTCGTCTTTGTAGTTGGCATCTCTGCAATTGTTGGAGTCAGCAGAAATGTGTGATGGCGCAAGCCTGGGTGCGATGGGTTCATCCTAGCTTGATTTGTTGGAGTGAAAGTCTGTATGCTGTGGATCTGCATTGTTGGAGCCCTTCTTAGGTTTGAGGGTTGGCTAGATGTGGGAGATAGGCGCCCTCCTCCAAGTGGTCTAATATGGTGGCTTCCTGAGTCCCCTCCTTGTTGAAGTTGGGTCTTCCCTGGGGAGGCAGTGATTTTTGTCTGTGTTGAGGCAATGCTGCCCTGTCCCCGTGTATCCTTTTTGGAATGGTGTACAGTGCTGATCTGTGCCTGGCACTCTTTGGTTAACCCTGGCGTTCCTCCTTTATGGGGCTTTCTTCTCCATATCTGGGTAGGCAGGGTGTTGTTGCAGGTCCTGATTTGGTTTATTGGGTTACGGGGAGATTTCCCTGATCGTACCGTGGGGAGTGGAGAGGATCTGGCCCTCCCAAATGCCTAATTGATGGGTGTCTTAACATTTCTTCTTCTTCTCAGTGATGAGGTCTCCTTGGGTGAGGATGATGTGATTATTTTATTATCCGTGGGGCTGTTGCGCTGCCTTGGGTGCGGTGAGATGGGAGTGAGGCCAGTTACACTGCCCTGGCATGTCCTGGGTGTACTGACTCCACTGTGCAACAATGTGCGGGGCTGGGCCAGGTTCTGAACTGTGGCTGGTGTCCTATTGCCCCCTTTCTTTCGGATGCTATGGGCCTGGGGACTGGAGAACAGCTAATGTGGTCCCACTATTTAAGAAAGATTGTAGAGATAAGCCAGGGAACTACAGGCCAGTGAGACTCACGTCAGTGGGAGAGAAACTATTGGAGAAAATTCGGAAGGAACGGCACAGTGGCATTACCGTGGTTAGCACTGGTGCTTCACGGCTCCAGGGACCTGGATTCAATACTGGCCCCGGGTGACTGTGTGAAGTTTGCACTTTCTCCCTGTGTCTCTGAGTGTTTACGAACAAATTTGATTGAATTTGTTGAGGATGTGACCATGTGTGTCGATGAGGGTAGTGCAGTTGATGTAGGTTGCATGGATTTCAGCAAACCTTTGACAAGGTTCTACATGGGATACATATAAAGAAGGAAAATGCACATGGGATACATGGTAACTTCATAAGCTGGATTCAAAATTGGCTTAACTGTAGGAGACAGAGGGGGATAACAGCCAGTGTCCAGTGGTGTACCACAAGGATCTGTTCTGGATACCCTATTATTTGTCATTTATATAAATGACATAGATGGCAAATTGGGGAGTAGGATTAGTAAGTTTGAGGATGACACAAAGATTGGCCGGCTGGTTAACAGTGAGTTCAGTATCTTGGGTTACAGGAAGATATAGACAGGGTGATAAAATGGGCAGAACAGTGGCTGATGAAATTTAACCCTGAAAAGTAAGAGGTGGTAATTTGGAAGAAGTATCGTGACAAGGAAGTATTCAATGAATGGCCTGACACTGGGAAGTTCCGAGCAACAAAGGGACCTTGGTGTGTTTGTCCATAGGCCCCAAAAGGCAGAAGGACAGGTTAATAGGGTGGTGAAAACGGCATATGGGACACTTGCCTTTATTGGATTGGATTGGATTGGATTTGTTTATTGTCACGTGTACCGAGGTACAGTGAAAAGTATTTTTCTGCAAGCAGCTCAACAGATCATTCAGTACATTGGAAGAAAAGGGAATTAAACAATTCAAGAAAATACATGAGAATACATAATAGGGCAACACAATATATACAATGTAACTACATAAGCATTGGCATCGGATGAAACATACAGGGTGTAGTGTTAATGAGGTCAGTCAATAAGAGGGTCATTTAGGAGTCTGGTAACAGTGGGGAAGAAGCTGTTTTTGAGTCTGTTCGTGCGTGTTCTCAGACTTCTGTATCTCCTGCCCGATGGAAGAAGTTGGAAAAGTGAGTAAGCCGGGTGGGAGGGATCCTTGATTATGCTGCCCGCTTTCCCCCGGCAGCGGGAGGTGTAGATGGAGTCAATGGATGGGAGGCAGGTTCGTGTGATGGACTGAGCGGTATTCACAACTCTCTGAAGTTCCTTGCGGTCCTGGGCCGAGCAGTTGCCATACCAGGCTGTCATGCAGCCCGATAGGATGCTTTCTATAGTGCATCTGTAAAAGTTGGTAAAGGTTAATGTGGACATGCCGAATTTCCTTAGTTTCCTGAGGAAGTATAGGCACTGTTGTGCTTTCTTGGTGATAGCGTCGACGTGAGTGGACCAGGATAGATTTTTGGTGATGTGCACCCCTAGGAATTTGAAACTGCTCACCATCTCCACCTCGGCTCCGTTGATGCTGACAGGGATGTGTACAGTATCAATCGAGGCATAGGTTATAAAAGCTGGGAGGTCATGTTGGCGTTATATAGAACATTGGTGAGGCCACAGCTGGAGTGCTGTGTGCAGCTCTGGTCACCACATTATAGGGAGGATGTTATTGCACTGGAGGGGGTGCAGAGGTGATTCACCAGGATGTTGTCTGGGATGGAACGTTTAAGTTATGAAGCGAGGTTGGATAGGCTTGGGTTGTTTTCGCTGGAACTGAGAAGGTTGAGGGGCGACCTGATCGAGGTTCACAAGATTATGAGGGGCATGGACAGGGAGGATAGGGACCGGCTGTCCCTTTAGTTGAAGGGAAAGTTGCGAGGGGACAAAATTTCAAGGTCAGAGGCAAGACGTTTAGGGAGGATTTGAGGAAAAACCTTTTTACCCAGAGGATGGTGATGGTCTGGAAGCCACTGCCTGGAAGGATGGGAGAGGCGGGTTGCCTCTTATCATTTAAAAAGTACCTTGATGAGCACTTGGCAAGTCGTAACATTCAAGGCTGTGGGCCAGGTGCTGGAAAATGGGATTAGGTAGGCAGGTCATTTCTTTTTCATGCACGGTGCAGACTCGATGGGCCGAATGGGTGTTCTGTGCTGTATTATTTTGTGAATCTGATTATGTGATTCTAGTTCCTTCATAGCAGGGATGTTCTGAGAGGCTGAGTGAGGTTTGAACAAACAGCTTTTTCTCTTCTTTGTCTTATGTTGTGGGGTGTGCGTCGGAGGATCATGGCCTTTTGGCTGTGTCCTGATCCCTTTTATCCTGAGACCCTCTGCTCCTGGTAGTTTTACTTTTTTATCCTTTGTTATTAGTGTGTTGGGAGGTGCTGACCGCACTGACTATAATCCAAACTTATTGTATGAATATGTGTATAAAGATGTGGAATGTTGCTCGTTCTCTTCTGTGCTGTAGTTTGGGGTCTTGTTATGTCTGGTGGTTATACGTAAAATATCCTTTTGGAACTATTGTCCTCTTGAATTTTTCCTGTAATTTCTGCTATTGCGACGTTAAAGAATCTGTGATTGGCTCTTGAAGGGGTACAGACAGGTCTGATATCCGAGAGGAGGACATCACAGCGTGCTATTTGTGTCTCGGGTGTGGCTGAAGTTGAGGGACGTATGTTGTTGTGTGCGCCCGAACATGACGCAAAGATCTTATCCCGAATCTTCGTGGTCGTTGCGAGCAATTCGCTGTGTGGGAGGGTGTGCACTGTTTACCATGTTTTCATTGCCTTATCCTCCTTTCGCTTGTCCTTTGGCGGTGCATATGGAGTTAAATTTAATGATTGTTGTTCCTCTGTCCTCCTCTGTATCTATGTACGCTGAGACATTTTAGAGATGCTGTACCATTCCTGTGGTTTTGTTAGGCTATTTGTTAAAATGGAAAAACTTAAATTAAATTTTTTGAAAAATTAGCCTATTCTTTTTCATAATGTTTTCCGGGCAAAGGCCAACAGCTGGTGGGACAAATGGCGTTAAAGCCGCTGACAGTATTGGCAACTTTCTATGCTGTATAGTCGCACATTTAGAAATAAAGGGGAAGGTGCAGGTCCCCCCATGTTTCACTGGCCTTTGATTCACCCTTCCCACCAGCAACGTAGTCTCTCAAAGATCCAAGCATCATTTTTAAATGCCAACCCAGCAATTAGGAGTTCATCTTGGAATCCCCCCCCCCCCCCCCCCCCCCCCCCTCCCGCCTCGCACCTTCCCAGCACTGCGCCTTGGCACTGCCTCCTGACACTGAATGCCCAGGTACTGCCCCTGGCATTGTCCAGGCAATGCCCCCTGGCACTGCTCCATGGCACTGGTTTGGCACTGCCCCCTGGCACTTCCCCCGCCACTGTTCCCTGGCACTGTCATGGCACTGCCCCCTGACACTGAAGGCACAGGCATTGCCCTGATATTGTCCTCTGACACTTCCCCAGCACTGTTCTGTGGCACTGTCCCTGGCACTACCTCTTGACACTTCCCCAGGCATGGCTCGGAGACAGCCCCCCTCCTCCGACACTGACCCCAGCACTGCTCCCTGGCACTGTCCTCTGGCACTTCCCAGGCACTACCCCCTGGCACTGCCCAGCCACTGCCATGGGCCATTGCCCAGCAGTGCCTGAGCATGGCCCTCTACCCCTGAGTGATGCACTCACCTGAGCTCCCTTGTGAGGTCTGTTCACCAGGTACATGCCTTGAAAGACCAGCTGGGATTTACGCCGTTCTGCCCTCATGCCAACGTGAATGGTTTTTCTGGGGGAATGGGGGAAGGGGATGATTCAGGCACAGAGGCCTGATAATGATGTGCTAATTATGTTGAATGACATTCCCAATGTTCAACATTGGGAAATGTATCCCATGACGTATAGGGGAAGCATACTATTGCGTTGCGCATTTACGTCGGAATACGATTTGGCTGTTGGCGTGAGATTTTTCACTCCCTTCGTCGAACCCACCTGATGAGCTCAGGACTGGAAAATCCCGACTACAAGTCTATTTTCGATAACTGTTTACAGCCTAATACTGATACATTTTATTCCTGATAATAAAATAGTGGATTATTTTCAAACAAATACAGCCTTCTTTTGTTAATAAAATAATTAATACCTGGCTTCCGGTGGCGCCGATGATCGAGTGAGCCGCACATTCGGTGGCCTCTCACTCCGGCGGGGCTTTAGGGATTGATTCCCCGCGATAGCGGGACTGCGGAGCGGCGAAAAGGGGGAGCGGGCTGCAGTGCATGCAACTGTGGGAGGCCAGGAAGCAGAGGAAGAGAGAGAGAAAGGGACAGAGCAAGGAGCAGGGGAAGCTGACCTGAAACCTAAGATGGCGGACACACGGACCTCGGATTCAGCAATCCAGCAGGCGCTGGATAACATGCTACAGGTGATGAAAAGCAGTTTTGAGTCGCTGAAGCGGGACAACTTGGATCCACCTCAGAAGGCAGTGGATCAGCTGAATCAGAGGCTGGACGCACAGGATGTTAAAGTTAAGGAGCTGGGAGAGGCGGTGGAGGAGCAGGCGGATGCGCAGACGATTGCGGCGTTAGAAGTCGACGGGCTGAAGGAGCGGCAAAGAAGACTGCTGGACAGAGTGGAGGGAGCTGGAGAATAGAGCCCACAGGAATACTTTGAGGATCATCGGCCTCCCGGAGGGGGCTGAGGGAGCTGATGCCGCAGCGTTTGTGGCAGACCTGTTGATGCAGCTGATGGGGGCTGAAGCCTTTCCGCGACCGCCGGAGCTGGAGGGGGCACACAGAGTGCAGGCGAGACAGGGGCGGCCGGGGGGACACCCCCGTCCGATGGTGATCAGGTTCTACAGGTTTGTGGACAAGGAGTGGGTGCTGCGGTGGGCGAAGAGCACCAGGAGCAGCACGTGGAGCAACAGTGTTCTCCGTATATACCGGGACCTAAGCCAGGAAGTGGCTCGGCGGCGAGCAGCCTTTAAACAATGTCAAGGAGGTGCTGTTCAAGAAGCACGTGAAGTTTGGTCTGCTGTTCCCGGCCCGCCTTTGGATCACGCATCAGGGTCAACACCACTACTTCTCTGAGCCCGAAGAAGCGATGGACTTTGCGAGGGATCAGGGGCTGGTCTCGAAAAGAGGTCCCACAGGTGCGAATTAGGACCCGAGAACTATCATTTGAAGAGACGCCGAATGTGCCTGGACCGCTGTTCAACAGTTTGCTGTGTTGAAAGTGCCATGCGGGATATTTGGGATGCTTCCCTTTGTTTTTGGTTGCTGTTTTTTTTTTCCTCTTTTCTGTTTTTCCTCCTTTTTCTGTTTTTTCCTTTTTTTACATAGAATTTACAGTGCAGAAGGAGACCATTCGGCCCATCGTGTCTGCACCGGCTCCTGGAAAGAGCACCCTACCCAAGGTTAACACCTCCACCCTATCCCCATAACCCAGTAACCGGGGTTCCGGGTCTGTCGGTCGTGTTGGGTACTTTTTGTGGGGCTCGCTGAGTGCACTGGAGCCGGTATTGTAACTAAGGGTGGCCGGTCAGCGAGTGGGGTTAATGACGTGGGTTGGGGGTTTTTGGTTTTATTGATGTTCATGCCTTCCTGTGCCAGAGAGTTTGCTCCAGCAGGTTGGAGAGGGGGATGGGGCGCCGGGGAGTGGGGATGAGGACGGGGAAACAATGGGAATGAGACAGGGGGGCGCCGGAGGGATGAGTCACCGGGCTAGCAGATTGGCTAGTCAAGGGAGTCAGGTGGGGGTGGAGAATACAGCCAATGGGTGGCAGGGGTGGGGTTACCTAGGGATGTTGCTAGGGGGGGTGGGGGGGGGGGTTGTTCTGCTGACGTGGGAGGGATCTGAAGTAGGCAGTGGAAAGGAGGGCGAGGGTGGGGGCAGCCAAGAGGCGGGCCAAGAATGGCGCGACGCACGGGCCAGGGGCCGGCCCAAGAAAGGCTATGGCTGACCGCCATTGGGGAGGGGGGGGGGGGGGGGGTGGGTTGTGCCCCCCAACCAGGCTGATCACCTGGAATGTCAGGGGACTGAATGGGCCCGTTAAGAGGGCATGGGTGTTCGCGCACTTGCGGGCCCTGAGGGCGGACGTGATTATGTTGCAGGAGATCTGAAAATGTCTGACCAGACTAGGCTAAGGAAGGGCTGGATTAGCCTGGTCTTCGACTCGGACTTGGACTCGAAGTCCAGGGGGGTAGCAATCATGATCAACAAGCGGGTGCAATTTGAGGTGGAGGGCATAGCCGCAGACAGGGGGGGCAGATACCTGATGGTAAGGGGCAGACTGGAGGGGAGAAGAGTGGTGCTCGTGAATATATATGCCCAAAACTGGGACGACGTGGACTTTATTAAAAGAATGCTGGGGAAGATCCCGGACCTGGACTCTCGTAGGCTAATAATGGGGGGGGGGGGGGGGACTTTAACATGGTCCTTGACCCGGGGCTGGATCGGTCATGTCCCAGAACGGGTAGACTCCCAGCAATCGCAAGGGAGCTGAAAGGGTTTATGGAGCAAATGGGGGCAGTGGACCCCTGGAGAGCCAGACAGCCGACAGGAAGGGGCTACTCGTTTTACTCGCACGTCCATAAAGTATATTCCAGGATAGATTTCTTTGTCCTAAGCAGGGACTGTATAGGGGAGGTAAAGAACACGGAATATTCGGCAATAACTATCTCGGACCATGCCCCGCACTGGGTAGACCTGCAGGTCGGAGGGGCGAATCACCAACGCCCACAATGGAGGCTAGACGTGGGACTGTTGTCGGGGGAGGGGATCTGTGAGAGGCTTCGGAAGTGTATGCAAAACTACTTGCAGGTGAACGATACAGGGGAGGTCTCAGCGGCGACCCTGTGGGAGGCGCTGAAGGCAGTAGTGAGGGGAGAGTAGATCTCAATTGGGGCCCACAGGGCCAAGGCGGACAGGGCAGAGATGGACAGATTGGTTAGGGAAATGTGTCGGATAGATGAGAACACTCCCGGGGGAGGATCTACTCAGGGAGAGGCAGAGACTACAGGCGAAACTGGGGACGCTATCCACGAGTAGGGCTGTGGAACAGCTTAGGAAGGCGAGGGGTGTGGTGTACGAGCATGGGGAAAAGGCCAGCAGATTGTTAGCGCAGCAACACAAGAGGAGGGAGGCGGCCAGGGAAATAGGTAGAGTGATGGATGGGGAGGGGCGCAAAGTGGAGGACCTGGCAGGATTGAATAAGGTATTCCGGGACTTCTATAGCAAGCTGTACACTTCGGAGCCCCTGGAAGAGCCGGAGGAGATGAAAAGGTTCCTGGACGGGTTAACATTCCCAACAGTAGGTGGGGGGGTGTGTGGATGGGCTGGGGGCCCCGATTAGAGTGGAGGAGGTATTGGGGTCCTAAAGGCCATGCAGTCGGGGAAAGCCCCGGGGCCGGATGGATACCCAGTAGAGTTTTACAAGACGTTCTCGGAGATAGTGGGACCGGTCTTGACTAGGGTTTTTAATGAGGCAAGGGACAGTGGGACCCTGCCGCCGACGATGTTGCAAGCCACTATATCACTGATATTGAAGCGAGGTTAGGACCCGGAAACGTGCGGGTCATACAGGCCAATTTCCCTGATCAACGTAGATGCCAAGCTCCTGGCAAAGGTCCTGGCAATTAGAATTGAGGACTGCGTACCGGAGATGATTGGGGATGACCAAACTGGGTTCGTGAAAGGCAGGCAGCTGTCGGCCAACTTGAGAAGATTACTCAATGTGATAATGATGCCCCCGACGGGCAAGGTGGTGGAGGTAGTGGTGGCGATGGATGCCGAGAAGGCCTTCAACCGGGTGGAGTGGGACTATCTATGGGAGGTGCTCGGACGGTTTGGGTTCGCGGGGGGACTGGTGAATTGGATCAGACTATTGTATCAGGCCCCAAAGGCCAGTGTCAGGACAAACAGAGAAGTGTCAGAGTACTTTAGGCTGTACCGTGGGACCAGACAGGGATGCCCGCTCTCCCCGCTGCTGTTTGCGCTGGCCATAGAGCCGCTGGCGATTGCGCTGAGAGCCGCAGAGGGATGGAAGGGGATGGTGAGGGGCAGGGTAGAACATAGGGCCTCTCTCTATGCGGACAACCTGCTCCTGTACGTGTCGGACCCATTGGCCGGGATGGAAAGCATACTGGAAACATTGAGGAAATTCGGCCAGTTCTCAGGGTACAAATTAAATATCATAGAATTTACAGTGCAGACGGAGGCCATTCGGCCCATCGAGTCTGCACCGGCTCCTGGAAAGAGCACCCTACCCAACGTTAACACCTCCACCCTATCCCCATAACCCAGTAACCCCACCCAACACTAAGGGCAATTTTGGACACTATGGGCAATTTATCATGTCCAATCCACCTAACCTGCACATCTTTGGACTGTGGGAGGAAACCGGAGCACCCGGAGGAAACCCACGCACACACAGGGAGGATGTGCAAACTCCACACAGGCAGTGACCCAAGCCGGAATCGAACCTGGGCCAAGAGTGAAATGTTTGTGGTACAGGCAAGGGGGCAGGAGAACAGATTGAGAGGGCTACCATTTAGGCTGGCTGAGGAAACTTTCCAGTATTTGGGAATCCAGGTGGCACGAGACTGGGGCAGGCTGCATAAGTTAAATTTGGCCAGGGTGGTGGAGCAAATGAAGGGAGAGTTTCGGAGATGGGATACACTCCCGCTGTCGCTGGCAGGGAGGGTGCAGACTGTAAAGATGACAATCCTCCCTAGATTTCTGTTTGTCTTTCAGTGCCTCCCGATCTTTATCCCACAGTCCTTCTTCAAAAGGTTTAACAAGATGATCATGAGCTTTGTCTGGGCGGGAAAATCCCCGCGGGTGAAGAAGGCGATGCTTGAGAGGAGCTGCAGCGAGGGAGGGCTGGCATTGCCGAGTCTGATTAACTATTACTGGGCGGCTAACATCGCCATGATAAGGAAGTGGATGGTGGGTACAGGGTCTATCTGGGGGCGGGTGGAGGCGGCCTCGTGCAGGGGCACCAGCTTGGCAGCCCTGGTCACGGCTCCTCTACCGCTGCCACCGGCCAGGTACTCCACCAGTCCGGTAGTGGCGGCGACCCTGCGGATATGGGGCCAGTGGAGGAGGCATGTAGGGGAGGTGGGTGTGTCTGTCTGGGCACCAATCTGCGACAACCATCGGTTTGCCCCGGGAGTATGGATGGGGGGTTTTGAGCATGGTGGCGAGCGGGGGTGGGGGAGGGTGGGTGTTCCTGGAGGGGAGCTTTGCGAGTCTGAGGAACTTGGAGGAGAAATTTGGTCTG